>NC_045965.1:46644272-46954791 GCF_010909765.2 Amblyraja radiata
GAGGACTGGCCAAATTTTGTGCCTTCCACCACAGTGATGAATGCTGTGGTGGATGTTTGTGTTCTTTATCATTGTACCGCTGCTGGTAAATTAATTTCACTTGCACTTTATGTGCAATGTGATGAATAAAACCGTATTGTATTGCATTGTTATATTGTATTGCTAGCTGGAAGATGGTAACAACAAAGCAAACAGATAAACAGTACTCGGAGACAGTTGGACTGGTCGGAGAACTGGGAAGGGGAGGGGAGGGATGGAGAGAGAGGTAAAGCAAGGGTTACTTGAAGTTAGAGAGGTCAATGTTCATACTGCTGGGGTGTAATCTGCCCAAGCGAAATATGAGGTGCTTTTCCTCTAATTTACGCTGGGCTGCACTCTGACAATGGAGGAGGCCCAGGATAGATGGGAGGAGGCCCAAGTCAGTGTGGGAATGGGAGGGGTGTTAAGGTGTTTAGTAACCAGGAGATCAGGTAGGTATAGGCAGACTGAGTGGAGGTTTTCAGCAAAACGATCGCCAAGCCTGCGCTTGTTCTCGCCGATGTACAGGAGTTCACACCTGGAACAGCGGATACAGTCAATGAAGTTGCAGGAGATGCTAGTGTTGTACCTCTTGCAACCACATTTCCGCAATGGCCACTATGTCATAATCCCAACCACTGATACAGGCTCTAAATTTGCCTGCTTACTCCACAACACTCCTTGCTTAGAAATAAACACACATAAGCCCATCAACGTCATCATATTCCTTACCCTTTCCCTGCCAGTTCTTCCTTTGAAACTTACTGGTCCAAACCCCCACCTTCCCATTACTCCGTCTAATTTCTGATCGACTAACCTGCTTCCCATCCCTCTGTCTCTCTTATCTTAATATATGCTTTAAACCGGAGTGAAGCACCATTGAACCCTCCTGCAATGATATTGGTCCCCCTCCACTTGATTTGTGAGAAGAACAGAGAAAATCATTGCATCGGTGATGTGGTCTTGCTCAAATTCTGTCTGCATAGGATTTGTGTCTCTGGTGGACCCGTTGGTTTGAATCTGAGGAGCACTTGACAGGTATCAACAATTCTATCGTTGGATGATATCCACCAAGCTAAAGGCCACAATGTGCAGTACTAGGTGTATACCAGACAGGGAATGGGGAGATAGACACAAAAAGCTGGAGTAACTCAGCGGGACAGGCAGCATCTCTGGAGAGAAGGAATGGGTGATGTTTTGGGTTGAGACCCTTCTTCAGACTGGGACACTGATCAGTTCACATATCTTTTATTAACCAATTCATGCATAGTGCTGTTCATAAGATATTTGGTGGACCCACAGATCAAAATGTAATTATTCAGCCAGATATGCTGTTATTAGAAACATAGAAAATAGGTGCAGGAGTAGGCCATTCGGCCCTTCGAGCCTGCACCGACCGCCATTCAATATGATCATGGCTGATCATCCAACTCGGTATCCTGTACCTGCCTTCTCTCCATACCCCCTGATCCCTTTAGCCACAAGGGCCACATCTAACTCGCTCTTAAATATAGCCAATGAACTGGCCTCAACTACCTCCTGTGGCAGAGAATTCCAGAGATTCATTATTCTACAAGGACCTTGTAAAAATTTGTGGAGGAGGGATCTGAGCAAGATTTTGGGTAGATTGTCAACATCTTTGGTGTTTACATGCTCCCAGACCCTGACCACACCCTGTTAACCTTGCTCTAATTTTTCCAATCCACTCTGCAAATGTAGTCTGCATGTGCAGTCCTCGTCAGACCACAGGGCCTGTTTCGGTACAGTATCTCTAAACTAAACTAAACTAGATTATTTGTCCACATGGTATAAGTTGATAACATTCATTTCATATTGCAAAACTATGTAAACGTTCTTAATGCTCTACCGTTGTTTAAATACTCCGTCCTATAGGGACCCATTAATCACCATTCATTGTTTTATGTTAGTAAACATGCAGGTACAACAGGCAGTGAAGAAAGCCTATGGCATGTTGGCCTTCATAACAAGAGGAGTTGAGTAAAGGAGCAAATAGGTCCTCCTGCAGTTGTACAGGGCCCTAGTGAGACCCCACCTGGAGTATTGTGTGCAGTTTTGGTTTCCAAACTTGAGGAAGAACATTCTTGCTGTAGAGGGAGTGCAGCATTGGTTCACGAGGTTAATTCCCAGGATGGCGGAACTGTCATATGTTGATAGATAGGAGAGGCTGGGCTTGTATACACTTGAATGTAGAAGGTTGAGAGGATCTTACGGGCCTGTCCCACTTGGGCGACTGTGGAGCGTCAGTGACTGATGCCCGTAAAACCGTCAAGTTGCACGACATACACGCTGATGTATGCTGTCATGTGACGCCCGGTTAGGGTTGAGGCTGTAAAATATTCTTCCTTCAATGAATAGATTTTAAAGTTAATACAATAAAATCAATTGTGCAAATGAAAAGATGTCTGAGTCGTTCAGTTTTATTTATAGATGTATTGGTCCGCTTCCATCCCTCCTTCTCCACTTCCCCCTACCCTTCTCCCCTCCCCTCTCCCCCCTTCTTCCCTTCCCCCTCTCTTCCTCCCTTCTCCCCGCTCCACTCTCCTCCCCCTTATCCACTAAACCTCCTCCCCTCACATCCCCTTCTCCCCCTCTCCCTCCCTTCTCCAATTCTTCACACACACACACACACACACACACACACACACACACACACACACACACACACACACACACACACACACACACACACACACACACACACACACTATCCCACACACACACACTATCCCACACACACACACTATCCCACACACACACACTATCCCCCCCACACACACACACACACACTATCCCACACACACACAAACACACTATCCCACACACACACACACACTATCCCATAAATTGTGCTTCAGCTCCAGTTTGCGGGAAGGTGGGGGGTGTTGTTCCCAAAGCCTGCATTTATCCCATAGTCAATGTTACTAAAACAGAGAGATGATGTGGCCTTTGTGCAGTACTATTAGTGGAATCTAGCTGTCACAGGCTGGGTCCACAAATGGGGGGCGTCAGGGGGGGGGGGGGGGGTTGGGGAGGGGGGAAGTGGAGAAGGGGGAGAAGAGTGGAGCAGGGAGAAGGGAGGAAGAGGGGGAAGGGAAGAGAGGGGAGGGGAGAAGGGTAGGGGAGTGTGGAGAAGGAGGGATGGGGGCGGGAGGGGGTGAGAGGGGAGTTCAGTCTACACGCACAGAATCCATCCCTGTGAAAGTTATAGAGACGGTGCTGCATCTGGAAGCGGGCCAAAACATTAACATCTCAGACATCTTTTCATTTGCACAATTGATTTTATTGTATTAATTTTAATATATTAATGTTTAAAATCCATGCATTGGAGGAAGAATATTTTACAGACCATCTGTGGTCCGTAACCCCAACCCTAACCCTGACTGGGCGTCACTCACAGGACAGCATACGTCAACATGTGACAGGGCGCACAACATGATGAGATTTTGAACATTCAAAAATCCTGAGGCGACAGGTACGCACCGTGCGTTACTGCGCATCACTGCATGGGACGAATGGCCTACTCTTGCAGCTATTGTCTATTGTCTATTGTTATTTAGACACTGGCCCATTTCCAGCAAATCTCAATTTGTTTAAGTTGAATAGTAGATCCACTCAGTCAACCAATTTTTATTCTTGATTTCAATTGTATCACTGTTATGGACGTAAACATCCCTTCCACACAGTGATTAACTCCAGTGAGAGCGAGTGTTGCCTTCTTTTCCAACAGGACAATAGGTAAATGTAAATTGGGGCTGCAAAGTTCTTGGTTGCACTCTACTTGATTAGCATTGTGCACTTCCTGTTATTCTATAACCAGATTTATGGCTTTAAACTTGTACATTCATCATGCGGTTCATTCTAATTCGTCTTTTCCTTGCGCTGCAAATACAAAGGCAGATTATTAGTTTTTCTTTCATTATAATGAGTTTATTTTGTCTGGAAGGAATGGCATTTACGTACATATTTAAAACTGCTCGAAGGGTTGTGTGTTTTCCCATCCTGTTTGAGTGATTTAGATCTTTCACGGGTAATTGCCTGAGTGCATTTGTTCCAAATGTGAGCACAGTAGGACTTAATATAGCAATGTATTCTAAAAGATTTATTTGGAGAGGAGCATCTTGACGCTCTGAGCACTGAGAGTTTTAATGCTGATTATGTAGTATTTGGATTAAATTTTGAAGGAAAAATAATCAATTTATAGACAAACTTTAGCTTTTTTTCTTACTTTCTCAATTTAGTCTGCAGCATGCATATCCATTACCACTGGCACTGTTTGTCTTAGACTTCTTCTTTGGCACAACCCGTTAATTGCAATAAAATTACAGTACAAGTTGTAGCTGAGGAAAGATTATTTGTATTATTTTATTTCTGTGTGTGTGTGTGTGTGTGTGTGTGTGTGTGTGTGCGCGCGCGTGTGTGTGTGCGTGCGTGTGCGTGTTAGACAGACACAAAATACTGGAGTAACTCAATGGGATAGGCAGCATCTCTGGAGACTGAAGAAGGGTCTCAACCCAATGTGTGTGTGGGTGTATATATATATACACCCATCCATTTATTTATTTATATGTTTATTTATATATCTATTTGTATATTTATATTTATTTATATATATATATAATGTTCTTGTCAGTTCTTTTCGTTCAGGCCAGAGCTTGGACTACTGTCACACCTTCCTTCAAGCAAGAAAGGTTGTAATGAGTTAAATCCTGAGTAGAGAAGTGATATTTTGTGGAAATTTGTTAACTGCTGTTACAAAGTGGAGAGGAATTGGATTAATATTGGCACAACTATTATGTTGGTTACCATACGTTATGCATTTAAATGAGCCTCTTTCTCCCTGCTCTGTACTGCAAGTGACTTAGCAGCTGATCCAGTCGAGAATTATCTGGAGCAGAGCAGGTAGAAATTGAGGAACATTTGAGAGCAAGGATAGAATGACATCAAGCAGTGTAATGTGTCGTGTGAATCCTGTGTGATGCAACTGGAAACTTGTATGTCCTCTAAAAATAAAAAGGATATATAAAGTAGCAATTTTCAGAAAACTTTATTTAGAAAATTGTGTGCTTTTCGTTCAGGTCAGGGCGAGGACTTCATCCACATGCATCATAGCACCTTATATGTTGAATAATTGCACAGTCTGTTCAAAGAAAATCTATTAATTTCAAAATACGGGTACCCGTAAAAGGGACCACATCACCCCGATCCTGGCCTCTCTCCACTGGCTCCCAGTACGGTATAGAATCAACTTCAAGCTCCTCTTATTCTTTTACAAAGCCCTTAACGGGCTTGCCCCCCCCCTCCCCTATATCAAAAATCTTCTAACCCACCATTCTACCTCCAGGTCCCTCAGGTCGGCCGACTTGGGGCTACTGACTATCCCGCGGTCTAGGTTTAAGCTCAGGGGTGACTGCGCTTTTGCGGTTGCAGCACCTAGACTGTGGAACAGCATCCCGCTCCTCATCAGAACTGCCCCCACCATCGACTCCTTTAAGTCTATCTAACGGGACGACAGATGGCACAATGGGCTAAGTGTTCGGCTGGCAACCGGAAGGTAGCTGGTTCGAATCCCGCTTGGAGTGCATACTGTCGTTGTGTCCTTGGGCAAGACACTTCACCCACCTTTGCCTGTGTGTGTGGATGTAATTATGTGAAGCACTTTGGGGTCAATGCAAGTTGACTAAAAATGTGCTATATAAATAAAGAAATTTAAATTTAAGTCACGACTCAAAACCTATTTCTACACCCAAGCGTTTTTGAGCCCCTCTGAGGGGGTGCTGTAAACAGTTTATGTATTTATTGTTAGGTCTCTCTACCATTGTATGTATCAAATTAATACCTGCACTGATGTGAAGCACTTTGGTCAACGTGAGTTGTTTTTAAATGTGCTATACAAATGCATTTATTATTATTATTATTATAAAAGCATCTTCACATTAGACTAATTTCCATTGTTTACAAGATTCACTATGTCAAAATGTCGATGCCCGAGCAAATGCCATGATTTTTTGTTGAATTAAAAATATGACGGCATTGATAAGGTACAAATATGCAAAATAAACTTCAAAATTAGAGACAAAGAGGAAGGAATATTAACGGATGTAATTATTTTCAAGTAGAGGAGGGCATTACTGGGTTGTTTATTTAGCAGAGGGCAGCGGAAGCACAGGCATGATGGCTGAAATAGGCTTTTCCTTTCTTGTAAAATTTTACGATTTTGTGGCAAAATTGTGCCTTCCAATTCTATTGTAAGGCCACCAGTCAGAGGATGCCATTTACAGAAAAATAATATATTATGTAGCCTGTGAACTATGGAAGTGTGCAGCATGCCTCTGAGGTTCATCAGATTTTATTTTTAGTTCTTTTGAATAAAATCAGATCCCCAGGGTTTAACGCTACCAGATGTTTTGTGTGTAAGAAAGAAGTTAGGTCATTTCTAAACATGGGTGATAAAAATCCCAAATTATGCAACATTGCCAAATATTAGTAGTGTAGAGTACGCTCTGTGCATCGGACATGAGTTTATTTACGAGTTACGACTCTGCATTCAAACTTATGAACTTTCTGAGTAATAAAATGATCATTACTGAGTGTCCTCGATTTTAGATGGCGGGAAGTGGAACAAGTGATTAGTGAAGAGTGAAACTTAGTTCTCGATTCATTCCGCATTTGTCGATTATTGTTTATGCAACAATTATGAAGTTGTAAACTGAATAGAAAACTATGAATTAAAAAAATGTTCGGATAAATGTCTCGACCCGAAAGGTCGCCTGTTCCTTCGCTCCATAGATGCTGCCTCACCCGCTGAGTTTCTCCAGCGAAGGCAGGTATGGGATATTGATTTGGATGATCAGCCATGATCACATTGAATGGCGGTGCAGGCTCGAAGTGGCCGAATGGCCTCCTCCTGCACCTATTTTCTATGTTTCCAGCAGTTTTGTTCTACCAGGATAGCAACTAAAATGTTTTTTAACTTTCAATAATGAAATTGAGTCTTGATTTTTTTAAAGAAAAATTGACATTTAATCCATTTTGGATGCAAATACCTTTGAATTTATTTCATAGTTTGTCATCAAATAAACCCCACAATTAGATGATTGCAATGTGATCACCACCAAATATCTAATTTTCTTTATTTTAAAGCATGTGATGACCCAGACTTAAAAACATTGGCTATTTGCAGCATATTTCTGAGCAGATCACCAAAGTTGATTTTCCTCCCCTAATGAGCATAATTTAAAAAAAAACTTGTGATATGTAATCAATGCTGTATTTTCTTACTGTGGGCAGTGCTGGTGATCAGCAACTAACCTGTAGCTGTGCACATTAGACGAGGCCTGGTGCTAGCTTAATATGTCCAGGGCTTCCATTGCATTTGTAATAGTTTTATATCTGTGTGGAAGGAATCCATTTCCACAATGGGCTGGATCATCTGATTGAACATCTGCCAAAGTCCCTGATAGTTTGCGGTTGCAATGCACATGAATGGCTGTCAGACAATGAGCCTGCTTAACTCCCAACTGAGCTGATGATATTGCTTCCTTCCTTTGGCAGGTGATAGACATGCAAAACGTTGATGCTTTTTGTCTGCTGACTCCATGTCCACAATCTGAGACAAGTGAGAATCTGAAAAATGCTTCAAATGTCTTTTTGTATATAAACCACAATATATTAGGACCTGCTCCCACCTTCATTTTATTATCTGACCAAAACACCTCTTCCTTGTCAGCTAGTATTTTAGACACAAAAAAACAGACAAGCAAAGTTCACCATTTCAGTCAATCACTCAGGAATCCCTAACTGAACCAGAGATTCCGGGAAAGGTTGGAGTCTTACTTGGCTGAAACTTCTCGACAGTCAGCAGTTCACTTGCATTAAACTATGCATTAAGCATTTTATCGGGATGCATCACAGCTTAGTTAGGTAACAGCGCCATCCAAGAACGCAAGAAATTGCAGCAAGAAATTGTGGTCGCGGCCAAGACCATCACACAAACCAACCTCCCTTCCATTGACTCCATTTATGCCTCATGCTGCCTCGGCAAGGCCAGCAGCATAATCAAGGACGAGTCTCACCCTGGCCACTCCACTCGTGCATTGGGCTAAAGGTATGGAAATGTGAAAACGCATACCTCCAGATTCAGGGACAGTTTTTTTCAAAGCTGTGTTCAGGCAACTGAACCATCCTACCACAAATAGAGAGCAGTCCTGAACTACTATGTACTTCATTGGTGACCCTCGAACTATGTTTAAGAAAGAACTGCAGATGCTGGAAAAATCGAAGGTAGACAAAAATGCTGGAGAAACTCAGTGGGTGAGGCAGCATCTATGGAGAGAAGGAATAGGCGACGTTTCGGGTCGAGACCCTTCTTCAAACTGATGTCGGAGGTTGGGGGGGGGGGCGGGAAAAAGAAAGATAGAGGCGGAGACAGTAGGCTTGTGGGAGAACTGGGAAGGGGGGAGAAAGCAAGGACTATCTGAAATTGGTGAAGTCAATGTTCATACCGCTGGGGTGTAAACTTCCCATTTCTCCCACAAGTCCTACTGTCTCCGCCTACTTCCTTTCTCTTTAATGGCCCCTCCACCCCACCCCGGACATCAGTCTGAAGAAGGGTCTGGACCCGAAACGTCGCCTATTCCTTTGCTCCATAGATGCTCCCTCACCCGCTGAGACTCTTTGATCGGTCTTTACGGGCTTTATCATGCACTAAATGTTATTCCCTAATCATGTATCTGTACACCGTGAATGGCTCGATTGTAATCATGTATTGTCTTTCTGCTGACTGGTTAGCACGCAACAAAAGATTTTCACCATACCTCGGTACACGTGACAATAAACCAAACTGGACTGAAATTATCCCAAGGAGCTGGTTTGCTCAATGGCAGAGCTGCCATATGTACTTCCCAACAATGTAGTGAGGAACTGGCTTTGTCTGCAAGGAGGCAGACAATTTGTCCCATCAACAAACCATTCTGTTGATCTGGCTATATTTAAACCGGAAATGAAGGTACAGTACATCGCTGGAACCACTGTGGTAGCTGATAATCCATGTGTGGTAAGATCTAGCCTTATATTGCTCTTTTAGGTAAAGCATACGTTTGAAATTTAATTTGAGCAGACTATGTACTGAAGCACTTTTGGTGAAAAAAAAATGTTTACAATGATTTACAATTAACAATGATTACAATTAACATTGGAGAAATTATTTACATATTTTTCAGTAATGCTTTCATGTACATAGTGTACCATTTGAAATATGATTAATTTGTTAGCGTCATTGAAGGAAACAGGGAAAACAAGTTCTGTTGTGTGATGGTGAGC
This sequence comes from Amblyraja radiata, assembly GCF_010909765.2. Taxonomy (NCBI): domain Eukaryota; kingdom Metazoa; phylum Chordata; class Chondrichthyes; order Rajiformes; family Rajidae; genus Amblyraja; species Amblyraja radiata. The sequence continues at coordinate 46,653,630 of NC_045965.1, forward strand.
TTCATAAGAATCTGTTTACAATGTCGACAGAGTTGGATAGATCATCATGTTCATGGAAACTTTTCAATAATGGAAAAAGGTTATTGTTGCAACAGTCCAGTATTGCTTGTCTTGTTATTTATAAATGATTTGGCTGTTGGAACTCACTACATACTTTCCAAATTTGCCTCAATAGCCACCCCATGAAAAGGTGCTGATCTTTTAAGAAGAAGTACAGATAGTTTGGGTTGCAATTCAGTCTGAAAATTACTTAGGAAGTAAACTCACATAGTTTTAGGGAATAGTCATGAAGTATTCTAAACAACAAATGCTTTGGAATTTGTTGATGAAAATCAGCACAAACTACAAAGTAGGGCACCTAAGCGAGGATCCTAACTTTGTTCAGTAAATAGTTCTGTATTAAATTAAAGAAAAGGACCTAAAAGTTCTAAATATTCCATATTACTGTGAAAAATGTGCAATTGTAGTAAAGCACAAAGAATCATTTTGGCTGAGAACTCTTCAGCTATGTTATAGCAGCATCCAATGACCAAGCCTCGGGTGACACAATAATGGCATTTTTTCTTCTACACAATGAAAACTTGAGGCAGAGCCTGTGGAGCAATGGAATAGAGGTTGGGTTGCTGAAGGTGCTAAATGGCTAGGGTCAGGACTGCTTTCAGGAAGGATCAGGAGCTGTGAGTCTCAATGCGAATTTCATTGATGTTTGGAGACAAACTGGGAGGGCATTTCAACACGCGATTTATTTATTTTTAGGCGACCATAGGCGATTTGGCTGTCGCCACATGTTCGCCGTGGTGTTGCCTGTATGGTCGTGAGTAGTCCCCTTAGTCGCGCAAAGAGTAGCGTATTTCTGGTCGACGCAATGTTGAAAATGTTTCAGCGACAATGGGTTTGACGCATATGAGCGTTCCTGACTTCTCCTGACGTAGGTGCTATGGTAGGTTGTCACCAGGACAGAAAGGTCGGATTTGGAATGGGAGGGGAAGTTGAAGAGCTGGGCTACCGGGAGATCAGGTTGGTTAATGCGAACCGAGCGGAGGTGTTAGGCGAAGTGATCGCCAAGCCTGCGCCTGGTCTCACCGATGTAGAGCAGTTGACACCTCGAGCAGCAGATGCAAAAGATGAGATTGGAGGAGGTGCAGGTGAACCTCTGCCTCACCTGGAAAGACTGCTTGGGTCCTTGGATGGAGTCGAGGGAGGAGGTAAAGCCATTAGTGTAGCATTTCCTGTGGTTGCAAGGAAAAGTACCAGGGAAAGGGGTGGTTTGGGTGGGAAGGGACGAATTGACCAGGGAGTTACGGAGGGAGCGGTCTCTGCGGAAAGCCAAAAGGGGAGCAGATGGGAAGATGTGGCCAGTGGTGGGATCCCATTGGAGGTGGAGGTTGGAGGTACGTCAACTGGCGACAGGTACCAGCGACTGAATTGTCTTACCTTGTTGTAGCTTGTCGCGGTTGGGCGTAGCTTGTCGCGGGTGGGCGTCCTAATGGTCGCCGGTTGTCGGTAGCTTGACGTCGACAAGGAGGTAGGTTGTTGTAGACATAGAACACAGTCGCCAGTTTTTTGGCGACCTGCTATGAAAACTTGAGGCAGAGCCTGTGGAGCAATGGAAGAGAGGTTGGGTTGCTGAAGGTGCTAAATGGCTAGGGTCAGGACTGCTTTTAGGAAGGATCAGGAGCTGTGAGTCTCAATGTGAATTTCATTGATGTTTGGAGACAAACTGGGAGGGCATTTCAACATGCGACAGTCGCCAGCAGTCACTGAAAAAATCGCCTAAGTGGGACATGCCCAAAAGTCAGTTTGTTTACAATGTAGTTAATAAATAATTTTTACATCAATAGCCTGTATCTCTGCTCCACTTAACAGCCTATTTCACCTTGATAGAGAACTTGATGTGAGAATCAGCAAAACCTCTGATATCTTTAACAAACTTGACTTCACATGTTTGGAATAACAAGCTGGAAACCCCGACCACAGAGGTATCCATGTGTCAGACCTTTGGCCAGACTACCCTTTCTTTGTGACTCTGAAAGGTGAGTCACGTACTCCCGAACTGAACTGGAATTTGAACTGCTCCTACCATCAACATTTTGCAGTCACTTGAGACTAATAGATCACCAGCAATTAAATCCTTGAGAGAAACAGCCTATGGTCTATTGGTTCTTTCAAGCCTTGGTGGTTGCATAAGGTGCAATGTACGCTTCAATATGTTTGTCTAAGGCTGTACTTGGGGCTTAATGCAAACCATGCAAAATGCCAAGAAATGCTATAGACAAGAAAGGTCTCAAGAAATTCTGCATTCCCAATGATAGCTGGAAGAATCTTGCTCACAATTGCTTTGTCTGCACAAGCCAGGTCATGACTTCTTTAATCACCAAATAAGCCAGCCTGTAGGAATGGTAAAAACCGAATTAGCTTCAATCTTGCAACTCCTTTAACCTCTCTTAAGCTGTACTTTTCTTAAACACTGACTGTCTTCATTCTCTGCTTCACCACCATCTTAGAAATAAAACAAAACTGAGCTTCTTACTCCTTAAAAAAAAAAAGACATAAAGTGCTGGAGTAACTCAACATATCAGGCAGCATCATGAGTAACATGGACAGGTGACGTTTTGGATTGGGACCCTCCTTCAGACTGATTATGGTGGGGTAGGGAGGGGAGTGGGGTGGGAGAAAGCTAGAAGAGAGGAGAGGCAGGACAAAGCCTGGCAAATATTAGGTGGACACACAAATCCCCTCACCTATCATTTTAATATGAATCTGAGGGGTACCTTTTTCACACAAAGGGCGTTGGGTGTATGAAACGAGCTGCAAGAGGAGGTAGTTGAGGCAGGAACTATTTCAACGTTTAAGAGAATAATAAACAGGTACATGGAAAGGTACAGGTTTGGAGTGATATGGGCTAAACGCAGGCAGGTGGGGCTCAGACAAGTTGGTCGGTGTGGGCAAGTTGGGCCGAAGGGCCTGTTTCCACACTGTATGACTCTGACTTGCCAGGCTTTGTCTCATCCCACCTCTCTTCCAACTTTTTATTTCGTACACCCCGACCCCCCAATCAGTCTGAAGGTCTTCAGAGACGCTACCTTACCCGCTAAGTTACTCCAGCACTTGGGTCATTTAAAAAAAATAAACCAGCATCTGCAGTTCTTTGCTTCTTGTTCTTATTCCTTGCATTTTTCAACATCAACGGTCACCCATTACCTCCCTTGACTTGTTGCACTTACTGCTGAAACACATTGAAATTTCCAAACTCGATTATTTATTCTTCTACAGGCCAACTACCCCTTGCTAAAGACCTCACTTAAATTCTGCAGCTTACATGGTAGTATGCTCTAAGCTTCAATTATTCATATACTAACTTCAATACCTGCTGGAAGTATTGAAAATCTGAAAATCTGCTGGAAACCTCAAAGCTGGCAATGAGTATTGCAGTCCTGGGAAGAAGAAGGCACATTCTGAATCACAAATCGCTGTACATTGTTTATTGGTCACATGCTGCCTAATCTAAATTACTATGTAACACTTACAAAAGCACCCTACATCCATTATGGATACCGCAAAAAAGGGCCTTAAGGATAGTTAATAATGTAAGATTTCGTGAACACACCAACTCACTGTTTTTGAAGTCAAATGCCTTGAAGTTTATGGATCGAGTAGAATTTAATACAGCACAAATAATATATAAAGCAAGAAATAATTTACCACCAGGTAATATACAAAAAATGTGCTTTAACTGGGAGGGAGGTTATAATTTGAGAGGAAAGCTTAATTTAAAGAAACTTTGTGTTCGTACAACTATGAAGAGTATGTGTATTTCAATCTGTGGGGTGAAATTGTGGAATGATTTGGTTGTGGAACTCAAGCAAAGCACAAACATTACTCAGTTTAAGAAGAAATGCAAAAATAATATTTTCCAGAGGTATAAGAACGAGGAAGGGCTGTGATGACGGTTAAGTTTTAGTTTATTGACACAGTGTGATATTGGCGTTGGACATAGAATTTGGATAATTGTTTATAAACTGTATATATGTCTGTTTGCGTGCGTGCATATGTGTGTATAAATGTATGTATGTGACGTATGGATATATGTGTGTGTATGTGTCTGTGTTGTATATATTGTATGTGTGTGTATTTCAGCTAAATCTTAACTGCACTTTTAACTTTTGCACTTTTTATAATGCATTTTTAATTTTGTTTTTCTTTTCTTTTAGTTCTTCTATTTTATTTCATTTTATTATTTCATTTATTGTATGACATGTTTTTATGTGAAGCACTTTGAGTCTGCCTCGTGTATGAAATGTGCTATATAAATAAAGTTGCCTTGCCTTGCCTTGCCTTGCCTATATATATATATGTATATATACATGAATTAATTGATGAGTAGTGGAGAACGAGTAGGAATAAATAAGTGTATACTTTCTACTTTTCGAACATGTAAGATTTAATTTGTGATGTTTATGAGAAGATATTCAATGAGTTGTGTAAAGGTTTATCATTCATTTAATCATCATTATTTTGCTTTGTTTTTAATTTTTTTTGTTTTACATGTTCGAAATAAAATATATACCTGTACTACTATGCTACTAATACTTCCTTACCTTCATTTGCTCTGCCCACCAGTAGCTCAGTATTAATATGATTATTCTTAGATTTAAATCCCTTATTGGAGAAAATTATAGGAAAGAAGTCACCATGGTTGGTAGGTTAATTGGTTAGCGTAAATTGCTTTTAGTTTGTAGGTGGAATCTGGGTGAGTTGGGAGGTGGAAAGAATAAAATGGGATTTGAGTATGCTTGATGGTTGGGGCAGACTCGGTGGGCTGAAAGGCCTTTTCTGCACGATAAGTCCCTATGAAGAACTCAATATTCCTTCAAGTCCTGTCTCTTCAATATCCCGCATCACATTATGTGTGCTGTATATTTAACTATCTTTCCCCTTGCCTCTAGAATTCCCCCCCCCCCACCCCCCCCTTGAACCCTCTGCCGTCCTGGCTAATCCTACTTCCTGACTCCCACAATTTTTAGGAAGGAACTGCAGATGCTGGTTTAAACCGAAGATTGACACAAAATGCTGGAGTAACTCAGCCAGACAGGCAGCATCTCTGGATAGAACGAATTGGTGACATTCCGAGTCTGAAGAAGGGTCTAAACCTGAAATGTCACCCATTCCTTCTCTGCAGAGAAGCTGCCAGTCCCGCTGAGTTACTCCAGCTTTTTGTGTCTATCCCCCAATGTTTACTTTTGTTTTTGTCTCGCTGTGCTTTCGTGAAACGATTCCATGTTAATGTCGCTTTATAAATGAATGTCGTTGTTGTAATTTGCTTTGTATTCAGTTTGCGCCTGTGACTTCTGACACTGCTTTGCTTTGCTGCCTTTGGTAGAGAGCATTCATCTATTCCAAGGTACAGTTATATTGAACCGTTATATCCCAGCACAAATTTAGTGCTGACCATACAATATGAAAACTAGCTTCCCTAATCTTCATTCCGCTACACGGTGCATCTAAATGAATATGCTATTATTCAATCAGGGTGAATGGTAGAACAATGTCCCTTCAAAAGATGCCAGTCTCACAGCTGTCCTGCTAGCCATTGGACTCCAGCTTTGATGTGCATACACACTGCCAGCCCTTATGTACCTTGTTCTCCTCCCCCTTAGTAGCCTCGAGCTCTATTTACACTTGATTGCTTTCTTTATTGTTTATATTTTCAGTGATTCCCTGTGTATTAAGCTGTCTAGCAGCTCTTAGTAATTCCCTTTAATTTATTTTATACATTTTATTTTCCTGCTTTGCTAATTTAATTTTCCTGAGTGGGAGGAGGAATGGAATAGGGAAGAGATTATACAGAGGCATTTAGTTTGTCATCATTTGGCTTATACCAATCATTTAGTATGTTTTTTAAAAAAAACATTTTGTTTTTAAGCACTGCTCAAAGCAGCTGCGAACTGGTGTTCAGTTTTCCTTTTTTTTAGTGGGATATTCTAATGCTGATGTTTATTGACTTCCTGCTCCCCCCATGGTAGAGATAACATTTTATTGTTTGGGCAGGAAGGGTCTGTGGATGCTGGTTTAAACCAAAGATAGACACAAAAAGCGGAAAAAGTAACTCAGCGGAACTAGCAGCATCTCTGGAGAGAAGGAATGGGTGACGTTTCTGGTCGAGACCCTTCTTTGGTAGACAAAATGCTGGAGAAACTCAGCGGGTGCAGCAGCATCTATGGAGCGAAGGAAATAGGCAACGTTTTGGGCCGAAATCCTTCTTCAGACAGAAGAAGGGTTTCAGCCCGAAACGTTGCCTATTTCTTTCGCTCCATAGATACTGCTGCACCCGCTGAGTTTCTCCGGCACTTTTGTCTACCTTCGATTTTCCAGCATCTGCAGTTCCTTCTTAAACCCGAGACCCTTCTTTCTCGACCTGAAATGTCACCCATTCCTTCTCTCCAGAGATGCTGCCTGTCTCGCTGAGTTACTCCAGCTTTTTGTGTCTATCTTATAGTTTGTGTGACTGTAAGGAGTACTTCAAGCTCTGTATGTGTATATTAGGACGGTAGGAAAGGCATTGCCAGAGGTTTTGGGGATTGTCTTTGAGAGGTCTAGATGGGGATAGGATTCAAGAATGATTTCTACAACTTGCACTTTTTTTGCAACTGAACGCAAGTGGTGGAGTGATGGAAATTATAGATATCCAAATGTTCTGAATAGGGAAATCACAGCGATCTGAGGATTGAAGAGGTGAAGATAACCACAAGGGATGAAACTGAGAAGAATTTTAGAACTGAGCACAGTAGCTAAGCAAGAATTGGTATGGGCGACAATCTGACAACAAAGGAAGCTGAATGTCTGATAAAGATAACAAGTAACCACAGCGATCTAATGTGCCTTTAACATGGAGTTCAAGGAGATTATCATCTGCCCAGGTTAACTTTAATTCAATTACTTTCAGAAAAATTAATCAATGAAAAAAATATTTTTTGAAATGTTCACTTTCATAAAATGCCACCTTCGCAAACAAAGCTGCTTCACTTCTGCTTTCCTTCACTTAAACTGAAATGTTTAAATTAATGTATTTTGTGTTTGCCTATGTCTTTCAGTGGTAGTAGTGGTTAGATAGGCAAATGGTTGGGCAAATGACAAAAAATGTGAGATAAGGATTGAAGAGGTCGACATTGTAAAGCCAGGGGAAGGAATCTAGGTGGAATGGGGGCAGTGGGAAGGGGAAGGGAAAAAGCGGGTGTAAATCCTGGTGGGACATAGGGAAGCAAGGGGATTTAAAAAAGGAAGTGGAGAGGGTGTGGATGGTGTGTGGGGGGGGGGAAGAGACCCGGAACAGAAAGGTCAGTATGGGAATAGTAAGTGGAGGTAAAATGGTTAGCAACCAGGAGATCCAGTAGGCCTTGGCGGACCCAGCACAAATGTTCGGTGAACAGGTAAAGGAGGCAACGTTGGGAACACCAGGTGTAGTAGATGAGGTTAGACGAGGTACACGTGAACCACTGCCTCACTTGGAAGGACTGCTATATCCCTGGATGGTTGTGAGGGAGGTGGTAAAGGGACTGATGCCCTGTGGTTGCCAGGGAATGAACCAAGGAGGTGCGGATGGTGTGGTCTATGCAGAAGGTAGGAAGGGGTACAGATGGGAAGATGTGATTGGTGGTGAGATCACGTTAGAGGTAGCAGAAATGTTCCACAAGCCTCATCATTCTCTGTCATTTGCTGAATGTGGACTTCTCAAGCAAAAAAACAAACTGCAGTGGGTCAGGCAGCATCTCTTGAGGGAAAAGAACAGATGAGTTTTGGACCGAAGACCATTAGACCCTCAAGGGACTTCTCAAAAGCTATTTTACATTGTCATTCTTGAATATTTATTTCTATGATCTGGAATAAATTTGAAGTCCCAGCACAAATGGTTGCTTAAGAGGTCTTATAACTTGGTGGGTATTTACTGGAGAACCTTGCGGCAAATGACTGCACAGATGCAGTTACCATACTGCACCATACTGCATGGTGTGTTGGTGGAATTCTTGGCATTCAACCAAGTGGATTTTGAAAGCCGCCACCGAAATAAGAATTGAAATGCGTGTTATTTAAATGTCAGAATACCTGGACTTTAGACCTATGCCAGGATACAAAGGAATTGCAAAAGTGGGATTTGTCGTACTCCAGAAATACGTATCTGTGCCGTCTCCCACAGGAAACATAGATGGGTAGCTCTCCATTTGAAGAAAGCCGTGTACCTATTCTTGTGCTGAACTCCCTATTCTGGGGGAGGGTTTGCAAGTTATGTTTTTTTTAAGCTTCATTTTTTAATGTCAGTAAAACCACTTTGACCGTGGCTGTGCCACGCATTTAAAAAAATGTTTGAAGGAAACCTCCAAAGAACAGCGTTACCAGAGAGGTTCTGGAAATGGCAGAGCAGCATTACTGAGACAAAGATTAGATATTTAGAGACTGTGTTTTGTAGAGCTTAGATACATTATTAATGAAGCATTTAGCAATTACGATAAATTAATCTGCTCTTGAGGGTGTTTGCTCAGGTAAGATGCCTTATTAGCATATCTGATGGATTTGCTGTCAGGTACTGATTAAACCACTCGCCCTCTGAGACTCTCTTGGGATAATGATGAATAAAATGTTGATACAATAGTGAATTTTTAATTTTGGTGGTAGTATTGGGAAAGCACTCTCTGACCTGTAAAGGTTTTGGCATTAATCAACTCAATTTTGAGCAGAGTTGCAATATCTTTCTTTCCCTTTGTATTTTCCTCTATTTAAAAACTCATTCTTTAGATGCCTGCTGTCCACAGAATGTCCACAGTTTTGGATCATATTGTTTAACATGTCATGATATTTATAAAAATGATAAGAGTAGAGGGACAATTGTCGGAATAGCATGCTTGTGATATTTGTTAAGGTATTGCTGATAAGATTTTGATACAAGCATACTTTAAGCAAAAGTTACTCTCTAAGTTGTTTAGATCGAAAATGTAACATTTTAACAATATTTTTGACGGTTAAAACTATGTCACACGTGCCAGTTTTCTATGGGGTTGTATTGCATTAAAAATACAAAGACGAGCTGAAGCAGAAGAGTCAATTCATCAAAGGTTTGTAAGCGTATTTAATGACATTTTCCATTGTAGTTGAAATATTTTGTATCCTAGCCAAATTTCTGGGTAAATCTTATTCATTCCAAGGAAATATGCTTCTATTATGTCCCAATGTTCTCCAGACCAGTATGCTGGTTTAATCCAGACCAGGCTGTTTAATCCAGGCTGTTCTCCAGACCAGTATGCTGGTTTAATCCAGACCAGGCTGTTTAATCCAGGCTGTTCTCCAGACCAGTATGCTGGTTTAATCCAGACCAGGCTGTTTAATCCAGGCTGTTCTCCAGACCAGTATGGGTTGAAGAGAGAATCCCTCCATGATGGATTTAAGAGAGAGTTAGATAGAGCTCTAGGGGCTCTAGGGGCTAGTGGAGTCAAGGGATATGGGGAGAAGGCAGGCACGGGTTATTGATAAGGGACGATCAATGGCGGTGCTGGCTCGAACGGCCGAATGGCCTCCTCCTGCACCTATTTTCTATGTTTCTATGATCTACTATGTATCCTTCAGTAATTTTAGGTAACACAGTACGACAAACAAGTTGAAATTATGGAAGGAAAAATTTGCATTTATTTAGTGCCACATGATCAAGGTAGTCCCAAATTATGGAAAACATGGCTATAAATTCCATAAGAAGACTTGGCTTCACTTGGGCAGCTTACAACCCAGTGGTATGATTATCAATTTTTCTAATTTCAAGTAACCCTTGCATCACCTCTCTCCCCATCCCTCCCACGCCCAAGTCGTTGTACTAGTTTCAGTAACTTGTTCTCACCCAGCCCACAGCTAACAATGGCCCGTTTCCTTTATCATCATTACTTTTTTGCATATCTTTCATTCATTTGTTCTATATCTCTCTATATCACCGTCTATATCTCTTGTTCCCCTTCCCCTGACTCTGAGTCTGAAGAAGGGTCTCGACCCAAAACGGCAACTAATCATTTTCTCCAGAGATGCTGTCTGACCCGCCGAGTTACTCCAGCTTTGTGTGTCTATCTTTGGTTTAAACCAGCATCTGCAGTTCCTTCCTACACAATGGCAATGGTTGTGAGTGGGAATGTTTGTGGCTTTGCAGCTTCCCTTTGAGTCGTCCAGTAGATTTGCAATTACTGCCTCCTGAAAAGGCAGACAGACCCTCTTACCTAAAATATAACTGCACCCTCCACCCCCACCCCCACCCCCACCCCCACCAGCCTTGCCATCTAACAATCTTTGGTTGGTCCAGATGGGTAAACACTATCGGCTAAACCAAGCTGACACTGATTTAACCGCCGCTGTGAAAGCAGCACTAAAAGTAAATGTTCTTTTCACGCCTTTAGACGCTCAACATTCAGGCAGGTCAAACCAGCTAGATAGATTTAGGTAAATTTATTCTGATAACTGACTTTGTAAATGCGTTGTGAGTGAGGTACTGAAAAACTCATTCTGTGTAACAGCATCGTGATTACATTTGGCTGTTGTAACCCTCATCCAGGGAGAAAATAAATCAGTGAAGATTCCTATCTGCATTGCTGTCTAACAGTCCTGTTGAAAAAGACACATATAAAGGTTGAGGAGCAGGAGTGGGCTTGACTATAATTTTGTTATTCACTCGTCAAGTCCCCTGGCTGATACATACCATCTAAATTTGCTCATGAAGAATGATAGTTGCTGACATTCATCAAAATAGACCCAGCTATAAAAGAACCAAAGAGAAAATATCAAAGTGGAACAGTGAAGAGCTGTTCTAAATGAATAATATAAAATCACGAGCAAAGAAAAAGGTGGACAGCGAGTTATGCAGCTTGCACAGAATTATCTCTCATCGCAAGAAATGCCAGCTGCAATTCTGATGGTGAAATCACAGGTTCTGGGCCATTAAATAGAGCTGTTTGACGTAAATTTTAAGAGGCTTCGAGTAATTTTGGCATGACATTAACTTTTAAATGAAATGTGAATTTGTAACGGGAAAATTAGTCCTTGAAGAAAGTTTGCCATTAAAGATATAATTGGCGGACAGATTGTATACCATGACATTCATGAAACCAATCGACAAATACTGCTTCAGATCATTCGTTATGAGCCTATTTTGTTCCATGCGAAATAACCTGACCTTCATAGAATAATGAAACAATATTACCGAGGAGGCTATTTGGTTTATTGAATGTGTGGTGATGCACAAAAGAGCTGCTCACCAAATCACCACTTGGTCAGCACTTGGTCACAATATTTCAAGTGCCCATCCAGGTACTGTTCTTCTTCTAATTCCCTTTTAGGTAATATGTTCAATGTGTATAAAATCATGAGCGGAATAGATCGGGTAGATGGTAAGTCTCTTGCCCAGAGTAGGTGACTCGAGGACCAGAGGACATAGAAACATAGAAAATAGGTGCAGGAGTAGGCCATTCGGCCCTTCGAGCCTGCACCGCCATTCGATATGATCATGGCTGATCATCCAACTCGGTATCCCATCCCTGCCTTCTCTCCATACCCCCTGATCCCTTTAGCCACAAGGGCCACATCTAACTCCCTCTTAAATATAGCCAATGAAATGGCCTCAACTACCTTCTGTGGCAGAAAATTCCACAGATTCACCACTCTCTGTAAAAAATGATTTTCTCATCTCGGTCCTAAAAGACTTCCCTCTTATCCTTAAACTGTGACCCCTAGTTCTGGACTTCCCCAACATCGGGAATTATCTTCCTGCATCTAGCTTGTCCAACCCCTTAAGAATTTTGTAAGTTTCTATAAGATCCTCCCTCAATCTTCTGAATTCCAGCATGTACAAGCCGACATAGGTTTAAGGTGAAGGGGAAAATATTTAATTGGAATCTGAGGGGTAACTTTTTCACACAAAGGGTGGTGGGTGCATGAAACAAGCTGCCAGATAAGGTAGTTGCGGCTGGGACCATCGCAACTTTTAAGAAACAGTGAGACAGGTACATGGATAGGACAGGTTTGGAGGGATATGGACCAAATGCAGGCAGGTGGGACTAGTGTAGCTGGGACATGTTGGCCAGTGTGGGCAAGTTGGGCCAAAAGGCCTGTTTCCACACTGTATCACTCTATGACTCTATGTTCCATTCCTCTAATATCCTGCAGGTGAAAATGATTTACCTCATCTCCCTTCCACGAGTTACCACCTGTTGATTTTGACCCCACTGTTAAGGGAAATGTTCCCTTATAAACATTTTATACCTCAATTCCTCATCTCCTCAGCCTTTACTGAAGAAAACAAGCCTATCTTATCCAAAGATAGACACTAAGTGCTGGAGTAAGTCAGTGGAAGGAACTTCACTTTAGAAGAAGGATCCCGACCAGAATCGTCACCTATCCTTGTTCTCCAGAGATGCTGCCTGACCCGCTGAATTACTCCAGCACTTTGTGTCTTTCTGTGGTAAACCAGCATCTGCAGCACCGTGTTACTATCCTACCTTAGCCAATCTTTGCTCATAGTTTTCTAACCCTGTATACATTTCTGTAAATCTGCATGGCAATTTTTATGATTCAATTGCATCCTTTCTGAAATCTGGTGACCAGAACTGTGCAGTACTCGAGCTGTACTCTCAAAGAGCTTGACACAGTTATGGCATAACTTCACTATTCTTATAATTTTATAATCTTACATCTGGATATATCATCTCGTATTCTGCTGAATTACATTCCAATTGCTTGGTATTTTGCCCATTTGTCAAGACCATTTGTCAAGACGCAAGGAACTGCCGATGTTGGAATCTTGCGCAAAACACAAAGTGCTAAAGGAACTTAGAGTGGCAAGCAACATCTGTGGAGGAAATGGACAGGAGACATTTCGGGTCAGGACCCTTCAGTCTGAAGAAGGGTCCTGACCCGAAACATTGTCTCTCCATTTCCTCCACAGATGTTGCTTGACCCACTGAGTTCCTCTAGCACTTTGTGCTTTTTGCCTATCTATATATTATTGCAACCTAAAGACTTTGTCTTTGCTGTCATTCACAATGATAATATTGGTGACAACTACAAACTTCTTCACAATATCTCTTACACTTCAGCCTGCATCATTAATACAGAAAGCATGGAATCCAACAGAACTCCATTGGAAACAGCATTAAAGCCACAAAACCACACATCAACAAGACCTTCGCTTCCAGAAACAGGTGTTGGTCTAATTTGCCTTTCCCTTGGATCCCATGATTTTTTTACTTTTTTCAGCCAGTCTGTCTTGCAGGACCATATCAAAAAACCTTGTAAAATCCATGTAGATTTATCTCACACTTTGCTGTCATTGGTCCTCCTCATTACTCTCATAAATAATCCAGTCAAGTTAAACTAACCGAACTGTGACTTGATTTCTGCTTTCCATTTTACGTAACAGTACAATGTTAGCAAACAACAGGCCACTGACACACTCCTGTAGCATGAGAAGGTTGGAGATTATCAGTGCCTCTTTATTTTTCATTTTCTGCCTATTCATTCCTAGCTCTAAATAGATACCACCATGTGGATGTAGACCCCATTATCTGTCTCTTTCCTAACTTTTGTTTTCATTGCTCTCTAAACTCTCCTGTTAATATTATTTCTTTGTGTTTCTGAATCTTAATACAGCTTCCAATACCCTACCAAAATAATTTAAACACTCTCTTGCATCACTTGGAAACCCACCTGAAAAGATATTGGTCTTGGATAGACACAAAAAACTGTAGTAACTTAGCGGGACAGGCAGCATCGCTGGAGAGAAGGAATGGGTGATGTTTCGGGTCGAGACCTTTGTTCAAGACTTCTTCTTGAGTCTGAAGAAGAGTCTCGACCCGAAACATCACCCATTCCTTTCTCTCCAGAGATGCTACCTGTCCCACTGAGTTCCTCCAGCTTTTTGTGTTTAAACCTGCATCTGCTGTTCCTTCCTACACAAGATATTGCTCTTGGTCCAGTTGAGGTACAGCCTCTTATTTGAACTGTAATATTATACACAGAGCTTTAGCCCAATGGGTTTCAGCAGTGTGAGTGATTGTGAAATGGCTTGTTGGACAGGACACAAGGACATAAAGTGCTGGAGTAACTCAAGGTTCAAGCAGCATCTCTGGAGAACATGGATAGGTGACCTTTACGGCTCATTCCCTTCTTCAGATCCATCACCAATCCATCTTCTCCAGGAGTGCTGCCTGACCTGCTGAGTTACTTCAGCACTTTGTTTCCCTATTTGTGAACCAGCATCTGCAGTTCCTTGCATAATGGTTTGGTCTGTTTAGATTCTGGAGCATGAAAGACTGGGAAATGCTGTGGCCTACATGTACTAAATACCCTTGGATCTGAACTTTGTTTTAATCATGTGTGTTTTGTAGGTCATGCTTATACGTAAATCTATTCTACCAATATTATGTCCCGTTTAAGATTCAGAAAATAGAGCAAACCCTCAAAATGACCCACATCGAGTGGTAGAGTCACAGAGCACAGATACAAGCCCTTCCACACATTTCATCCACTCTGCCCGAGTTCACATAGGATGCTGCTCTCCGAGGACATGCATTTTAAATTGAAGTTGAAAGATGTTTTATCGTCTAGACAGCTGTTCTTTTACTCTGCTCTTTCTCCCCGGAGAGTAAGAGCCAGACAGCACAGATCCTTCAGCCCAACTTGATTATGGCTTTAGTTTAGGTTAGAGATACAGCGGTGAAACAGGGTCTTCGGCCCACCGTGTCCACGCCGATCAACGATCAGCCGTACACTAATTCTATCCTCCACACGAGGGCAATTTACAGAATAGGAATAGGAATAGGAATACTTTATTGTCACATGTGACTAGGCACAGTGAGATTCATTGCTTGCATACACAATGTATACAAATAGCAGCCACCTACGGCGCTGACAGAGTTACAAAGCACGCTGGCTCCCCCTTTTGTCCCCTACCACAGCAGTTTCCCCCACGCCAGGTCCCCATTGTCCTTTGTCCCCCTCCATTGTTCATTGTTCTTCCCCTCCCCCCTCATGGTGGTTCCCCCCCCAACGCTAGGTCCCGCATTGTTCTTCCCCTCCCCCCTCACGGTGGCCAATTAGCCTACGTCTTTGGGATGTGGGAGGAAACCGGAGCTCCCAGAAGAAACCCATACGGTCAAAGGGAGAACATACAAACTCCATACGGACAGCACCCATAGTCAGGGTTGACACCCGGGTCTCTGGCACTGTAAGGCAGCAACACTATCGCTGCAGCACTGTGCTGCCCAAGATCCCGTGTGGTGACCAAGATCACCTGTCTATGCTAGTCCCACCTGCCCGTGTTCGGCCCATATCCTTCTAAACCGTTCCTATCCATGTATCTAGGATCATATAATCATTGAGTCATAAAGCGTGGCAACAGGCCCAACGCCCAATTTTCCCATACTGACCAACATGTCCCATCTACATTAGTCCCACCTGTCTGCGTTTGGCCCACATCCCTCTAACCTACCCTCTCCATGTATCTATCTAAATGTTTCTTAAACTTTGCGATAGTACCTGCCTCAACTACCTCCTCTGGCAGCTGGTTCCATACACCCACCACCCTTTGCGTAGAAATGTTAACCCTCAGGTAAATCCCCCCCCCCCCCCCCTCCACCTTAAAGCTATGTCCTATTAATGGATTGGAGACGCTAGATGCAGGAAACATGTTCCCGATGTTGGGGGAGTCCAGAACCCAGTTTAAGAATAAGGGTTAGGCCATTTAGAACTGAGATGAGGAAAATCTTTTTCACCCAGAGAGTTGCGAATTTGTAGAATTCTCTGCCTCAGAAGACAGTGGGGATCGATTCACTGGATGCATTAAAAAGAGAGTTAGATAGAGCACTTAGGGCTAGCGAAATCATGGGATATGGGGAGAAGGCAGGAACTGATTGTGGATGATCACATTGAATGGCGGTGCTGGCTCGAAGGGCCGAATGACCTATTCCTGCACCTATTGTCTATGTATCTATGTCTAGTTCTAGATTCCCCTACTCTGGGCAAGAGACTGTGCGTTTATCTGTCCTAAATTAGAGGCCATTTGAGACTAATGGTGAACCTTGCAGTGATTGGGACCATACTGTTTACCTGTCCTAATGTCTTTTGTAGAAGATAGACAAGGGTCGGATATAGTATCAGAGTGGCCTGAATGGCCTCGTTATGTGCCATTATGGCCCAAAATTTGCCTCCACACATGCTGCTTGACCCACGGAGTTAATCTTTTATTCCAGATTCCAGCATCTGCAGTCTCTTGTGTCTCCAGCCTATCCTGTCTCTCTTCTTAAGTGAAATGCTCCATCCTAGGCAGTATAGTTTGAAAGGTTTTTGAAAAGAAGGGTGACAAAAGAAAACAGATTTTTTTACGTTCAATTTCCTGCGTACATTAGAGGCCGTTTGAGACTAATGGTGAACCTTGCAGTGATTGGGACCATACTTGACAAACAGGAAGGAGACTGTTCACAAATGTCTAGGATTTCACCAGGAATGTTTTTTTGGCCCAAGCTTTAACATCTTCATAACTAACATTTCATCTGCTTTATGATAGGATTAGCAACTCTTTTCAACAATCAAGGAGCTAGTTGGCCTGAAAAGTGACAGAAAATGTACATATTATGTAAAAGTGGGCCATGACAACCTGGCACAATAACATCCAAGTCTTTCACCTTGATCTTTCAAAGGCAACACTTATCACTGAGTCACCCATTATTCTTGAAAGAAAGGCCAGCATTGACCACAAAATTAACTGCACCGGGTGTATCAATATTGTAACTCCAAGAATGGGGCAAAGCCCTGGTATTCTGGATTGTTTTATCCATCTGTTGACTCTTCAGAGGTTCTGCAGCATCCACAATGCTCAAGTAATGCTTTACAAGAGTTGCTTTTAGCCACACTGCAATAACACTATCAAAGTTAGTTTGCTCAGTCAGTATTCCTGGCACTGAACTGAGCATCAAGCCCATCCATTACTGGCACATTGTGATAAATTGCACATAATCTGCAGGATGCATTTCAACAACGGGCTAAATTATGTTCGTAATGGCTTTCTCTGAAACTTCAATGGCCATGAAAGATATGAGCAACAATATAGTGGGGGTAGCAGCATCCTGGGTTCCTGTCTTGACTTGGGTATATAAACTGTTCCTTCAAAGTTTAATTTAGTTTAGAGATACAGCGCAGAAACAGGACCTTCGGCCCACTGGGTCCGCACCGATCAGCAATCCCCACATATTAACACTATCAAACACGCACACACACGCACACGCACACACACACACGGGACATTTTTTACATTTACCAAGCCAATTTACCTACACACCTGTATGTCTTTGGAGTGTGGGACAAAACTGATGATCTCCGAGAAAACCCATGCAGTCACGGGGTGAACGTACAAACTCTGTACAGACAGCACTAATTGGGATCGAACCCAATTCTCCGGCGCTGCAAGCGCTGTAAGGCAGCAACTTTACCGCTGCCCCACAGTGCCGCCCTGAGACAGAGACCGTTGTTGAGACAGTATTCTGAAAATCATGCCCCAATATCGTTGGGCATATATCACAATGGAATGGTCCGCTGGGACAGTTCAGCACTGATTTCTGAGGAGAGTAGTTCAGGTTGGCAACAAATACAACTTTACTGATGTTGCCCTCGACCTAAACACAATGTGATTTTGACCCGGAACACGTGCAACTCGGGGGTTCTGGGATTTATCCACGTTAAATTCGCACTTTATTTCCTCGATGACATTTCAGTGATCATTAGATAATTTGCCAGTGTGTGTTGGGCGCGCGGGCACATGATGTACACAGTGCATTTGTGTATTTTCCTTTGAATTTCCTTGTGCAAGCTGCCATAGATCATTCCCTACTGTCATGGCAAGGCTGGTGAGAGGATCTGGAATGTGACTGCATTTTTGTGTGTTGACATCTGAGTGAGGCTGCGCAGTGTGTCCTTTGTGTTTGGCACGTGGCTAAAGTGACTAGTTTCCAGCTGACTGCACTAGGATTAAGTGCCAGTGTACTGTTTGATTTATTTTCATACCTCACTCTTGTTTGTGTGCAGTAGCGCTTTAAAAAAGGAATGTTGCCACAAAAGAATGTCTTGAAGACTTGCGCTGACCCCATTAGAGAGCTCATGGTATCTGATTTATTTTCCTTTTGTCAAAAATAGAATACTACATTTTTTTTTCAAACAAAGATACATGAGGGTGTTAATCTCATTGGAGGGACTGGCATAAATGATTTGCGGAGCCGAACTGTGCGAGTGAGCTGAATCAGACCACTGATGAATTCTGCTCGTATCCTGAGGGTGCTTCAGTGATTTTGTCACTCCAACTGTGTTTTAATTTATCTCCTTCACACTCTGGGGTTCGGGGAGGACCTCCAAGCTATTTTGCTGCCCCACTCCCCATCTGCTCTCACTGTTGGCAGCAGTCGCCATACCGCTTCTCTGCCTCAGTTTTTTGTTTTAAAGGTACATCTGTGCAAGTAAAACAATTATTATTTAGCTGACGTGGTGCACGAATTGTGACAAAGATTGCAGTGCTGAGGGGAGAGGGGAATGGTAGAGAAAGACTGTGGTGTTTCACTGGGTCTAGCAGGAAACGTCCTTGGAGCATTTTTGTTTTTTTTGTTATTAAGCAAAATGCTCTCAGCATTTTAGTTTTCTTTGTTATTAAGTAAAATGTTCCCTAGTTATTAAGTAAAATGAAGTTAAATGTGTTGCAAGTATAGACTATTAATGTCAGCAAAGATACAATTCTTTCTCGTGTGTTAACTAAATTATGAATATTGAGTCGTTCGATTTTTCTTCTTCGTATTTGTTAGCAGTTAATACATGTAAAATATTGTATGGTAGACAATATAACTGCCCGTCGGTATTGTATTAATGAGTTACTCATTGTCAAATACTCAAAAGGAGATTGAGCTTGTGAAGCATGTGCTCCTCAAGAGAAGTCTGAAACAGGAGGTTTAAGCCTCTTTTCTGTCTGATTCTTGTCAGCTTAGTTAAATGATTTGGGCAGTGAGATCTGATTAACTTTTCGTTTTCCTGCATACCATAAATTTTCACAGAAGTTGATCCAAGTGTTACAGTTTCATGATCACAGCGGAAAAATGTCAGGCAACAAACTAGAAAGGATGATTGAAGTCCTACTGGACTTGACTTGTTGATCTGCAGCAAAATTATTATGTTGCCAACTGCATTCCAGAATTTGCACATTATTTGGCCCTTCAACAAATGTTTTACTTTTTGGAATTCAAAAGAGAAAATGCATGTGGCATTTAGTTTCTTTGCTTGTAATTCAAGTAAAATTATGCATTTGTGTGGTGCCTTAAACATCCCACAGTTTTCATATGCAATTTGTACTTGTGAGGGACAGTCACTTCTGTAAAATAGGATAAAATGTGCCGCCTCCAAATACTGTACATACAAGCCTCCAAAATAATGACCTGGCTTTAGTCCAGGTAATTATTTTTGATTACGGAATTTTCATTGACTAAAGGGCCTGTCCCACGAGCAAGCGCGACCTAAAGGGCCTGTCCCACGAGCATGCGACTCCATGCGGCAAGCGCGACCTAACGTGGTCGCTTGAGCCGTACGGCCTCGCGGGGCCGGTCCCACTTCGATCGCCGGAGCCGTATGGAGCTTGTGGAGCTGGTCCCGACATCGCTCGGGGCTACGTAAAACTTCCTGCGGACTTCGCTCGAACTTCATGTCACTCACTCGACCTCCGCGCGGCCCCCACTTCTGGTTTGGTCGCGCTTGCCGCATGCAGTCGCATGCTCGTGGGACAGACCCTTTAGGTCGCGCTTGCCGCATGGAGTCGCATGCTCGTGGACAGGCCCTTTTGTCACAGGTTGAATTCTCTTGCTCTTCTTCATAATGTTCCACAATGTTTTTTACATCGCTTGAGAGGACAAATGGTAACTTGGTTTAATCTTTCACCTAAAGGACAAAAAATCTGACAATGTGGGTGCCCCTCAATGCTATGTGGAGGTATTCAAACGTTTGTGTGAAAAGTTGAACCCAAATGATTTTGAATCAAAATGGGTGTAACACCACTGAAAAGAGCACCAGGGATATGGTACAAACTAGAATGCTGAAGAGGCTTTGTTATTACTTTAAAGAAGGGCCTTTAGATTTTATGTTCAAGCATAAATAAAATCAAGAAGAGATCAAATTATTCATGATACAAAACCACACTTGCAGTCTGTCAGGTATACTTTTAATGAGCAGAAATATGATTAGCAAATATTGTTATGTATTAATAAGCAGTGATGTATGTGATATGTTTGTTCAGAAAAGTAACACATATAAAAAATAATAACACTATAATGATGCAAGCTGAAAAGTTTATCTTTCTCTATATAAAGGTATTTCAGACTGAAGAAGGGCCCCGACACGAAACTTCACCTAGTTATGTTCTCCAGAGATGCTGCCTGACCTGCTGAGTTACTCCAGCATTTGTGTCTTTTTATGCAAGCCAGCATCTGCAGTTCCTTGTTTCTCTCTTTCTTGAAACGCATCTCTTTTGATCACCCATACTACCTCAATTGGTTTGTTATGAAATTTTGATTAGCAATATTCTTTTAAAGCGTATTTCAATGTTCACCTGCAATGTACTCAAGGTTCAAATTCATCAAATCCTTAGTTTATTGTCCAACCCTAGTTGCCCTGGATACGCAGGTAGTTTTGAACTGTTTTACTGCTAAGGTGAAGTCGTTTAGAAACTGACATTTTGTCACATTTGTACAGGGTATTGGGGAGTGCACACTTAGAATACTGGACACAGTTTTGTTCTTCTTACCAAAGAAACAGTATAATAATATTGAAGACAATGCACAAGAGATTCACCAGCCTAATTCCTTGAAGCAGAGGATTGATTTCTCAAGAGAGGCTAAACATGTTGGCGTTGTGTTCTTTGAAGAAGATGATCTTGCTGAAACTTATGACTGGATAGTTATTGAGATGTTTTCACTTGGAAATCTCAAATGCGAGGACATAGTTTTAAGATAAGCGATTAGTAATTTCAAAATTGAGGGACATAGTAATGTATTCTCAGAATAGGTAATTAATCTCGAGAGTTCACCACCACAAAAAGTTGTGTTTGCTAGAAGTATTTCGGGTGGAGGTAGATCGTTTTTTGAAAGATGTGGGGATTGAGAGCTGTCGGGGAACTAGTACAAAACGGGAGTTGAGGCCTTTGGTTGAATCAGCCATGATAATATTGAACATAGACACAAAATGCTGGAGTAACTCAGCGGGTCAGGTAACATCTCTGGAGAAAAGGAATAGGTAATGTTTCGGGTCGAGATCCTTCTACATAGATCCGTCTGCAGAAGGGTCTCGACCCAGAACGTCACTTATTCATTTTCCCCAGCGATGCTGCCTGATAAGCTGAGTTACTCCAGCATTTTGTGCCCATCTTCGGTGTAAACCAGCATCTGTAGTTCCTTCCTATACATAATGTTGAATGGCAGGGCAGATTTGAGTGGCTTGTGTTCCTATTTTCTAGTGTTTCTGAAACCCGTGCACAGTATTTATCTAATTAAGAATGTGGGCAATTTGGCTTGCTCCTATTTGTTTTTGTTTACCCTAATGTGAGTAATGTGGTATAAAAAATGAAAAATAGGAGGGTTGCAAGAGGAAATCATTACTTATTCATTTGTTAATATTGCAATCTTTAGCATCCACTGATAGTAACTGGGCAACTAATGTTTACTGTTTGTGTTGAGTTTACAGTAGTCTAGGCGCCCCTTTTATTCTTTGCCAGAAATATATATATTTGCACTAAACATGTTATTTTAGTTTATTTTAGAGTACAGCACAGTAACAGGCCCTTCAGTCCACCGAGTCTACGCAGACCAGCGATCCCCGCACATGAACACTATCCGACACACAATAGGGTCAATTTAGCAAGCTAATTAACCTATAGAGCTGTACGTCTTTGGAGTGTGGGAGAGCTCCCGGAGAAAACCCACTCAGATCACGGGGTGAATGTACAAACTCCATACAGATAGCACCCGCAGTCAGGTTCCAACCCGGGTCTCTGGCACTATAAGGCTGCAAGTCTATTGCTGCACCACCTTGATGTGTCTTGTGAACTAAATTGAATTGTTGATCAAATAATTCAATAGTTTGCATATCCCTTCCTTTTGGTACATGAAGCGTCAACAAAGACATGCTGCTTTCAGCTGATGACCTAAACTGAATTTCCTTTAAATGTATTTTTAGCTGGGAAAGAGCTTGTAAATTTCCTGCATTTGGTACTGAGAGGCAATTTTTTACTGTTGCAGAGCTGGTTTAGTGGCTTGATCCCTGGAAATGAACAAATGTTTTATTGTAGCACCTGGATTTACCATTATAGTAAAGTTGATATTTGAATGAATGAGTTATTGATTTTAGAGTTTTTGTGTACACACCAAGTTTAAATACATAGAAGCTTATATTTTAAACTTTTCATAAGTGGAACAGAGTAATGGTTTAATTTGACTCCCCCTTTTTTCATTATATAATTTCAAATTACATAGCTCCCACTGGTGGAGCTCTCCACAAAAACTAGTGAAAGTATTGTGGAAGTTATTTGGAGAGGAAGTCTTCCATCCAGCCAGACTTTATTCAGACCAGCGGTTTCTTTCCAAATCAAATGCGAGAGATATTCATCATCTCATTCCTAGATATGGTGACTTTAAATTATTACACATACTGTGGCATATCGGTAGAGTTGCTGCTTTACAGCGCCAGAGACCCAGGTTCGATCGTGACTACGGGTGCTTGTCTGTACAGAGTTTGTACGTTCTCCCCATGACCTGCGTGAGTTTCTTAAATCTTCATTCTCCTCCCACACTCCAAAAACATACAGGTTTGTAGATTAATAGGATTGGTGTCAATGTTTTTAAATCATTGTCCCTGCTGTGTGTAGGGTAGTATTAAATGCGCGGGGATCGCTGGTCGGTGCGGACTCGGTGGGCCGTAGGGCCAGTTTCTGTGCTGTCTCTCTAAACTAAACTAAACTTATTTTACAGTCTTCAGAAGTCCAATAAGGTGTATCAATAAAAGGCGAGCTTAAATTAAATCTTGGCATAAATTTTAAGAACAAATGTGGAAGCATGAAGAGAACGTTTTTCAGTTCACAGAAACCAAACCAGATAAATAACATTACTTGAATTGGAGAATCATTACCTGTGGCATAGTTTAGAGATCTCGATACAAGGAGTTGTTAAAGTTACTTCAGGTACTCTAAGTACTCCATTTTTCCCTTAAATTTTCTATGCCACCAACAGGCAGACTGAATAAACTGCTGCAACTAACTGAGTAACAATTAAGCCAAATGCTCACCTTAGCATGTTACATGCTGTTAAATAGTCCATAGATAATGCCGTAAGACATTTCTGCCATAAAATTTGTGCCAAGATTTATTTTAATCTCGCCTTTTATTGATACACCTTATTGGACTTCTGAAGACAGTAAAATAAGTTTAGGTTTATTTTTATTACCATGTGTACCAGGAAAAGGTGGAACACTTTGTTTTGCATGTGAGCCAGGCAGATTGTCACATACTAATATGCAGATAAAAAAGTGCAAGGGCTGAAAATAGGTGGGTTGGGGTTTCTTCTTAGTGTGTGAGAAAACAACTCAAAAGTCTGATAACAGCCGGAAATAAGTTGTTTGTGAGCCTGGTGGTACATGTTATCAAGTTCTTGTATCTTCCCCTTGACAGGAGAAAAAGAGAATATGACCAGTTTGGGAGGGAACCTTGATTGTATTGGCTGCTTTCCCAAGACAGTAGGAATTGTAGACGGAGTCAACGGAGGCAGGGCTCATCTAAGTGATGGACTGGGCAGCATTTGCAATTCTGCAGTTTCTTGTGGCCTTGGGTAGAATAGCTGTCATACCAAGCTGTGATGTGTGCAGATAGGATGTTTTCCATGGTGCATCTGTAATAATCGGTAAAAATCATGGGGAACATGCTGAATTTCCCCACCTGAGTAAGCGGAGATGCCGGTATGCTTTCTTGACCATAACATCAATGTGGCTGGACCAGAACAAGTTGTTTGCGATGTTCACAACCAGGGGCTTGAAGAACCTGACCATCTCCCCCTTAAGCGCCATTGATACAGACAGGGGCTTCTGCTCTATCCTGAAGTCAATGACCAGCTCCATTGTTTTGCTGACTTCGAGGGAGAGGTTGTCGTCCCGATGCCATGCCACTAAGTTCTCTATCTCTTTCCTGCAATCTGTCTCATCATTGTTTGAGATCTGGCCCACTATGGTGGTGTCATCTGGAAACTGGTGCATGGAGTTGCGAGTAAAATGCAACCACACAGTTGCGTGTCTGTCGGGGGTACAGTAAGTGGCTGATTATCCAGCCTTGTGGAGCACTGGTGTTGAGGATTATCATTGAGGTCTCATTGCTATTACTACTGATTATGGTCTGCAGGATCCAGTTGCCGAGGAAGATGCTAGAATTTAGAGATACGTTTCGTTGACGTTACGGTGTTAAAGGCATAACTATAGTCTGACTAGCGTGTCTTTGCCACGCAGTTGTGCAGGAATGAATGTTGGACCAGGGAGAGATGTCATCTGCTATTGACGTTTTTATGTGGGTTTAAGAGCTGTAGTGGATCAAGGCCGATGGAGGCTAGAGTTAATGTGCAGCATAACCAAGCTCTCAGAGCACTGCATTGTGGGTACAGATGCACCTGAGGCAGTTGGTGCGGGTGATGTTATTGCACTGACTTACTGTTTAAAACTAGCGTAGAATGCATTGAACTCGCCTGGGAAAGATGCGCCGTTGCCAGCGATACCACCCAGCTTTGTTTGTAGCCCATTATATTATGCAAGCGCTGTGGGTAGGTTGAACAACCGGAAATTGTTTTTTCAACATGTTTCCCTCCATGCAAAGCTTCAGATTCCTGTGCCACACAACCCGAGGGTTGCTCAATTCACCACATGGACCATACAATAACCTCGGCCAAAAGACATGTTGTCATTGCATTTCATTGCTGTTGCAAGTAAGAATTTTATTATTCTGTTTCGGGACATTTGACAATAAAAACACTCTTGACTCTAAAACTATTACTCCAAGTAATTACCATCACTTACCTGCTCAATGACTAAATCCTGCACCCTCCATCCAGCCCTCTGAATACTTTGCACCCTAGCCTTCCGTGTACCAAACCCATCTCCATCTAGATTTTTGGGCAGTACTAAGGAAATATTAAATGGAGATTCATTCATAGTTTTAAACCAACTACCAAAGAGTGGTTAGTATCTAAATGACTCACAGTGGACAACTAGGCCTGTTTCTAGGCCTGCAAGAGATAATACTACTGTCATTAGTCAGCACTGGCTCTATCTAACTCATTTTGAGAAACACCCACATGAAATTCGGTCTTAGTCACTTATTTTCTAAAGCTAAACGTCTGCAAAATTTGAATCATTGCGCTGGTTTAGATGCTGCCATCTGCTTGGACCACAATTATATGTTCTCTTTACATTGCAGAACTTCACAAAGACACACTATCAGACTATGGAGCTGAGGAAGCTGCCTATTTGTAGTTACTCCATTCCCTAACTCAGTTACCACAGTGAGTTAATGAGAAGTGAATAATGTGTTTAAGCTTGTTTTGGGGCCTTCTCTGATAGTTGGAAAGGGAAGACAATTTGGGTGGAATATGGAAAATGCACTGTTAAGCTGAAAGGTTGCTCTGTGTTATCTTATGCGATGGTGTTTGGGACAGACGCATTGGACTCCAGTAGCATTGGACTCCAGGGCGCCTTTTTAGCTGACTGCAGGAGACTCTGCGGTCACCACATGTTCGCGGGTGGTTGCCGGGTAGTCGCCTTCATGGTCGTGAGGAGTTCCCGCTTCTGGGAACTAGTCGCGGCCTCATTATGGTCGCCGCAAATTTTTCAACATGTTGAAAAATTAGCCGTGACCAGAATGAAGCCGCCATGGAGAGTGGCGAGAATTCTCATGCCTTAGGTGGGTCGCCAGGAAGTCCTAGTGGGTTGCCATGAGGTCGAAGGTTCTCGTAGGTTGTAGCCGGTGCGGACCGGTGAATTTCATTCGTTCATTGGGGAGGAAAAAACGTAAGTAGTAGTTTTCAAAACCAAGGATAACCGACCGGTAATGTTAATGTCCGCCGAGCTTCACAGCCGTGTAGCTCTGGCTTCTTAAAAGTTGTCTCCACTCCTTCTCCACCAGGTTCAAGCATTTGTGCATAAAAATAACCTCTGTGCTGGCACTTGCAGCAATGTATCAGTCTTGGTGAGCTGCAAGAGGGGAATTAGAGTGGTGTGTATTTTTTATAGACAGTGTTAGGGAAACATTATTGCATAAAGCATGATTCCTTCCTTTAGGTTATTTAATTTTGAAAAACCTGAAGCCCCAGAAAATGGCCTATAATGGTATTCTGATTTAAAGGTGTCAGTTTAATGAAATTATATCCCATGCGTCCCAATGCTGACAAGTTCTTAAATGATGGCATTTATTATAGTGGAGAACAGGAACAAAGGCAATTTCAATATGATTGACATTTACTTCATTAGACAAAATTGTTTTTTTTATATGAAGTAATTTTAGGTTTATAAATTATCTGTCTGGATTCTCTTCACCCTCAGATCCCAGCACCAATACCATTTTTTTTTGTAATCACCATTACACGATAGAAAGACATTCTTGCCATAGAGGGAGTACAGAGAAGGTTCACCAGACTTATTCCTGGGATGGCAGGACTTTCATATGAAGAAAGACTGGATAGACTCGGCTTGTACACGCTAGAATTTAGAAGATTGAGGGGGGATCTTATATAAACTTACAAAATTCTTAAGGGTTTGGACAGGCTAGATGCAGGAAGATTATTCCCGATGTTGGGGAAGTCCAGAACAAGGGGTCACAGTTTAAGGATAAGAGGGAAGTCTTTTAGGACCGAGATGAGAAAATCATTTTTTACACAGAGAGTGGTGAATCTGTGGAATTCTCTGCCACAGAAGGTAGTTGAGGCCAGTTCATTGGCTGGATTTAAGAGGGAGTTAGATGTGGCCCTTGTGGCTAAAGGGATCAGGGGGTATGGAGAGAAGGCAGGTATGGGATATTGATTTGGATGATCAGCCATGATCATATTGAATGGCGGTGCAGGCTCGAAGGGCCGAATGGCCCACTCCTGCACCTATTTTCTATGTTTCTATGAGTATAGGTGATACTGTCTTTTGGAAGATAGGAGGGAGTGCCTGTCGAGTTTAGTTTAGTTTAGAGATACAGCGCGGAAACAGCCCCTTCGGCCCACTGGGTCCGCACCGACCCACGATTTCCGCACATTAACACTATCCTACACACATTTGGGATAATTTTACAGTTAGACCAAGCCAATTAATCTGCAAACCTGTACGTCTTTGGAGTGTGGGAGGAAACTGAACATCTCGGAGAAAACCCACGCGTTCATGGGGAGAACGTACAACACCGTACAGACAGCACCCATAGTCAGGATCGAACCCGGGTCACTGTTGCTGTAAGCTCTGTAAGGCAGCAACTCTACCGCTGCGATAGGCTAATATTTACAGTGTCTTTTCTGAGAGGTAAAGAAGCACTGGTTTTCCATTCAGCATGTTTGTTGTGTTTTCCCACAGAAGAGATGAAAGCTACTGTTGCAGCCTGCAGAGAAGTTAGCCAAGGTAGTCTGTGTAATATTTGTTGTTATTGAGGCACTTGTGGTGTAATTGGATCTCAGTGGGTGGGAGATGAAGGAGGATTAATTTTGGATACCGATAGTTCCAGTGGTGCTAAACACTCCAATACACTTATGAAAATGTAATTCCTCTTGCAGATCTTCGGAAGAAAACTTTGCTGCTATTCTTTCAAAGCATTGTGACCAGAGGAAAAACTTGCAATAAATTGCCAGGCCTCTTGGGCTTATGCACACCAGCCTTTAAGCCTTTGGAATGGATCTGATTAATATTTTAGTTGATCTTAATGTACAATTGTCACACGTACCGAAATACAGTGAAAAGCTTTGTATAGCATGGTATTCAGTCAAATCATACCATGAGTACAATCGTACACAAGTATAAGAGTGGAACGATTGTGGTGGATAATAGTCGGCACTTCCAGTGCTATCTTTCAACTTTCAAGTTGCAAGTCTGATCTTAGCCCAGAGAGATATGCATTTCTTATTTGCTTCACCAGAAGGCCTAGTGTCCTGGTGGCACTGGGTCGATGATGTTGCGGTCGGCATGGTGTCGCTGACTGATGAAAGCCCACTGTGTTTGGGATTGAGCAATGTTAGGGTCAGATCCAGCCAGTATAATAATCACACCCATGGAATTATGATGACAATAGTACAATTGGCAGCAGTGCCGTCTCAAAATAGATGGTTTAGAGTTCATGATCTGAATCTGTAGTACTTGTTTCCAGCCCCGCTGGATGCAGATGTAGGCAGACAGTTGTGTCCAGTACTAAGCATATGATTAGTATTATTTAATAACATCAGATTATTTCAACACCATCAAATTTCTGTTTGTTAGTGCCTGCTGTGCGCAAAATAGCTGCCATGTTATCTCATTACACTGTGGCTGCTTTTCAAAAATACCACAATGGCCATGTTTTTGATAACAGCAAAGGTGCTATGTGAAAGCTGGTGACATTTTTGTAGGGTTAATAGCTATTCCCCAGATGGTTTTCAAGTGCAAAGCTTTACTAAATCCTGACTTTTTATCACCATGGGATGGGTTTAATGAGAATGTGCCCAAGCCTCAGAACTCTCCAGATTTGCCTTGGAGCCTCCAGCATCTTATGAGGGCGACAGAGATTCCAGTTTTGACAGGACTCTTGATGTGGAATAAGCTTATATTTCATTTTTTTGTGGGACTGACCTTCCCATTCTCCTGTGCTGGATGAGGAACTGTATCTCCACTCCATGAAACACCTCCTCAGCAATGGAGCACCTTAGGCAGTGGAGTTGCTGATGATGAGATTAAATTCTTGCAGATGGATGGATAGAGAAAACAACATAGTTTGTCCAAGTTACCTTGAAGCTAATACCGTCTAATCCAGGCAGCATTCTGGTAAACCCCTTCTGCACGCTCTTCAAAGCCTCCACATCCTTCTGGTAATAGGACAAATATAATGGCACACAGTGCTCCAAATGCAGCCTAACCAAAGTCTCATCAAGCAGCAAAATGGCTTAATGACCCATATACTCAGTGGCCAGTTGATGAAGTCAAACATACCATACGCCACCTATAGCACTATCTACTTGTGTTGTCACTTTCAGCGAGCTATGAACTTGGAACCCAAGATCCCTCTGTACATATAACTCCAAACCTTTCCATTCCATTACCTATCTAAAGGTCTTTTAAGCATTATAATTGTACCCATCTCTACGGCTCCCTCTGGCAGCTCATCCCATATACCCACCATCTGCATTTACAAAGTTGCCCATCAAATTTCTTGTAAATCTTAAACCTATGCCCTCTAGTTTTGGACTCCTCTCCCTGGGAAAAAGACTGTGACCATCCACTTTATCTACATCCCACCTGATTTTATATGTTCCAATATGCAACTCTAATCTAATACTACATTAAAGAGCCAAACCAGCCTCTACTCACAACTCATCCCTCCAGTACCAGCAACATCCTGGTGAATCTTTCCAACACAAGTAGCCACCGACATATTCGAATGGCATGGGAAACACTATCTGGTTCTTGTCGACTCATTTTCGGGTTGGTTTGACATTGATCTACTCCAAACCATCACATCTGAAGCAGATATCCAGAAGTTGCAACGCCCGTTCTCCGCGTACGGTTCCCCTGCACGCCTTCTATCCGACAACGACAGTCAGTACACCAGCCAGCTTTCAAAAACTTCGCACAACGATGGGACTTTCGACCTATCACCAGCAGCCCAGAGTTTCCGCAGTCCAACGGACTCGCCGAATGGGCCGTGCGAAGCGCAAAACACCAAATGGAGCGTTCTGACCTTGCCAAATCTGACGTCTACCTGGACCTGCTCAATTTAAGGAACATTGCCAGGGATCCCATATTGGGTTCCTTAGCCCAACGACGGATGTCTCGTCAAACCTGAGCTGCCCTGCCTGTACCCCAGCAGCTTTTGCAGTAATAGGTCCGTTCTCCGCCCGTTGTCCAGAAACAACTACAATTCAAGTGCGATGCACAAAAATGTTTTTTTGATAAGTCCAGTAAGCCACTTAAACCTCTCTCCAGTGGACAGGTTGTTCGCCTCTAGACCAACAAGGGCTATGGCCGTCTGGGTCACATCCACAGCCCTGCCAATGCACCGTGCTCCTACCTGGTAAGCGCGACGGGGCCATTTACAGATGCAACCGTCAATATCTCCTTCCTGTGAAGGAACCGCGTCTTGCGACTCCGTATCCAGAGGTTTCACGTTTTCTATGCCCTCCGACTACCGGGCTGACTGCTTCACTGCCAGAGACTGTGTCCCCCACGGCCTTTCCACGGTGTTCAGCGCCCAGCTCGCCTATTTCACCACCTCCACCCGGCGGGTCACTGGTGACGTCCCCGGTCACTTCCCTGGTCCCCTCCCCTCCCCAGTCACTTCACTGGTGAAAGGAGGAGATGCAGATTTGTACCGCACATGCGCTGGACGGGTCAGCAGACCACCCATTAGATACGCCGATTTTGTGTAACCATTTATACTTCCCCATGTGCATTATTAATGTTTCGGATACTGTATTATTTAGCCCCCATGTTTACACGTATCTATGCTTTATTTTGTTTCTACAAGGAATGATGTAGATTGGTTATTTCCTACTAACCAATTGTAGTGCTTGTTAGTAGTAGCTCCGCCTCATATGCGATTTATATTACCAAGAGCTTGCCTACGTAATTCAGTCTGAGTAGCTGCTAGTTACTGTAACGTCCTGCAGACCAATGCAGTCAGTGGACTTTAATAAATTTGTGTTATCTTGACGTGTGTATGACTCAACTCATTACACTTCCTATAGCTGAGCGACCAGACAGTACATAGCTTTGTATTTAATTGATTATTTCTGAGTTGATTTTCAACAGTTAAACTTGCTCTGTAATTGGGATTATTCCCTTGTAAAACAAAAATTGTTCCTCGTAGCCACGTTGGTGCAGTTTCTTGCCTTGCATCTCTTTTTACTATTTCTACTACATCTGAAAAATCAACCTGCAACATTTTCCTCTTTGTTGTCTTTGTGTGGGTTGCCGCTAACTGCCACCAAATATTTATATGATTTTCCCAAGTCTGCTCTTGCCACCTTCTTTGTCTTTCCATGCTGCTTCCTTGTGAAGCACTTCTGGCCTATTAGCCCTGTTACTATCATATATGGTGGACCAGCGAAGCTGTCTCTTGTTTGCTCCATATCTGCCTCTAAAGAGCATCTGTTAAAGAGATTGCACTGTATTTTCCCCTCTGACAAAGAGCCTCCGTTTTAGCTACTTTTAAATTTAAGGTAAATTTAAGTGCCCTGGTCTTTCTTTGCAAACAGATTCTGCTTATCGCTCATGCCTTGATACAAGGATCTCAACCTGAAGTGACAACCACCCCTCTGCCTGACCCGCTAAGTCCCTCTGCAGTTTGTTTTTTGTTTCAGCTTATGGCTGTGCTTTACCAGGATATGTTCTGTTTTGACTCTCATTCCCACTTCATCTTACTATTTAAAAAATGTGGCGTCTATACACGGTATGGAAGGGAAAGGACCAGCACAGGAGAAAGGAGTAACCAGAAGCTGGCACAGGAAGTAGAAAAGAAGAACAGGAACCTACCTCAATGAGTTCTGGGTCCACCATGACATTCTGGGTCTGGGTCTCATTCTGGTGACATGAGTTCTGGGTCCACCATTTCTTACATTTCATTCATTTGTTCAATGCCTCTTTTCATATCTCTCGTTTTCCCCCTCCCCTGACTCTCAGTGTGAAGAAGGGTCTTGACCCGAAACGTCAACCATTCCTTTTCTCCAGAGATGTGGCCTGACCTGCTGAGTTACTCCAGGTTTTGTGTCTTATCTCCGGAGGAAACACAAATATTATCACAATGCACTTCTTTCTCCCGAGCTAGCCTCTCTAATATGTTAATCATCTTTACATCACCTTGGTTGTTGGTCCATGTTCTTCTTGAGCCTCAATGTATGAGTGCGTTCAGTGCATTGTTCACGATGGAAAAACCCTGAGAGTAAGATTATTTTTTTTTTAAGCAACTATTAAGAAAACCATCTTTGAACAATTGAAAATCTGAACAAAAGGAGAGAACATGTGGCGAACACAGGTCGGTGACTAATTTGTTTTCTCTGTTTTCCTGTTCTGATAAAGGATCTTTGATCAGAATCATTACAGCTTTTCCTTTTTATGCAGATGTTGCCCAGCCTGCTGAAATGGTTCCAGCATTTTCTGTTTTTATTTTAGAGTTCTAACATCTGCGGTTCTTTGATTTTTATGAGCTAATTAATGGTTCTCGACAAATTATGGGGTTGAATGTCCTGAGCATCAGTTACAATTAAATAACCTTGAAAACCAGTCCACATAAATTAATAGTGCAATGTTGTGCCTTGGTGTTTTAATACAAACAATTATCGCAGAACACCAGGGACTATGTCACAAGAGCGATGTGTTTATATACATTTGCATCTATATGTTGTACATAGAAAATGCTGGGCGATCACTGTTACTTTGAGCATGATTAATACCAGGTACATTGACCACACTGGGGTCATACTTCATTCCACATAACATAAAATTGAAGACATTTATTTGATCACTTAACAAAGTTCACCACCATTAGAGCTGGATGGGACTGCCTCGAGGAGTTTGAAGAAGCATAAGAGGCCTCCTGGTAAAGGCAACTGAGGGGCAAATAATATCTACCCATTCATGAACAATTTGCCTATTTTCAGATTTATACGTCCATCCGCATTTGTGTAGAAAATGTGCTTCATGAATGGCCCGACTAACATTTTAGGATTTTTAACCTTGTTTTGGTTTCCCTAACTCATCGAAATCGTTTCTCTGCATCTTTCTTATTGATTCCCTTTTATCCTCTTTTGGGATGAATCAACCATGAAATTCAAGGGAATTCAAACTTTTTATTAAACCTATCCTTTTATTTTATTTCTTTAAATCCATTCATACAATTTTTCCTTTCATGTTTTATCATGTCACTTTTTTCCTTGTACATCTTTATGCGTTTGGCCACTGTTCTTCTCATATGTGACTAATTCCTCTGTATCCTTCATTCCTCTTTATCTCTATTTCATCATTCTCTTTTGTCTCATCCTCTCTCAACCCTCATTCCTATCTTCATTTTTATTTCTCAAATTTTTCATCCTACTATTTCTCCTCCCCCTTCATTCCTCCCACCTTCATCTTTCCTTTGCTTCTCTTTTCCACCTTGATCACATCATCCATCCACCCTCTATCTCTGCCTGCACTTGGTAATGATATCATGCTACCTGGTCTGCATGAAGAATGGCCAGAGTGTATATGTAGAACTGACAGTGAAAACGTTGTCATAATTACGTCCTTCTAACTTGGGGAGAAATGTTGAAGCAATGTATTTTGGTTTCTTAAAACCAAAATGAGAAAATTAAGTTTAAGAGGACATGACTATAATTCAGGAAGATCCCCGAGGCCTCCAGGTACAAACGATTCTTCACCAGTAACTCCTTGGGAGTACATGCCCCTTTAATAAGAAAATATTCCACTACTGGACATGCTTTCATGTTCAAAGTTGTCTCTGAATACTGACGGCAGAGATCAAACCTATGAACTTGGGATTGTTGTGGGAACTTGGTATTAATCAATTGAATGCACATTTACCAAAACTGACATAATGCGGCGTTACACACGAACATTCAGAACATTGTCTATGAAACTCTAAATTGTGTTTTTATGTTTCTGTTTCTATGAGACTTTCACAAACGGCTCTAGGATGAACCATAATGGCGTTTTAGTGTCATGAAAAGATCATGAAGCAATTCTTAGTCAAGTGGATGTCATGTGTGTGTGTATATATGTATATATATATGTGTATATATATATATATATATATATATATATATATATATATATATATATATATATATATATATACAGTGCCCTCGACAATGTTTGGGACAGACCCATCATTTATTTATTTGCCTCTGTACTCCACAATTTGAGATTTATAATAGAAAAAAAAACATGTGGTTAAAGTGCACATTGTCAGATTTTATTAAAGGGTATTTTTTATACATTTTGGTTTCACCATGTAGAAATTACAGCTGTGTTTATACATAGTTCCCCCATTTCATGGCACCATAATGTTTGGGACACATGGCTTCACAGGTGTTTGTAATTACTCAAGTGTGTTTAATTGCCTCCTTAACACAGGTATAAGAGAGCTCTCAGCACCTAGTCTTTCCTCCAATCTGTCCATCACCGTTGGAAACTTTTATTGTTGTTTTATCAACATGAGGACCATAGTTGTGCCAATGAAAGTCAAAGAAGCCGTTATGAATGAGAAATAACTGTTAGAGACATCAGCCAAAGAACAAAACTGTTAGAGACATCAGCTAAACCTACCAAAATCAACTAGTTGGAACATCATTAAGAAGAAAGAGAGCACTACCAATCACAAAGGAACTAGCAGGCCAAGGAAGACTTCCACAACTGATGACAGGAGAATTCTCTCTATAATAAAGAAAAATCCCCAAACATCTCTGACAGATCAGAAACACTCTTCAGGAATCAGGTGTACATTTGTCAATGACCACTGTTCGCAGAAGACTTCATGAACAGAAACACAGAGGCTACCATGCAAGATGCAAACCACTGGTTAACCACAAAAATAGGATGGCCAGGTTACAGTTTGCCAAGAAGTACTTAAAAGAGCAACCACAGTTCTATAAAAATGTGTTGTGGACAGATGAGACGAAGATTAACTTGTATCAGAGTGATTGCAAGAGCAAAGCATGGAGGAGAGAAGGAACTGCCCAAGATCCAAAGCATATCACCTCATCTGTGAAACACGGTGGTGGGGGTGTTATGGCCTGGGCATGTATGGCTGCTGAAGATACTGGCTCATTTATCTTCACTGATGATACAACTGCTGATGGTAGTAGCATAATGAATTCTGAAGTGTATAGACACATCTTATCTGCTCAAGTTCAAACAAATGCCTCAAACCTCATTGGCCAGCAGTTCATTCTACAGCAAGACAATGATCCCAAACATATTGCTAAAGCAACATAGGAGTTTTTCAAAGCTAAAAAACTGTAAATTCTTGAGTGGCCAAGTCAATCACCCGATCTGAACCCAATTGAGCATGCCTTTTATATGCTGAAGAGAAAACTGAAGTGGACTAGCCCTCAAAACAAGCATAAGCTAAGGATTGCTGCAATACAGGCCTGGCAGAGCATCACCAGAGAAGACACTCAGCAACTGGCGATGTTCATGAATTGTAGACTTCAAGCAGTCATTGCATGCAAAGGATATGCAACAAAATACTAAACTTGACTACTTTCATTTACATGACATTGCTGTGACCCAAACATTATGTTGCCCTGGAATGGGGGAACTATGTATAGATACAGCTGTAATTTTTACATGGTGAAAATGGCCTTTATTAAAATCTGACAATGTGCACTTTAACCACATGTGATTTTTTTCTGTTACAAATCTCAAATTGTGGAGTTTAGAGGCAAATAAATAAATGATGGATCTTTGTCCCAACCATTATGGATGGCTCTGTAGATATATGCTTGGCCTTATGAAAACTGTGGAATTATTTTATTTTTAATTGCTACTTTCACCTTTCAACAAAAGCCTCTTTTGTGATGACAGGCAGTATGTAAAATCTCCCCCTTATTCCAGTCATAAACCAGACTAAAGGAGGCTGTCCAGGGCCTTAGATAGACACAAATTGCTGGTGTAACTCAGTGGGTCAGGCAGCACCCCTGGAGAAAAGGAATAGATGACGTTTCGGGTTGAAACCTGGGACTTTGCTATTCACATATTAAATCATGTAACATGAAGGTGCATGAGAGCAGCTAAGGATGACTTTCCTAATTTCCTTCATTTGTATTCTTTGGAATAATGCACCATTAAGCTACTTCACGCTATAAGAATCGTTTAGTATTCTGAACTGCAACTTGTTTGTAAGCTTCTGTTGTGTGACTGCATTAAACTTGCTAGGCAGAGGTCAAAACAACCCTGCTGTCTGAGCTGTTGGTGCAGAAATAGTGTGATTGCAACTAGTGAAGCAGTTTGTAATGCCTACGCTGTCACCACCATGCTCCCCATACGTTATTTTTGTCATTTTGTTTTGTGTTGATAACTTCCTCTGAGGAGCTGTCTAATAGGCAGTGTTGAGCCCAAACTGTGCTGAGAGTGAGACTGGTGCTGCTTTTGCACACTTCCTGATATACAATTGTTATGCATGCTGCTGCAAGCCAAATGTAAACCTGTCATGAGCAGTTAAGAATGGTGATCTAACAGAGCTACAATTTCTGTCCTTTGAAGTGCCACTGCCTTGTGTTAACATTGCCTCCTCTTCCCTTTTAACTTTGATCTTCTCTTCTCTGTTCCCTTTTACTGGAAGTAAGATTTCCGTGGTTAATACCAATTTGATAAGTAAACGGAAATAATGTAAACTTTTTCATAATAATCTTGGAATTCTTGTCTGAGAAAAATGACATATTTTTTATACTTCAGAACATGTACTTTAGACAATTGTACTTGGAAATCTCAGTTGAAGGGGTGCAGGAGCAAAACCTGCATCAAGCAGTGTATATGTGTTGATGATTTTGCCTTTTAGATGCCTGGTGATTTAACCATACAGTACCTTTAGTGGCAACAACTTCTCTGAAAGCAATGTGTAATTAATGACCTACTTCTATTAAAGGTGTTTACTGTAGGAATATATCAACACAACAGCAAACAGGTACACACAGGCTCTCACCAAATGCATTGTTATAACAACTTGATAATTAGTTTTTGGTATTGTTAATAGACGAATAAAAGCTAATCTAGATACTGGGGTTCACCTTCCCTTCAACCCTCCTCACTCGTCTCCACCTGCCATTCTTTAACATAATGGTCTGAAGAAGGGTCCCAATCCGAAACGTCACCCATACGTTTTCTCCAAAGATGTTGCCTGACCTGCTGGTTTACTCCGGCACTTTGTATCTATTTTTAAAATAGTGACATGGGCTCTTTTGCATTCACGTCAGAAGATAGTCTCTGTTCAATATCTGAAACCAGGTACTTCAAATTATCTCTCTGTTTGACATTGGATCCTCAGTATAGATCTTTTCTCTTACCCTCTAACTTTAGAATGTGAAAAGAACTCAACAATTGGACAAGATAAAAGTACATGATTAGTACACGAGAGTAAAGAAATGGAGGATAAAAGCTTATTTTTCCCATTTGAGCTGCGTCAACATTCAAGAAGCCCACAAGGAGAAACTACGGTCTTATCTTTCAAGAATTGACAGAAATTATTGACCTCACAATCTTTCAGACTTACTTTGAAATGAGACTTCATATTTTTAGAATCCTGAGTAGTGATGCTCTTCCTCCTGATGAAAATAAAACCAAATACCATAAATAGATTCCTCTTCATGCCTATACCACAGCAAAAAAGCTGAACCTCATCATAGTAATTCTTAGTGTTCCATTCATTGTTGTTCTGTTTGCTTGAATGTGCTTATCACATTTATTATACTTTTAGAATTGTTTTATCCTTCCTTTGTTCAAACTCTAAACATTTATAAATCTCACAAGAGATTTGATGGAAAAAAACCTAACACACCACTTTAACTTTACAGGAGAGAGAGGTGATCAATATTTTATAGGACCATCAATTAGTTTTCATATTTCCGGTGTTAACCATGCATATCATCCAAACATCCATTTTGGATATTTGACTTTTCATTCACAACCTCTAACCGCTATGTGGCACCTTAACATATTTCCCAGTAAGAGATACTTCAAACCAAGAGTTTAAGAGTGTGGAAAAGGGGGAAAACATAAGTTTCTAAATGGTACTACTACCTTCTTAAGAGCATCTATGGATATTGGGATGGTGCATGGTTAAGTTACCAGACGTTTTAATCCAGAGGACTACATTTAACAATCCAGATGAGGTAGATGGGAGGACAGGACCACACTCGAGCTGATGAGGGAGGCATCCAATTGCCTAATAAGAACTGTTCCTGAAACTGGAGATATCTGTTTTCACACTTCTATACCTCTTGCCTGATTGGAGAGGGAATAGAGGGAGTGACCGGGGTGAGATTGGTCCTTGATTATGCTGGCGGCCTTGCTGAGACAGTGTGATGTGTCAATGGTGTCAATGGAAGTGAGGCTGGTGTGTGTGATGGTCTGGGCTACGTCCACAAATCTCTGCAATTTATTGTGGTCCTGGATGGAGCTGTTCCAAAACCAGGTTGTGATACATCCCGATAATCTGCTTTCTATGGCGTATCTGCAGAAGTTGGAACTTTCCACGTCTTCCAAGAAAGTAGAGGCATTGTGCTTCCTTGGTCATCACTTCGATGTGGTTCACATGTAACCTTTTTTTTTAAATTGCAAAATTGAACAAAAATACATCAAAAGCAGTGCTACGGTGTCTGCACAAGGAACGATTAACTTAAACACATCCGATATAGGTTCCCATTAGGAGCTGTGTGAGGCATTTGTAATTTAAATTATTGGCAAGCTGATCAATGGTAAATGAGTCTGAGTTTAATCTTCCCATGGCAGTCACAGAATAGCTGCAGAAAAGATTGCCTTGAAACTGAAGGAAAACCCAGGGGGGAAAAGATCCTGCAATCTCCTGGGTGCTGCTTCAGCAGCACATCAAGAAGTTGTGTGCCCCACAATCAAGTCCATTAACCACACATGGCCTCACGTCAGTGCAAGATACAGACTAATGTAGGGGACAGTGATTGCAACACACAACTCAGAAGTGATTGTACAAAAAGACAGGCAGTTTGAGTTATCTTACCCATTGAGAACTAAGGCTGCGTGTGCAACATCAATGTCACAGTCTTTCATTGCCAACTCATTACCAATACTGTGCACCACTATTTTTCTTGGGTGATTAATGAAAGTCAAAGGTTGCCGTGTGGAGCTCCAATTTCTGCTGGTAGTTGTGGAACTATGTTCTGCGTCAAGTAATGTTATCGGTTATTAGGTGCTGACTAATGCCATGAAGATGTTATTGATGCCAGGGTGAATCATACGCACAAGTACCATGGTATGATTGGACATGACATTGATACAATTAGTCCCAGATAAACCTGTTTCTGGTGTGCTTTGTGCATTTAAACTAAGCACAAATGGATTCAATTTCTAGAGTTGGGAAGTATATGTGTTGCACAATGTCAGGTAGTACAGCATGTCATTACAAAAAAATATATAATGGTTTCAGATTCAGATTCAGATTCAGAAAACGTTATTGTCTGTCGTAACAGAAAATCTTCTTTGACGTGGCTCAACATACAACCAGGACAATGTACTGATAAGCAGTCATACAACACAGATTTCTGCGAGCACACACAGTGTGTATAAAGATTAAAAACTGTAAATATAGACAAGATAAAAGTTGTGGATACGTGTAAAGTGACAGTGCGTCAGGGTTAATTTGTCCCTTGTTCATTTTTTATTTAAACTGTTTATGGCAATGGGTATGAGTGAGTTTTTGTGGATGTTTTTCTTGGATAGGGGGACTTTATATCGGCGGCCTGATGGCAGAAGTTGGAAGGACTTGTGCAGGGGGTGGGTGGGATCCTGTGTAATCTTTCCTTTGGCTTTCCTTTTAACTGCCTGGGTGTGGAGTACTGATAATTGATTTTGAGTTTTGCCAGTTATTTTGCTTGCTTGATTAATGATCCGGGAAAGCTTTGATTTGTCTTTGACAGAGTTGAGGGTGAACCAGGATGTGATGTTAAAGGTGAGTACAGATTCTATAAGTGATTTATAGACAGCTGTTAAAATGTCCTGTCTGACATCAAAGCTCCTGAGTTTCCTCAGCAGGAACAGGCGTTGCTGTGCCTTCTTGTACACAGAGTCTGTGTGCTGGGAGAAGGACAGGCGGGTGTCAATCTCTGTGCCCAGGTATCTAAAGGCCTCTACCTGCTCAACTGTCTGCCCATTCAGCCTCAGAGGTTCAAAGAGAGGCTGGGGGGAAGATGTTCGACTCCCCCCACAACACAGCTCCTTGGAATTGGAGATGTTAAGCTCCAGAGAGCTCTCTTTGATCCACAGCATCAGGGTGTTGACCTGCTGATAGTAGGCAGCCAGAGAAGTGTGATCCTTGATGTGGGTCACCAGGGCCATATCGTCTGCATACTTAAAAAGGGAAATGTCACTGTTATTGTTTGTTATGTTGTTTGTATAGATGGAAAATAAAATCGGTGATAAAACACAACCCTGGGGGACACCAGTGTTTAAATCATGTTCTTGGATTTAAAACCATTTACCACCACATGCTGAGGCCGGTCCTGCAGGAAGTCTTTTATCCACAGGATAAGTGATGGGTTGACTTGTAGATCCAGAAGGCGGTTGCAGAGGGTGACCGTGTTGACTGTGTTAAAAGCGGAAGAAAGGTCCATAAATAAAATCCGTGTGTGGGGGTGTGGGGAGTCCAGCTGTCTGCTAACTGTGTCCAGGAGAGTCAAACAGGCATCCTCCACCCCACGCCTTGCCTTATAGGCAAACTGGAGTGGGTCAAGCCTGTCCACCACCATAGCAGTGAGGTGATCACTTACCACCCTCTCCATACACTTTCAGTAACTGCTGGTCCTCAGAATATGTTCTTGGGACAGTCAATAAACCACTTTGTGACATTTGCTTTTTATTGTTCTCTACAATGTAAAGGGGCTGTCCCACTGCGGCGACCTAATCCGCGAGTTTAGAAGAGTTTGCCCTCGACTCATACTCGCAGCATGGTCGACACGAGGTCCTAGGAGGTCTTTGTAACTCTCCTTCATGCTCGAGAGTAGTCCCCGCGTACTCGAGGCCTCAGCTAGGTCGCGGCGTATTTTCCAACATTCTGAAAAATGCCCGCGAGTAAAAAAAGGTCACCATGGAAAAAAATGTTTTTACTCGTAGGTTTAGTTGAGGTAGGTCATAGTATGTCGGCATATTATTCATAGGTAATCGAGGGTAGTCGAAGGTAGTCGTAGATGGTCTTCAACATAGTTGAAGGGAGGTCGAAGGAGGTCTTCTGCACTCTCCATTATTCGGTGTCCAATTTTCCCGAAGCTAGTCGCCAATTAGGTCACCGCAGTGGGACAGCCCCTTAAGCTATCCATGTAATCTGTAATAATGAATGTATCCAAAGAAAATTGTGGGGAAAAAAACAGATTTCAGTTTTATTTATTTTGGAAAGTACAGACTTTGCTTTTTGTCACCTGTCTCATGTATATTAGATTAGAAAGATGGTAAGAACAGCTCTTTTTTAACATCTAAACTTTGCTTTATCGAGATAAAATTTGCCAGCAGTTTCCAATCTGCAAAGACCTCAAGCAGCAAAAAACACAACAACTTTGATTAGTCAGAACCAGTGCTCATTGGCAATTGGTTGCCATGTTGAGTTGGCACACTTTCACCTTTGCAGTAGAATATCACATGATGTGTGCATGGTAAATACTCCTGTGTTTATAAAATAGTTAAAGAGATTCTGAGAGCATTGCTGTAGGGCATTCATTATTTAATGTACAAATACACCTATTCTTTATTTCTATCAGCTGCTGTAAAAACCCAACAACTACTTTACTGCATCAACTTTTAGAGCGAGGCATGAAAGCAGGCCCAATCTGTCCATGCTGACCAAGTTGCCATTCCGGGCTAGTCCCATTTGCCTGCATTTGGCCCAAACCCCAGAAACTTTTCTTCAAAAAGGAAGGCAATATCATCTCAGACCCATACCAACCTGGCCACACCTTAATTTCACCACTACCTTCAGAAACGGTTACTGAAGCCTGAAAAATGTAACCACCAGATTCAGGTGCGGCTTCTTCTAAGCAAACATCAGGCTCTTGAACACTACACACACGAACCACAGCAACTATGATCTTCTATGGACTTTGTCTTTGGTTGCACAATGGATTTAGGTTTTGCACTATTATGGGTACCTATCATTATGCTTATTAATTTATTATATTATTCATTATTATTATTATTATAGATCTGTGTGTTGTGTTTATAGGCCTATTATGCTACAGGAAGTAAGAATTTCATTGTTCTGTTGCTGGTATAAATAATACTTATGGGACTGTCCCACTTATGCGATTTTTCAGCGGACCACTGGCGACTGTCAAGTTGCCGGCAGTCGCCTGAAAAACCGGCAACTGGAACGGTGACTGTGAGAGTGGAATACACACACACACACACACACACACACACACACACACACACACACACACACACACACACACACACACACACACACACACACACACACACACACACACACACACACACACACACACACACACGGCAAGCGGGGGAGCGCGGTGTAAAAAATTCACACGGTGCTAAGCCAAGGTGAAACAGACACACACCGCGATGAACAGGAAGGTTGGCGCTGTAAAAAGATGGCTAAAGTACAGTGTACGGTAAGTCCTTTAAAAGAGGGGGGAGAAGTGATGGAGAAGAAGTGGAGACAACTTTTAAGAAGGCAGATATACACGGCTGTGAAGCTCGGCGGACATTTAACATTACCGGTCGGTTATCCTTGGTTCTGAAACTACTGCTTACCTTTTATTTTCCCCAATGAGCCAATGAAATTCACCAGTCAGCACCGGATACAACCTGTGAGAACATTTGCCCCTGATGGAGTAGATTAAGCTTGCGCCTTGTTTGGAAATAGATAGTGTCTTATGCAACATAGAACTGGAGCAGGCCCTTTGGCCCACAGTGTCTGAGCCGAACATGATGGAGTTAAACTAATCTCTGCCTGATCATGATCCATATTCCTCTATTTCCTGCATTTCCATGGGGCTTTCCAAAAGCCTATCAAATGCCATTGTTGTATCTGCCTCAACCACCACCCCTTGCAGCGAGTTCCAGGCACATACTACTCTGTGTAAAATAACTTGCCTTGTATATCACCTTTAAACTTTTCCCACCTGCCTTAAAACTATGCCCACTAGTCTTTGACATTTCCATGCTGGGAAATAGGGTCTGATTGTCAACCTATCTATGCCTCTCATAATATCAGGATTCTGCCCAGCCTCCAATGCTCCAGAGAAAGCAATCCAAGTTCATCCAACCTCTCCTTATAGCTAATAACCTCTAATCCAAGGCAACATTCCAGTAAACCTCTTCTGCACCTTCTCCAAAGGTTCCACATTGTTCCTGTAATGGGCCAACCAGAATTGCACGCAATACTCCAAATTCAAATTTACCAAAGTCCTACAAAGCAGTCAGGCAGTGTGACTTCCTGACTCTTCCACTTCATGCCTCAAATGATTGAAGACCATCAGATCATACGTCTTCATCACCATTCTGTCTACTTATATTCTGTTACCTTTTTATTCTACTTTAGAGTGCCTGGCTACCTAACCTGCAATCACCAAGATCTGACTCTATGTAAGAAATAGAAGCTGAAGACGATTTCTACCTTTGTAATTACCGTGCAGTTCAATAAGATCATGGTTAATTTTTCTACTTTAACGCCACCTTCTGAGGAAAGACATTCTTGCCGTAGAGGGAGTACAGAGAAGGTTCACCAGACTGATTCCTGGGATGTCAGGACTTTCATATGAAGAAAGACTGGATAGACCCGGCTTGTACTCGCTAGAATTTTGAAGATTGAGGGGGGATCTTATAGAAACTTACAAAATTCTTAAGGGGTTGGACAGGCTAGATGCAGGAAGATTGTTCCCGATGTTGGGGAAGTCCAGAACAAGGGGTCACAGTTTAAGGATAAGGGGAAAATCTTTTAGGACCGAGATGAGAAAAACATTTTTCACACAGAGAGTGGTGAATCTGTGGAATTCTCTGCCACAGAAGGTAGTTGAG
The DNA here is from genome assembly GCF_010909765.2 of Amblyraja radiata. Lineage (NCBI taxonomy): Eukaryota > Metazoa > Chordata > Chondrichthyes > Rajiformes > Rajidae > Amblyraja > Amblyraja radiata. The sequence continues at coordinate 46,697,673 of NC_045965.1, forward strand.
GCCAGTTCATTGGCTATATTTAAGAGGGAGTTAGATGTGGCCCTTGTGGCTAAAGGGATCAGGGGGTATGGAGAGAAGGCAGGTACAGGATACTGAGTTGGATGATCAGCCATGATCATATTGAATGGCGGTGCAGGCTCGAAGGGCCGAATGGCCTACTCCTGCACCTATTTTCTATGTTTCCTACATTGACCCCACAACATTTGATTCCTTGGTGTCAGATCCGGGACAGTGTGCATCCTGCCAAAACCTACAGGTCAGGCTGTGCTGTGCTGTGCTGTGCTGCAGAGCTCAATGCTGTACTTTATCCAGGTCAAGATGATTGGATTTGTATCACTGAATGTGTCCTGTGTTCTTAATCAGTAACAGTGTATGACAATATCGCAAGTATTTTTTTTTCACATTTTTTCAAACGCCTCCAGGTCGGGATGGAAGAAAAATTGTAAGTGCCTAGCGTCTGATTGAGCTTGGATCAGTCATGGTCAGGTTGGGTTATATTAGCAGGTTACATTAGAGAAAAGCCATGGTTATGAATAAATGCATGTTAGAACTCTTGCCGACGATAGATGCAAAATGCTGGAGTAACTCAGCGGGACTGGCAGCATCTCTGGAGAGAAAGAATAGGTGACGTTTCGAGTCGAGACCATTCTGCCCCTTAGTCTGAAGATAGGTCTCGACCCGAAACGTCACCCAGTCCTTCTCTGCCTGTCCCGCTGAGTTACTCCAGCATTTTGTGTCTATCTTCGATTTAAAACAGCATCTGTTGTTCTTTCCTACACATTAGAACTCGTGCCTTCAGGCCCTAGAGGAAACAGCAGGATTATGAGCTTTCAAAAACATAACGTTTTATGGATTTGTTCAGTGATTTGATGAAGTAATTTATTTTTCTGTCTTTAGTGCGCGGAGTGTTGGTGATTTGGACCCCACTGAGGCTGTGGTTCAGTGTGATAGCTTTTTTGGCGAAAGCTATGTGATTTTATATGGTGGGTAGATTTTGCTGGGTAGATTTTCAAATTTGGAAGCTACTGGTTAACACTTTATCTTTTTTTTAAAGAGTTGGTAATTTATAGATGGTAATTTAGTTGAGTAAACCCTTGTGGATATTAGACCACATTGAGTGCAATGCATCAGAGAATAATGGACAGATTCTTTTTAAATTAGCAGAGGCTTGGGCCGTCTTCCAGTTCAGTTTAGTTTAGAGATACAGCGCGGAAACAGGCCCTAAGGACCACCGTGTCCGCACCGACCATTGATCCCCGCACATTAACACTATCCTACACACACTAGGTAGCAATGTTACAACATTTTGAGATTTAAAAAATCAAGTCTGCAATTTATCCCATCAGATAAAGCATAAAAAGAAGTTTAATTTGACACCTAGTTCACTTTCATATCTCAAGTGTTTAAGAAGTTATGACCATTTTCATACTCGGAAATTAGCATCTTGTTCGCTATTGATTTTCTATGGACATAACAAAAAAGCTGTGATCGTGGACAGTCAAAATCCCATAGCTTTCTTAAAAATTAAGAGAACTGAATGACATTTTTCAGTTATCATAGATTGAAACATTCTGAAACAAATATAAAATAATCTTACTTGGATGACCTGAAATTAAAGCATATAATTAGTTCGTTACCCAATTGTAGCTAATTTCAGACTTCAATTACTAGATCTAAACATCTATCCATTTCTTAATAAATGATTAACATTTTTAAATAGCCTGTCCAAATAATATTCACAAATAATTCACAATAAAACATGATTTTTAAATCTCATTTACATTAATTTATAGGCCAAATGGAAGGAATTTAGTGTTCAATTGCTGTAAATTAAAGTCCATTTAAATCAGCTTTCCAGTGGGATCCTGTGAACGCGCTGGTTTAGAACGTTCACATTGCGGTAGATTTGTGCCCTCAAATGCCCAGAAAAATACTGCGGGATATAATGGGGCCCAAATTAGCTACTCGCAACATTAAACTTTGTATAAAGGGATCTTAAGAAGCCCTTTTAAACGTAAAAATAAACAGCCTACCTTCCGTTTTCCCCTGTATGAGATCCGACCCGTTGTCGGCGGTCTCGGGTTTAGAGGTTAATTTTTTACCTACTATAACAAGTAAAGAAAACCCTTAAAACTAAAAATAGCTCCAGCTACGGAATCTTCCAGCGATTTTTCGTTAATAATTAACTAGGCTCAAAAACCTCGATTTGAACAGCCTAGGGAAAATCGCGTTTTAAACCCGCCCCCCTCTAAACGGCGCCAAAATCGCGCACACGGGCTGGGACAGATTTTCAGCGACGCTTCAGGTAGGCTTTGCAACATACCTACACTAGGACAATTTACACACACACCAAGCCAATTAACCTACATACCTGCACGTCTTTGGAGTGTGGGAGGAAACCGAAGATCTCAGAGAAAACCCACGCGGTCATGGGGAGAACGTACAAACTCCGTACAGACAGCCCCCGTAGTCGGGGTCGAACCCGGGTCTCCGGCGCTGCAAGAGATGTAAGGCAGCAACTCTGCCGCTGCGCCACTGTGCCGCCGCTAGGAAGAGACTGACACTGGCAAAGCTCAAATTGATGTCTTGAAATGGGATAATTCAAATATTGGTATGGAGTAAAACACTTCTAATTATTAAGATCTGCAGAATATGGGAAGTGAGCAGCCACTGCCACTATGCCCAAGGTGTACAGACAATCTGGCATTTTATGACATCTACCTGATAGATTGTTATATAGAAATGCAGGGGTGGCAATGGCAGGTAATTGTACTTCCACTTTGATAGAAATAAGTGACTTTTTACAGAATGATATCAGAGAGTCACACTTTCACCAGTCCCATTCTCCTCTATCAACTGCGTTGTTTATTCCACTCTCCTGCCTTAATTTGCACTGGCAGCAGGAGGACATTAAAATTGGGTATTCTCAAAGAATGCAAAGGGCACTGCTGTTTCAGAATTACTACTGTATTTTTTAACTAAACGTAACTTATTCCTACTAATCCTAGGCCAAATATACAGTTGATTGTTTGACAGTTGGTTTCTGCTCCCTGCTGCAAATTGTCATAGACATATATAGCGTGGAAATAGGTCATTTGGCCACAGCCGCCCATGCCAACATGCCCCATCTACACTAGTCCCATCTGACCCAAAACCCTCTAAACCTATCCTGTCCATGTCCCTGTCAAAGGTCCCTAAAATTTTATATCTTCTTTTGACACCTAACCCATCCTTATCTATGTGTCTCCCTCTCTCCTGACTCTGTCTGAAGAAGGGTCTTGATCCAAAATGTCACCCATTCCTTCTATCCAGTGATGCTGCCTGTTCCGCTGAGTTACTCTGGCATCTTTTGCGTCTATGATAGTACCTGCCTCAACTATCTCCTCCGGCAGCTCATTCCATATACCCAAGGCCCTTTGTGTAAAAAAGTTACCTCTCAGATTCCTAGTAAAGTTGCACTCAATGTGGTCTAATATCCACAAGGGTTTACTCAACTAAATTACCATCTGAAAATTACCAATTCTTAAAAAAAAAACAAAGTGTTAACCAGTAGCTCCCAAATTTGCAAATCTACCCAGCAATGAGTCACCATATATACAGTGGCTTGCAAAAGTATTCATACCCGTTGAACTTTTCCACATTTTTGTCACGTTACAACCACAAACGTAAATGTATTTTATTGGGATTTTATGTGATAGACCAATACAGTGGCGCATAATTGTGAAGTGGAAGGAAAATGATACATGGTTTTCAAATTTTTTTACAAATAAAAAACTGAAAAGTGTGGCGTGCAAAAGTATTCAGCCCCCTTTACTCTGATACCCCTAAATAAAATCCAGTGCAACCAATTGCCTTCAGAAGTCACCTAATTAGTAAATAGAGTCCACTTGTGTGTAATCTAATCTCAGTATAAATACAGCTGTTCTGTGAAGGCCTCAGAGGTTTGTTAGAGAACATTAGTGAACAAACAGCATCATGAAGCCCAAGGAACACACCAGACAGGTCAGGGATAAAGTTGTGGAGAAGTTTAAAGCAGGGTTAGGTTATAAAAAAATATCCCAAGCTTTGAACATCTCACGGAGCACTGTTCAATCCATCATCTGAAAATGGAAAGAGTATGGCATAACTGCAAACCTACCAAGACATGGCCGTCCACCTAAACCGACAGGCCGGGCAAGGAGAGCATTGATCAGAGAAGCAGCCAAGAGGCCCATGGTAACTCTGGAGGAGCTGCAGAGATCCACAGCTCAGGTGGGAGAATCTGTCCACAGGACAATTATTAGTCGTGCACTTCACAAATCGGGCCTTTATGGAAGAGTGGCAAGAAGAAAGCCATTGTTGAAAAAAAGCCGTAAGAAGTCTCGTTTGCAGTTTACCACAAGCCATGTGGGGGACACAGCAAACATGTGGAGGAAGGTGCTCTGGTCAGATGAGACCAAAATTGACGTTTTTGGCTTAAATGCAAAATGCTATGTGTGGCGGAAAACTAACACTGCACATCACCCTGAACACACCATCCCCACTGAAATATGGTGGTGGCAGCATCATGCTGTGGGGATACTTTTCTTCAGCAGGGACAGGGAAGCTGGTCAGAGTTGATGGGAAGATGGATGGAGCCAAATACAGGGTAATCGTGGAAGAAAACCTGTTAGAGTCTGCAAAATACTTGAGACTGGGGTGGAAGTTCACCTTCCAGCAGGACAACGACCCTAAACATACAGCCAGAGCTACAATGGAATGGTTTAGATCAAAGCATATTCATGTGTTAGAATGGCCCAGTCAAAGTCCAGACCTAAATCCAATTGAGAATCTCTGGCAAGACTTGAAAATTGCTGTTCACAGACGCTCTCCATCCAATCTGACTGAGCTTGAGCTATTTTGCAAAGTAGAATGGGCAAAAATTTCAGTCTCTAGGTGTGCAAAGCTGGTAGAGACATACCCCAAAAGACTTGCAGCTGTAATTGCAGCGAAAGGTGGTTCTACAAAGTATTGACTCAGGGGGGCTGAATACTTTTGCACACCACACTTTTCAGTTTTTTATTTGTAAAAAAATTTGAAAACCATGTATCATTTTCCTTCCACTTCACAATTATGCTCCACTTTGTGTTGGTCTATCACATAAATTCCCAATAAAATACATTTACGTTTGTGGTTGTAACGTGACAAAATGTGGAAAAGTTCAAGGGGTATGAAAACTTTTGCAGGCCACTGTAAATCTTTCCCCCCTCACCTTAAATCTATGTCCCCTCTATACTCAAACGTGTATTAAGCTGAGAAAGAAGTGCACTGATTTTCATATATAATTTTAGTTAGACTTTATTTGGCGCTTGTGTTGGTTTTGATTTATCTGTGCTGATGTAGGAAATTCTTCCATTTATGTTTGAACTACCTGTATCAGTATTCTTTCCTTATGCTGATGTAATTTAAAAAATCAACAAAGTTCTCAGAAGGATGACAAAATCAAAGGGTGCCATTTAATGAAACAATCTGAGCTTTGATTTGCAGGCATTTATTTTCCCAAGTGTTGCTCTACCCACTGATGTCAATTAGTGCAGTTGTAAAAATTGCAGGGACAAATATCGCTTCGACTTTCTGCTTTCACTTGTTTCACTGTGATGGGTCATTAACTGCAGCAATTACAAATTCAGGAGAAAATGCATTATAACCTTCTCCTGGTGCCCCTGTGGCATGTAATTATGTGACCAGCACCGATCTGTACGTTACACAGGTAACAAGGTCAAAAAAGGGGGAGCTGCCATATGACAGTCAAAATCTGTGTGTACTTCAGAATATTTTAATGTACCCAACAAATTTAATTGTAACTTCTATGGTGCAGTGATTTGCAATGATTGACCAGGGATTTATTGTGATCCACTCACGCATGCACACGCGCACACACACACAGACATGCACACAGAGACACACGCACAGAGACACGCACAGAGACACACACACAGACACATGCACATATGTATAAATAATTACACATGCACTATCATATATATAAATAATACAAATTATGGAGGTTAAAATCTGACCTCTTTGTAAAACCTGATCAGTAAGCTTCTGTTCAGAAATGATTGGCCTTTGGCGAGTCAAGACAGTGAGTGAATTCAAAGGGTTTTATTTTTCTGATTGTAACATATTTTATTGGGTGTATGTCTAATGCAATTAATTGTGTATCATTTTCTTTGTTGGCTACTAATAGACAGCAAACAATAAAACCCAGTAGCAATATTCTCATTCTAGATGGAGTTTGAGAAACTAAATATTTCACACCCGTTTTCTGCCAACTAGGGCAACAATGGCTTTGTAGGTTTTGCTTTCTTGCCTTTCAGAAGGTTGTAATGTAAATTCATGCACCACTGTCAAATAATTACATACAAAATCCATGTTGAGAATCTGCCACAACTAGAGGGATGCTTGTGTTAGAGGTGCTGTAGGAGCTGAAATGAGATACTGTTTCTAACAGCCCCTTCAGATAAAACTCTCCTTCGCACATTTATGGGCCTCTCTGGAACCTACCATTCCCTATAACCTCTGGTCTTGTTATCTCCATATAGGCAAAGCATAGGTTGCGGCATTGAATACAATACCATAGAGGTAATATGAACACTATATAAAGTTAGAATAACTGAAGAAAGGTCTCCACCCGAAACATCACCAATTCCTTCGCTCCATAGTTGCTGCCTCACCCGCTGAGTTTCTCCAGCATTTTTGTCTACTGTCGATTTTTCCAGCATCTGCAGTTCTTTCTTAAACTATGTAAAGTTAGGTCACACTTAACGAATGTTGTACAGTTTTGGCCATCGCATTATAGAAGGAAATGATTACATCGAATTTGACAGAGGGGATGTACAAGAATGTTGCCAGGATTGGAGGAATTTACTTCTGAACGATTTGCAGGGGTTGCTTTCTTAAGAGCAGAGAAGGTCAAAAGTTGATTTCATGGAACATGTTAAATTATAAGGAGCGAGATATTTATTTTCCTTAGCAGAAAAACGATATCTATTCAAAGTAGTTAAAGAGAAGGAATAGCGGAGAGATGATAATTTATTTTCATTTACAGGGTGATGGTGTACAAACATCACTCTTTGGAAAGATGGTTACAGTGGATGAAGATGCATTTGATTTGCCATAACTGGCAGACATAGAAATAGGATAAGTCTTGTTTGGCTGTGTTGTAGGGGAAAGTATAGTGAGGGCTAATAACTATTAAATAGTGATGTGGATGGTGCTAATGTAGTAATAGGGAACTGCAGACCAAGCCTGAAAGTAGAGACATGAAATACAGCAATGACAACACCCAAGTTTCAGAACCTTTATTGATTATGTTACAGCTTGCACTCAACATTGTAACGGAAAACTTGATCTACTGTCAACTAAGTTAGATGTGGACGATCATTTTAACCATATAACATATAACAATTTCAGCACGGAAACAGGCCATCTCGGCCCTTCCAGTCCGTGCCGAACACTTACTCTCACCTAGTCCCATCTACCTGCACTCAGACCATAACCCTCCATTCCTTTCCCGTCCATGTACCTATTCAATTTATTTTTAAATGATAAAAACGAAACTGCCTCCACCACTTCCACTGGAAGCTCATTCCACACAGCTACCACTCTCTGAGTGAAGACGTTTGCCCTCATGTTGCCCCTAAACTTTTGTCCCTTAATTCTCAAATCATGTCCTCTTGTTTGAATCTTCCCTACTCTCAATGGAAGAAGCTTATCCACATCAACTCTGTCTATCCCTCTCATAATTTTAAAGACCTCTATCAAGTCCCCCCCTTAACCTTCTGCGCTCCAAAGAATAAAAACCTATTTTTTTCAACCTTTCACTGTAACTTAGGTGCTGAAAGCCAGGCAACATTCTAGTAAATCTCCTCTGTACTCTCTCTATTTTGTTGACATATTTCCTATAATTTGGCGACCAAAATTGTACACCATATTCCAGAATTGGCCTCACCAATGCCTTGTACAATTTTAACATTACATCCCAACTTTTATACTCAATGTTCTGATTTATAAAGGCCAGCACACCAAAAGCTTTCTTTACCACCCTATCTACATGAGATTCCACCTTCGGAGAACTATGCACAGTTATTCCTAGATCCCTCTGTTCAACTGCATTCCTCAATTCGCTACCATTTACCATGTATGTCCTATTTTTATTTGTCCTGCCAAGATGTAGCACCTCACACTTATCAGCATTAAACGCCATCTTTCAGCCACTCTTCCAAATGGCCTAAATCTCTGTGTAGACTTTGAAAATCTACTTAATTATCCACAACACCACCTATCTTAGTATCATCTGCATACTTATTAATCCAATTTACCACACCATCATCCAGATCATTGATGTATATGACAAACAACAGTGGACCCAACACAGATCCCTGTGGCACCCCACGAGTCACCGGCCTCCAAACTGACAAACAGTTATCCACCATTACTCTCTGGTATCTCCCATTCAGCCACTATTGAACCCATCTTGCTACTCCACTATTAATATCCAACAATTGAACCTTCTTAACTAACCTTCCATGTGGACCCTGTCAAAGGCCTTACTGAAGTCCATATAGACAACATACACCGCTTTACGCTAATCAATTTCTAATGACATTTGAAATATTTCTGCCATAGCCCCTGCTATTTCTACACTAACTTCCCTCAATGTCCTAGGGAATATCCTGTCAGGGCCTGGAGACTTATCCACTTTTATATTTTTCAAAAGTGTCAATACTTCCTCTTCTTTGATCCTCATAGTTTCCATAGCTACCCTACTTGTTTCCCTTACCTCACATAATTCAATATCCTTCTCCTTGGTGAATACCAAAGAAAATAAATTGTTCAATATCTCCCCCATCTCTTTTGGCTCTTCAAATAGCTGTCCACTCTCTAATGGACCAATTGTATCCCTCATTATCCTTTTGCTATTAATATAGCTGTCGAAACCCTTTGGATTTACTTTCACCTTACTTGCCAAAGCAACCTCATATCTTCTTTTAGCTTTTCTAATTTATTTCTTAAGATTCTTTTTACATTCTTTATACTCCTCAAGCACCTCATTTACTCCATGCTGCCTATAATTATTGTAGATCTCCCTCTTTTTCCAAACCAAGTGTCCAATTTCCCTTGAAAACCATGGCTCTTTCCAATTATTACTCTTTCCTTTCAACCGAACAGGGACATAAAGATTATGTACTCTTAAAATTTCACCTTTAAATGTCCTCCATTTCTCTACTACATTCTTCCCATAAAACAAAATGTCCCAATTCACTTCTTTTAAATCCTTTCACATCTTCTCAAAGTTAGCCTTTCTCCAATCAAAAATCTCAACCCTTGGTCCAGTTCTGACCTTCTCCATAATTATATTGAAACTAATGGTATTGTGATCACTGGTCCCGAAGTGCTCCCCAACACATACCTACATCACCTGACCTGTCTCATTTCTTAACAGGAGGTCCAGCACTGCCCCTCCTCTAGTAGGTACCTCTATGTATTGCTGCAAAAAGCTATCCTACACACATTTTACAAACTCCAAACCATCTAGTCCTTTTACAGAATGTGTTTCTCAGTCTATGTGTGGAAAATTGAAATCTCCCACAATCGCTACCTTGTGCTTACTACTAATATCTGCTATCTCCTTACATATTTGATCTTCCAATTCTCGCTCCCCATTAGGCGGTCTATAATACACCCCTATAAGTGTTGCTACACCTTTCCCATTTCTCAGTTGCACCCAAATAGCCTCCCTAGACGAGCCCTCTAATCTATCCTGCCAAACCACTGCTGTAATATCTTCCCTGACAAGCAATGCAACACCTCCACCTCTTGCCCCTCCAATTCTATCACACCTGAAGCAATGAAATCCTAGAATATTTAGTTTCCAATCCAATCCACGATTTTATTCTGCCATCAAGACCTACTTTGTTATCTAATGTCTTTCTGTAACATCCATTCTGTAATAGTTTTACTGTTTCCGTGTAATCTTGTCAGCTGAGAATGTAAAAGCTGTACCAAAGTCGCACTCTAGAGATCAGCTTTGGCCGGTCTCCTGGTGGGTGCGCACCAGTTTTAATAAATCGCCCGTAACTTCCAACCTCCACTTGGCCTTTCCATTTGCTCCTACAGGTGTCACGGGCTGAAGATGATCTTTGTATGTGACATTTAGTGGCATTAGGGAAGAGTTTTATATTTGAAGATAGGTGCTGAGAAGACAAAAATCTACAATGCAAGACACAGAGTTTGCCAGTCGGTAAAACAGCAGGAAATGCATACAAAATTATTTCACAGTGAGTCGGGTTATTTTCACATCTTGTTTAGAGATGTGTTAATGAATTTCAAACCTTGCAATTCTCTTAAACAGAAGCGTGCATTATCCATCCATACCCTCACTCAGTATTTCTGGTTGCTCTCTTCTCTATCTCTTTAAAAGCTACCACTTCTCTTCTCTTGAAAAGCCACCACATGTTTCTGTATTGCAGCAGCCAAAGCCGCACGTATTCCAAGTATGGCTTCACGCGTAATTTATAAAGCGGCAGAGTTATCTCATTAGTGCAGCGCAACATTAATTCTTTAATACCTGTTATCATCTTGAAACTTTCCTTTATTTGTCATCCAACATTATGGCAACAGCAATATTAGCTAAGTGCAAAAGTGCAACCTTTCCCTCAACCACCTCTTTCATTTTGCATATATATTTTCTTTCCATTTAAGTAATAGTCCCTTACTGGATTTGTCATTGCTCTGTGAAGCACTGTGGTAATCCTGATGTAGCCAATGGTTTTAATAGAGAGCAGCAGAGCAATTAATGTATTACCCGATTCTTGCAAAGAACAGTAGGACCATTTTTTGCCCCATATATGTTAATCTTCGTAATTAACAAAATATATAAACGTTTTAGTAAAAATGTTATGTTGTTGATAGAATTGCTCCTTCAATTCTTTGGCCTGTTAAATTGTTATTGACATCTCAGAATTTTACACGATGACGTGTGTTTTTCAGCTTTTGACGATATTTTGCTGAATGTGGATTAATGTAGTCTGACGGTTTCTGTTTTATTTATCAAATAAACCAGAATCTTTCTCATTCCAAAGAATCGCAAAATGTATTTTCTTTTGTACCTGCCACCTGAATTTTATGCCAAGAGTATTATTGGATGCCTGTTGTGCACATGGTCATTTTTTTTAAAGCAGTACACAGCAGTTAATTGCTTACAGATTTCCATGTTTGTTGTTCATACAGAAATCCTACAAATAGCACAGGGAAAATGTAGTGTTCTCCTTCAATATCAATGACGAATTGCTCACTTTGATTATATCTTCTGTACAGCAGAGAAAAAATAATGAATTAACTTAAGATCAAACTACAACAGAAGAAAAAAAACCTGCTTCAGAGAACTTTAAACATGAAAATTAACAAGAAATGGATTAATAATCTTGCCTGCCACCTTTATAATATGACAGCAAGATTCGATATGATGTGGTTGGTAGCAAAAATATAAAAGTGAACATTATGGTAATTCTTGCATCCCATTTGCTGAGAATCAAACATAATTTCTATGTTTCTAATTTACAAGCTACAGTCTCAACATTCTTTACATCGTCATTTAATAGACAAGTTAATATTTCTTGTGCTTTCACTTATTTGTTCATGACATGGCCAGCATTTACTGCCCACCCCCAATTACTTCCTCACCAAATGATTGGTAGGCCATTTCAGATGGCAATTAAGAGTCAATTAAATTGCACCAACATGGTCTTTCCCCCAACTCTTGCCATACACTTACCCCTGCTCCTGGCCCCATTCCTGCCCTCGATTCCGGTCATACCTAACGAAGTTGAAGGTCTCAAGGAACTTCCAAATGTACTATTCTCAAGCAACAAATAGTGATGACCCCAATCCCACAGAAGCCATAGAGTGTCCACAGAACTTGGGATGCCCTGATGCCCAACATAATTGGCACCCGTGAACAATAACTCCAGATTTCCGCATCACAAGGACTGGTCTGGTAAGGGATGAAGGGATTCAGCAGCTAATTAATCGCAGATGCAAAATGCTCTTGGATTGCCAATTACACCATGCCATGAGCGAAAATAAACTGTTCTACATGCACTTGCAGGCCAAAATCCAATAGAAAACTCATAACCTGAAGAATAAGTAAAGTGTAAAAGAGGTCCACAGCTTTCTGATAACCATGACCTGTGCTGATTCTTTGGCACTTTCAAGGTTAAAATGGAACTCAATATGAGCCAAACACTCAATGGACCTCCCCTCCAACAACAAAAATTGGAGGTGCCCTTTTTGAGGTTGAGAACCAGTCAGTACGGGCTGGAAGGGGTGCGTTAAAAAATTCCTCTGCCGTGACTGTGCTCGACCTGAGTATTTCAACTGAAAAACAACAACCCTTTGGGAATAGATGATCTTCTCGCTGGAGGTCTAAAACTTGGAGGGTAGAGACTTCAGTCACAAATTCACAACCTCAAGAGGACATCACAGGTGCTATAATTGTGACTATTTTCAGAAGTGGAGCGTTGTCCCTGATGTTTACCACAGGGAAAGTCATTGTCAGGAACCTCCACAAATAATCCATCCCAATGGATAAAGAGCTGCTCCTCATATTGGAATGAGGATTCTGTCCATCGAAAGACACTGTGAACATAGCTTCACCCTCCAAGGGAAATGGAGAGAGTAATATCAACCTCTATACATGATCTTTCTTCAACTCACTAAAGATCATGACTTCATCGATGAAGGGGGACTGAGAAACGTTCTCCAATTTGGTTGCTCTGCAAATACTCATTTCTATCTTGTGTTTGCTGCATAATGGCAACGCAAGTCATGATCACAACCAGTGGGCCCTACGCAAGGACAACTTCATGCAGACCAGTGCTCTTCAATCTTTTCACACTGCAATGCTCCATCTTGCCAAGTTTTCTGCTAGAGTGGCACTGAGCTACAGGACAAAAGGGGACTGTCCAACCTACATCAAAGATAGACACTAAAAGCTGGAGTAACTCAGCGGATCAGATAGCATCGCCTGGTGAAAAGGAATGGGTGACATTTTGGTCATCTATTCCTTTTCTCCAGAGATGCTGTCTGGCCCGCTGAGTTGTGTCGATCTTCGGTTTAAACCAGCATCTGCAGTTCCTTCCTAAACATTACAACCTACACCATCTTCATCCCAAAGCCAATGTCCCCAACTTTAAGACAACACTAGTGTATGCAAATGAAACAGAAATGAAGGTAACATTTCAATTCGAAGAACAAACTTTGAGCTGAAATGTTAACACTTATCTTTCAACAGATCGTACTTCTAGACTGCTGAGTGTTTCTCAGATTTGCTGTATTTATTGAAGGTTTTCAGCATCTGCAGTATCAGTTGGCATTAACATTTTGTAATACTGCCCACCATTTGGCATTTTATCAATCACTGCGAATGTATCCTATGTCAAATTGTCGTTGGTAGTGAAATAAAGTATCCAGTCTGTACATCATTGTACCACACCAACATCTTTCCATTCTGAACTTCTATTGAAGTAGTCAAGCAGGGCATTCAGTTACATCAAACCAATGCTCCCTTCTCAGGGAACCAGGATGCGCAATGAATGATCTCAAGTAAAACGTCCACTTTGACTGAAATTGGAAATTTGCTGGAAGTTTGTCCGTTTACCTCAATGGCCCGATTTAATGTGTTATTTTAATAATAAAGAGAAAGGCTAATATGCATCTGTACATCTGAACAATCTGTACATCAGAACAATTTTCAAATCGGGCTAAAGCCTTCATGAATGAGTGTAATAACTTCACCACATTCGGTCACGGCATGTAGGGCAGATATGTGTTCATTGGGTTCACCTTGTGCCCTGGCTCGTGCTGTTTCTTCCAGTGGGAACCAGTATTCCACTTCCACTGGGAACCTGGCTCCCTCAATGTCGGGGAGGTGCTGCCGGCAAAGGTTTTCCCCCCCAGTGCATGTGAAGGGGTGCAGTGAGGAGCATGACATTGACAGCAAGCGACACCACAGTGCCACTGCTAGTAAAAAGGCTGCCTCACTGCTCCTATATCTTGGCTTCAACCCTGACCTCTGGTGCTGAATGTGTAGCATTTGTATGTTCTGCCCGTGACTTGTTTCATTGGGGTTTTCTCTGGGTATTCTAGCTTCTTCCCACGTCCTCAAGATGTGTGGGTCAGTAAGTTAATTGGCCATTGTAAATGGCCCCATTGTGCACTTGACTGGTAGAATCTGTGCGAGGGAGAATAAAATGGGATTAGTAAAGGATTAGTGTAAATAGATACTTGGTCGACGTCGACTGTGAACCAAAGGACCTGATTCCATTGTGTATGACTTATGACAATGGTAAAGCTTTGCCCTGAGCTCGTTTGCTGTCAGACTTCTAAATGTCTTTTATGCAGGTCCTGTCAAAATTGAAAAATAATGTTAAGAAAGTTAGTTACTGAGAAAGAAACGAGCAAAAACAGTGAATGCACACACAATGCAATTAAAGCATTTAAGCTAACTTAGTTAAATCAAATAAAAAACCTTTGTTCTCTTTCCTCCTAGCAGTCATTTTGTTTTTGCATTTGAGTTCAATGGAATGGCTGTACTTGCACCAAATGAACCTGGTACAGGTTCAGTAAATAGATTTACCAGTCAAGAGCTGGGAGATCTGTGGAGATTCAACCTGTCCTTATTGATCCTGTAAGAAGTCCAACCAGATAATGCCTTAGTTCTGAAGGGGCAATATGTTAATGCAAGGCTGTGCTGTAGCTGCTACTAGGAAATTGTGCAGGGAAGGAACTGCAGATGCTGAGTTATACCAAAGATAGACACAAAGTGCTGGAGTAACTCAGCGGGGCAGGCAGCATCTCAGGAGAAAAATGACGTCTTGGGTCAGAAACCTTCTTCAGGCTCTTCCCACCCTCTATTTTCAGTCTGAAGAAGGGTTCCGACCCGAAACGTCATTATTCATTTTCTCCAGAGATGCTGCCTGACCCGCTGAGTTGCTCCAGCACTTTGTGTCCATCTCCACAAGGAAATTGCTTCTTATGGACATACCTGCACCTGAATGAAACACAGATCTCAGCATAAAATTTGTACAAAGATTCCAGATAAATTGGAGTGATTCACACTTGTACAATGCGCACATCCTCTTTATCAATAAAGGGAAGAAAAATATCCTTGCCGGTGAGAAAATAATAGTCCCTTTTTGGAAGTGGGATTAAGGCTTGGAAGCATAAGAGGATTCATGAGAAAGAATTGCATCTGCTTGTGTCAGTGTAATGGCCACAAAAATAGGCACAGATCCCCAGTTTACAGGGATCAATATTTTGTTCTACACTAGATTGCATTCTTTTTTTTGCATACATGTTTGAAAGAACTAAAATTAATGTCAGCATCTTGTGTATATAAAAGCAGGGGCTTACTACTGCTTTTGTTCCTGTTATTGTCTGTATTAAATACATGTGTTCTCCTGGAGGCAGGAGAGCAAGAGTGCATCTGTTCAGTGTTGAGCCCATTTTAGCACAATTGCCGATCAACATCCCGTGCCATCCCTACCTTCAATTCTCTTTCTCTCGCTTGTTCCGCACATCCCCAGTTCCCCATTGCAAGGCCCAGCTGTCCATTGTGTTCCTGCTGTGGTTGAGCCACAGAACTCTGCCACAGCTAAACCTTTGCAGCCAAAACTGAGCACAAGTGTTATTCCATCAGAGTGGGCATGGGATATTTTCCTGTTGTGCCTTGAGTACTAAGAGTAGAGTTTCTGCATTTAGTTATTTTTTTCTTACATCAGAATAATTGTGCTGTGCAGGTTGCTGCATAAAGAGCGAACCGAAGCACTCTATTTTAAAAAAGGGGAAGAAGAGTTTTGGGGTCCAGAGTCCAAAGAGAAATGCTCATTTGAATTCCCCTGGTGAGATACCTTATGAATGTGCAATGGTCAGGAATTGATGATGCAGCGTCAGAGTTGAAAGACAAAGATAGATGGTGATTGCAAGTAAATGAAACTTCCTTGGCAATTATGCTCTTATAAAAGAGACCAACAGATATCACAAGTCTATTTTGAAGAAAGGAACTGGAAAGATTTAGAAGGAGACTGTCAACTGCCTTGTCAGTTAATCCTTAAACTAAAACTTAATTAAGTCCAAGGGAATTGAGTCCAACTTTTCAGTTAGGGCAGCTAAAGTAAAGATCTGGACATTAAGATAAATAACAACCCGGCACATTCATTAAAACCCGTTCATAAAAGATGGGTCCCAGGTGGATAACAAAACAAACTGATGGCTGGCGAGACCCAGTTGTATGATGGGGAATGAGTTATGGCAGTGCACGGTTTTGTCATTGGTAGTTAGTTGAAGAGAGAATTTAATTTGAATATTGCCCCTGGTGTTAATCAATGCACTTTTCTTTTCTCTTCCTGGCAGGGTTTCATCTGAGTGGAACTGTAACCGAACCAGGCACCCAGTCGGAACCTGAAATGATCTACAGAGTGGCCATCAGTTTTGACCGCTGCAAGATCACCTCCGTGACGTGTGGCTGTGGCAACAAAGACATTTTTTACTGCGCCCATGTAGTGGCACTTTCTCTGTACAGAATCCGAAAAGCGGAGCAAGTCAAACTGCGTCTTCCCATCTCTGAGACACTTTTCCAAATGAACAGAGACCAGCTCCAGAAATTTATTCAGTATTTGATCACTGCCCATCACACAGAAGTACTTCCCACAGCACAGAAATTGGCTGATGAAATCCTTTCATCCAATTCGGAGATCAACCAAGTTCATGGTAACTATTGTAAGGGTCCTTTCCCCTCCCCCGTTAATTAACTTTGTTGTATTTTAATGTGTTGATGTCTGCATATGGTACCATATGCGGGATCAGAATTCCATTCTTAATACTTCATGTGATCATGTCGAAGTAATTTGCTGATGCACACAAAATATGTGCAAGACATAATGAAAATTAAAAGAAATTAATTTGAATTTCTGAAGAAGAAAATAATATATTTGGAAATACATTTCTATTAAAGTTGCACTTACTATAATGTCCAATTCATTTTTAAGAAGCATTACTTTATTATGTCCAATTATAACATGTTTTGAGTTGGTACAATTTAATTCATTCATGTTTACAATTATTGGAAAGTATAAACGCAATGCAATGTATTTTAGATGTTTGACAATTTAAATTCCGCTGCAAGGTATTGATTCCTTGCTGGGGTACAGTTCCACAAGCACTTGTCACCTGGTACCTTGAGAAGCGCCAATTTCATTATTCTGTTAGCTGGGATTTGATACATTCTGTAATGTGGCGGATGTGCGGGAGTGGGCGCCGTCTGTGTATGGCAGCCTGCCCGCAGTCCGTCTCTTCACCTTTTTTTATTTTAAGTCCTGTCCAAAATGTTAGTGGAGGTCTTTTATGTGGTGGGTGGGGGTGGGGAAGGGGGAAACTTTAATTCTTAGTCCCCTACCTGGTCGGAGAGGCAGCATCCCTCTAAGCTGCTTCTTCGCCCCGTCCTCGCGGCCTACCATCGAGAATGGAGCGGCGTTTCCTGTCGGGACCGGCCGGGACTACAGCTTCGGCGGCGTTGCAGCGCAAGGACACCATCACGGAGTGGAGCCACAGAGCGGGCGATGCCTTGTCGGGTCGCCGTGCGGTAAGCTCCGGAGCGCTGTGGCCATCGATCCAAACATCGCGGAGCTGGGGCTGCGGGCGTCCGGCCGCGGGCGGCGCTGGATTTGGAGCGCCGCGCAGCCAGGGATCGAGTTCGCCGGGGTCGGCGCGGCCTGAAGTCTACGAGTGCCCCGGTCTCCGGGGAGGAGGCAGCCGCTCCAGACTTTCCAAGCCGCTTGAGGAATTGTTTCACCCGACGACAGTGTTCCATCTTCACGGCAAGAGGGCCCTGAAAATCATCGGACTGGCTGCAAGGCCACAAATGGGCCCCGACCTCGGGTGTTTCAGAGGAAGAGGACTTAACTTTCTGTTGCCTTTCCCCACAGTGGACATTTTTGATTCTGTTGTGGGGGGACGTTTGTGTTGAACTCTATAATGTGTTGTGTCCATTTTCTTTCTTTATTTATTGTTAACCTTTTTCTATGGTTTGTATGTAAATTTATTATTTAATTTATGTAAAGCACTTTGGTGTCGATGCAAGTTGACTTAAAATGTGCTATATAAATAAAGCAATAATAATAATAATAATAGCAGCACAAAGCCAATGACAACTGCAATTATACCAATGTTAGCTTGCTATAGAATGCAAATTGCACATGGCAGGAATAGTTCCAGCGTGCTAAAACCTAGCTGCAACTAGGATCATGATCAATAGTCCAATAGTGGTGCCATTGTTTAACCAGTACAGTTTTGAATGCACAAAGCAGTGGCACATCACTTGCATCTTAATCTATACTATGCTTTTTTCAGTTAATATTTTTTGCTAAGATGGAATAGTTCCAAAATAGATGTAAACATCAAAGTTGAATTAATCTCCCTTACTTGTGTTTAAAGTTGACATTAAATTTTCCTTATATCTATATGGGCACGCATTTCACACTCATGTAACCTGGTGCATACTGCTCATTTAAGATGGAGAAATAGTAATGGCATCAATTTTCTCTGCTCTTGCGGTTGTTTTTCAGAGAGTTGAAGGTCTGAGGTAAATGTTGCTTTGCAGAGATGAAAGTATGAAGGGTAGCAGGGTGGCATAGCTCCAGAGAGCCCGACTATGGGTGCTTGTCTGTGCAGAGTTTCTACGTTCTCCCCGTGAATGGCGTGGGTTTTCTCCAATATCATCAGTTTCCTCCCACACCTCAAAGACGTACAGGTTGGCAGGTTAATTGGCTTGGTATCAATGTAAAATTGTCCCTAGTGTGTGTAGGGTAGAGTTAATGTGCGGGGCTCGCTGGTCGCTGCGGACACGGTGGGCCGAAGGGCTTGTTTCCACGCTGTATCTCTGAACTAAGCTAAATAAACTAAAATTTGATTTGGCCAGTCTTGCAGAGGTGTCCTGAAAGACGTGAGCTCTTCGATGCCGTGGAGTTGTGATTGAGGTTGCTTGCGAGCTGTGTCACTGAAGACGTTGACTATCACTGTTAAGATAAACCTGGTCATGACATCGACCCAGAAGATAGAAGTAAAAGAGTAGGTGACTCGAACCATCCCTTCTACCTGCAGGTTTAATTTGTACGGTTAGATAGATAGTCGAGCAGTTTATATACTCATTCCAAGCACAGCGACCCAATAATGGGCTTGAAACATTATACATAATACCGTTATTGGAATGAGATTTAGTATATTTCTAGAGGAAAATTATTTCACACCAGTAAAGTCTGCATTAAATACATTATAAACCTGGTAGTTAAATTGTTACCATGTGTTTACAGGCCTGTAATGCCCCTGTCCCACTTAGACAAATGTTTAGGCGGCTACAGGCGACTAGGCTGTCGCCACATGGTCGCAGGGTGACACCTGTATGGTCGTGAGTAGTCACCTCAAGTCGCCCAATGAGTTGTAGCGTTTTTCTGGTCGCCGCTGGATTTTGAAATGTTCGAAACTTTTCGGCGACAGTTGGTTTGACGACAATGATCATAGCTTGTCTTCTCCTGACGTAGGTGCTGTCGTAGCTTGTCGCCAGGATGACGTAGCTTGTCGCCGGGATGACGTAGCTTGTCGCCAGGTGACGTAGGTTGTCGCCGGTGCTGACTTTGGTGAATTCCATTGGCAACTACCTACATCAACCTACATCAACCTACGTCAACCGGCGACTGAATTGTCTGACCTTGTCGTGGGTGGGCGTAGGTTGTTGTAGGTGTGGTCGTAGGTGGACGTCCTAATGGGTCGCCGGTTGTCGGTAGCTTGCCGTAGCTTGACGTCGACTAGGTGGTAGATTGTCGTAGACATTGTCGCAGGGTGGCCCAATCGCCGTTTTTTTTCGACGACCTGTTACGACCATGACAGTCACCGAAAAAATCGCCTAAGTGGGACAGGCCCATAAGGCTGCTGCAAGAAAGAATTTCATTGTTCCTTTGTGTGTACATATGCCAATTAAACACTCTTGAATCTTTACTATAACACTCCCCTGCTCAAAAGTAACCTCATGATCGTCTTCTGTGAGGTGACAGTTTTGATCTTCTGGTATAAGCTTTAAAATCTACAAGAGAAAACTCCCAAGTTCTAGTCTGTCCAACAAACTAATCAGGCTTTTAGACAAATGGAATATTAGCTTGTTTGCATGTTACAGATACATCCATTGAAACCTCCAGTAAGCCCTGCATTCCCTCTCTCTCCGTCCCTCCCCCACCCAAGTCACACCAGCTTATCGTTCTCACCTAGCAAACAGCCAACGATGGGCTGTTTCCTTTATCATTGTTACTTTTTTTGCTTATCTTTCATTCATTTGTTTTATATCTCTCTACATCATCGTCTATATCTCTCGTTTCCCTTGCCCGTGATTTTCAGTCTGAAGAAGGGTCTTGACCCGAAACATCACCCATTCCTTCTCTCCAGAGATGCTGCCTGTCCCGCTGAGTTACTCCGGCATTTTGTGTCTATCTTACATTCAGTGAAAGTTAGGTTGATTTTAATGTTTCTCGGCAGTGACAATCATTTTTACCTTGTCGGTACAATGTATAGTAAGATCTGCACACTTGGTTACAATTTATTTCTTGATTTGATCAGGCTTTGTTTTGATGTAGCATTCTGCGATGAGCCTCCTAGCTGTTGTAAGAAGGTGCTGTCTGATTTCTGCAGCACAACTGTCTCCTACTGTTGGCTTTGCTTGCCTTGGTGGCCATCCACTGAGGATGAATGGATTTCGTGAGCATGCGATGGGGGTGGGGAGCCCGATAGTGTGGGATGACACCGCGGCTAATAAAGAGGTGATCATATTAGATTGTGCTGTGTAGCTTCATATATTTGTCATTATAGGTGTCAGAAATCATTAGCAAATCTGTAGGAGTAGCTGATGCTTTTTGACATCTTGCATACCAGTTCCGGGTATCATGTAGGCGAAGGGAATGAAAGAAAGGTGCTAAAGTCTGTTGTGATGAGAATCGTCTGTTTCATAAGCGTTCCATTTTACAGAGTGATTTTACATTTGCAAAGGTGAGGATTGCAAAATAAGGAAGTGCGTTATCAATCCTAGACCTAGAGCCAGGGTTGAACACACGTCTCAGGTTAATGAGCAGTCCTTTTCATTAACCCAAGTCATGGATCTGGACAGCTTCAGACATTTCTCCTTTCTGTACCTGATGATATTGTCCTTCGAAGGTAAACACAGAATGCTGGAGTAACTCAGCGGGACAGACAGCATCTCTGGAGAGAAGGAATGGGTGACGTTTCGGGTCGAGACCCTTCTTCAGTCTGAGTTACTCCAGCATTTTGTGTCTATCTTCGATTTAAACCAGCATCCGCAGTTCCTTCCTAGACATTTTTCTTCCCTTGAATAAAATAAGACTTTT
Source organism: Amblyraja radiata (assembly GCF_010909765.2). Lineage (NCBI taxonomy): Eukaryota > Metazoa > Chordata > Chondrichthyes > Rajiformes > Rajidae > Amblyraja > Amblyraja radiata. Next base: position 46,719,137 of record NC_045965.1, read on the forward strand.
TGTGTAAAAGAACTCGGGCCAAAACAATATTGTATCAAAATTATTTTCTTGTCTCAAAGAAGAAAATCAGGCCCAAAATCCAAATAACAAAGGTTTGTTTGCTTCCACATTGTTACATATAATTCACTGGTTTTCTGTCAAAATTAATTTGGCAGTTTTGTGTGCAATCTGATCAGGTTAAAAAAACAATGAAGATAGACACAAAATGCTGGAGTATCTCAGTGGGTTAGGCAGCATCTCTGGAGAGAAGAAATGGGTGACGTTTCGGGTTGGGACCCTTCTTCAGACTGAAGAAGTCCAAAGAACGGTCTCGATACTGTTAGAGTATATATCTCTATCGGTATATACTGATATAATCTATCAGTAAGCCTGTTCTGAATCCATGTGACCAAGTCACTGATATCCTATGCATCTTAATCATCTTGATCAGCCTACATTGGGGATATTTATCAAATGCCTGACTAATATCTATATAGACACCATCCACCGCCCTAAGTTCTTCGATCACCTTTGTCACCTCCGCAAAAAACTCGATCGAGTAACTTGCCACATGCAAAGCCATGCTGGCTGTCCCTAATTAGCCCATTCCCTTCCAAATGGGAGCAGATCGTACCCCAAAGAATCCTCTCCAATAGCTTCCTACTGACGTGAGGCTCATTGGCCCATAATGCCCTGGATTTACTCTACCTTAAATAAAGGAACTGCATTAGCTACTCCAAATGTCTTTAGAGTAAACTAAACTTGTAATGTTGGATAGTTCTCATGTACTGTGCATCAATTCCCTCTTGATATTTAAATCGGTGGAGTGCATGCATGTGCGAGAGAGATTTTGTGATCACTGCAGACAGTAATGCTTGAATATATTATTATAAGCATGTTTGTTAGGGTGGGGCACAACACAGTTAGTATTTCTGCAAATTGCAAAGGTTAATTACAATCAACAGTTGTAAAGTCACAATGGCTTTTTAAAATAGAATAGGTAGATTTAAACAGTTCATACAGTTTTTTTCTAACTCTTCCTATTAAATCAGTATAGTGCACAATACCTTAAGACATTTTAAAACCATACACTGCATTAAGAATTAATACAAATTGGATTTTCTTCTCATCTTTGCTTCCACATTTATCTTGTAGCTGATCGAACATACTGGAAGTAGGCAACATGGCCATTTATGTGTAACTGTGCCAGTGACACCTTTTAGTAATTGAGAATCTACCACTTAACACATATGATGTGCATTCAGCTGCAAACAAATCTCTTGTCTGTGGGCCTGGGGACTGCCCATTAGTGTTTCTGAAGTAAAATTGAGGGCAAGTAATTATTTACAAAAATGGGAAACTGCTGGGAACATTGAATTATTAATCTTCTGCCTGCATTTACACTAGGAAATTCCCAAAACCAAGGCAGCTACTGAGTATGAGACAGCTTTTATCCTCGAGTAAGTGCCGTGGACAGGGTTAATGTGATAGAGCTCGGAGAAGGGAAGCTAAAACAATGCTACCTCTGCCTATCAACCCCCACACCTTGCGTTACTCTGCACTGCTCAAAGCAAGACAAAGGCTTGTCTTTCAGTGTCGGAAGGAACTGCAGATGCTGGTTTACACCAAAGATAGACACAAAATGCTGGAGCAACTCCTCCCTCACCCTAGTTCTCTGACTAGTTTCACTGTCTTCCTTATTCATTTTACTGTCTGTAATACTCGTTGTCACCTTCCCCTCAGCCAACAATGAACCATTCTACATTTCCTTGTTCAGCGTTTGCTTTGATCTGTTGTTTTCACAACTCCCCTTCCATATCCCCTTCCATATCTCTAGTTTCCCTCTCCACAAACTTCACCGGTTCCTTCTCTCCAGAGATGCTGCCCCTCCCGCTGAATTACTCCAGCTTTTTGTGTCTATCTTCGGTTTAAACCAGCATCTGCAGTTCCTTCAGTTGGGAGTCTGAAAATCTTTGCCGTTCGAGCTCCAGTTATAACTTAACATCTTTTGCATCAATTTTCAAGATTGACACTGCAATGAAATCCTTGCTGATTAAATTTTTAAATGATTAAATGATCAAGATTTGAGCAGTTTCCTGGTTCTGATGAGCCTCGGGATGATTTCTGTAGAACTTACTGATCCATTTATATTAACTGTGGTATTCCAATGTAATATTGACTTCATCACTTGACTAAACTGTACAAGACCCACCTCAACATATTTGAATATATAAAATGAAGAAAATACTGGAACACAAGGAGATTATCAGTCCTTTTTTATTATGCTACTGTAGCTTTACAATTGGTACTATCTACTTTCCTACCATTTCCAGCTCTTGCCCTGTAACATTTTGTACAGTTTTCATTTTAAAACTCACTGAATTTCCTGTTAAGTGTTGCCGTTGGTCCTTTGCTTTGGTCCATGTGACAAAAGTATCTGTTTCAGACAGAGAAGACGACTTCAGTAGTGTTAAATATAACCATTATACAAATAAAATTTCTGTTGTAAAAATCTTTCTCTTCAATCATTCCAAACGGATTCTTCCTGACACTGGTAAATTTGCTGTAATGCATTTGATTGTTCTGCTGGTGATGTTGAAGCTGGAATCTGAGCTGTCTCGTTTACTTAATAGTAAATGTAGAGTTGTTTGATTGGACATGATCTTGTCAGAGTATAGATGATGCAGAAAAATGAATGTGGTCAGACAATATCAACAACACTGGGAATGGTGGAATTTTCTAGGTTACTTAAAAAAATTTCTGTTCCACTTTTTCTGGCAAATGATATGCCACTAAATATGTTGAATATTGCTAGCACCAGATAAATGCAAATCCTTTTCGTTCAGTCAGTCATGAACCCTTATGGTATATTTCCTTTTGTCCCTCCTTCTCAATCCCCCCCCCCCCCACCTCCCTCAACCCCCCACCCCCCGCCTCTTTCAACCTCCCCCCCCCCGCCACCCCTCCCCCCCTCTCAACACCCCCCCCCCCGCCTCCCTCTCGCTCTCTCACTCCCTGCCCCTCCCCTGTACCCTCAGACCTGTGCATCCATCAGTGAAGGGTGATGATGAGAAAAAGCTGAAGTTACCATCCTAAAAAAAACATATGCCGCATTTTCTTAAGAGTAGCTGCACTTCCCACTATTCCTGGTTATGGAATTCGAATTGGACGTATTTCCTTGACTTTCACCTTTATTTATGGCTGAACCAAAACTCTAAAGATTGGTGTTGAGTGCTTCAGACAGAACGCGGAGCGAGCAGCCTATTGATGAATAACAGCTGGGTAATGGCATTGTCAGCAACATGCCACTGATAATTGAGAAGAGGAGGACCAGGTTCTAAGTAACTGACTGCATTATTTTTATCCCAGCTTTTGCAAGCAACAAAAATGTGGATATCTTCTGCACTGTTCAGTGGGTGCCAATGTTGTTGCTAGATCGGGAAAGCTTTGCTGGCTCTGGAGTTTGGATCTTTGACTTTAGCCTTTAGAGATACAGCGCGGAAACAGACGCACCAAGTCTACGCCGACCACCCCGTACACTAACACTATCCTACACACTAGGGACAATTCTACTGAAGACAATTAACCTACAATCCTGTACATCTGTGAGAGAAAACCGGAGCACCGGGAGAAAACCCATGTGGTCACAGGAAGAATGTACAAACTCTGTGCAGACAGCACCCATAGTCAAGATCGAACCCGGGTCTCTGGCACTGTCAGGCAGCAGCTCTAACGCTATGCCACTGTGCCGCCCTTTGCTCTGGATTAGATTGAGTTACCCAGTATTAAAATGTGTTGTGACAGTGTTGCACCATCTCTGTGTCATTAAATAATCTAATCCATCTTCAGCTTTCATATTTTTCCCTATGCACACCAGGATGCTGTGGTTTCATGTAGCTCTTGACATGTGCTGTTCATGGCTCCAGGTATTTTGTCTTCTAATTTTGGTATTTTCAAAATTATTTCTTACACAAAAACACACATCTAAACCAGGCTTTATGTAAAATTGAATTACATTGTAAATTAGAGTAATATTCCTTCGCTCCATAGATGCTGCTGCAGCCGCTGAGTTTCTCCAGCCTTTTTGTGTACCTTCGATTTTCCAGCTTCTGCAGTTCCTTCTTAAACACTATTCAAATTGGTGTAGGATGTGGTTGTCTGTTGTGCACCGTGGTCAAGGTCGCATCAAATTGTGTGGTTAGGTTTGGGTAGTTTTAATTAACAAATGTTCCGTACCAAATATTTACTTCTGTAGCCCTGTTATTTTCATGGTTGTCATAGTGCTACCATTAATTGATCTGCAAGATTAAGGCAGCGGTAGAATTACTTCCTTACAATGCATACAGCGTTAGAGACCCAAGTTCGATCCCGACCACGGATGCTGTTTGTATGGAGTTTATACGTTCTCCCCACGACCACGTGGGTTTTCTCCAAGGTCTTCGGTTTCCTCCCACACTCCAACAACATACAGGTTTGTAGGTTAATTGACTTGGTATGAATGTAAAATTGTCCCTAGTGTGTGTAGTGGTGCTAATGTGTGGGAATTACTGGTCGGTGCAGACTCGGTGGTCCCAAGGGCCTGTTTCCATGCCGTATCTCTAAACTAAACTAAACTCAAAGTATAATGGTGATCAGTGAATGAAATTTGGATGCCACAGTGCAGTTTGCTGCAGAAAGTCACGGGAATGGGGGAGGATACAATAACTAAATTATGTCACTCCCACTTGAACAAGGTCATAATTACAGAATGGAAAGTTGTGCTCAATGGCCTTGAATTTGCAGAATTTTCATCACGATTGCGTGTGGACTCGCACGTTTGGGTTTAGCAGTAGTAACTTAGTGGTAGTTTTCCTCCATCCACCACCACGTGAAAACATTGAGCGCATTCTTGTGCCCTCGTTCTGTCCAATTGGCCACTGGTACATGGGAATTTCTGTGAAGTCACATTATATTGTCCAATATAGAGGAGGGGAAGAGAGGCTAGGAACGAATTTTGATGCCAGAAAAAAATTAAAACAGCAGGGATAAAGAAGAGCAGGTAGCATAGGTGTCGGCGGTTATGGGGAGAAGGCAGGAGAATGGGGCTGAGAGAGAAAGATAGATCAGCCATGATTTAATGGCAGAATAGACTTGACGGGACGAATCACCAAATTCTGCTCCTAAACTTATGAAGAACCACAATGATTGATCATAATGTTACTAGTAGTTACCGACTGGACAATCTGAAGTTACTTTTGACAGCCTTGGACTGTGGGAGCTTGTTGGTCGGCTGTTCCTGTGATCTGGCGGAAATGTAATCAGTTTAGGTTCCATCGTATCAGTTCTATTCAAGTTTATCATCTCTGTTGAATACAAAAATCACTTTTGACAATACCTTCTGATCAGTACCTATTTTTATTGTGTGATGTGCACTTAAGCCCCTGGAACTTGTATGAAATGCATGCTGTAGATGGACATAACCAGAGCAACAATACCCACTGTCATCAGGAGCTCTATTTACTGTCATTGTGTGGCTCCTGGCAATTTAAAGAGGTGCTTGTTTTTCCCTGTGGTACATTTAGATAAATGGGAAGAAGGGGTGACAGCACTGAAACCTGGATTTATTAACTCGTGTGCCAATGTTATTGGGCTTTGTTTCAAATCCCATTAGAATAACATTTCATTCGATAGAGTGGATGTGCAAAGGATGTTTCCACTGGTGGGAGTGTCTAGGACCAGAGGTCATAGCCTCATAATTAAAGGGCGCTCTTTTAGAAAAGTGAGGAGGAACTTCCTCAGTCAGAGGGTAGTTAATCTGTGGAACTCATTGCCACAGAGGGCTGTGGAGGCCAAGTCAGTGGATATTTTTAAGGCAGAGATAGACAAATTCTTGATTAGAACGGGTGTCAAGGGTTATGGGGAGAAGGCAGGAAAATGGGATTAGGAGGCAGAGATCAGCCATGATTGAATGGCGGAGTAGACTCGATGGGCTGAATGGCTTAATTCTACTCCTATAATTTGTGAACTTGTGTTTACGTTTATTTTAATGATAGGGGTTCAAGTGCATTGTGAAGGCCAGCTGAGAACATAAGAGCATATGAAGATCTCGCAGCCCCTCATGCCTGCCCCGCCATTTCATGATATCATGGCTGATCTGACAGAGGCCTGATCTCCTATTCTGTGCTAGTTCCCCTTAGCTCTCAATTCCCTAACCTTTTAAAAATGTATCTTATTGCTCCTTGAATAAACCCCCCCCCCCCCCACCCCAGAGATCTCGCCTCCAAAAATATCTATCGACAATTCCAAAGATTCTTCACTCTCTGTGAGAAGATGGTCCTACCCATCTCAGTTTTAAATGACCATCCCTTAATCTTTGAACTGCATCCCTTTGTTGGAGAATCTCCCACTAGTGGTAACATTTCACGACCACCTTTGTCTGAGATCTACTTTTATTTTAGCCACTTGTGTTTGAACGGTTTCTCCAATATCAGAATATCCAGTGCTCACTTTTGTGACGGCATGTGCCACAGTACAGCATAATGTACTGGCACCATTAAAAAGTAAAAAATTAATTTCAGTTTAATATGTTTATTTTTTAACATGTTAATCTTATACATTCTAATTATTTGTTTATTAAATTAGAAGTTGATTTGTGACAAAATCAAGGAAGAGGAGGGTGTATTGATGGAAAAAAAATGTTGATAAATGTAGCTTAATTTTTAATTGATATACGTACTTGCACGTTTACGTCTACAAACAAAGGATATCCTCCCTTTTAAAAAAAGGGGCCAAAACTGTGCACAGTATTGCAGGTGCAGTATGCGGTACAATTTTAACAATGCTTTCCTCCCCCAAACTCCAACACTCCTGCAACAGTGGCGCAATGATAGAGCTGCTGCCTGACAGTGGCAGAGTTCAGGGTTCGATCCTGACTGCGGGTGCCTCTGTACGGAGTTCGTACGTTCTCCCTCTGACCGTGTGGGTTTTCTTCGGGTGCTCTGCTTTCCTCCCATACTCCAAAGACGTGCAAGTTTGTAGATTAATTGACTAGTGTGTAGGATATTGGTAGTGAACGGGGTGATTGTTGGTTGCACAGACTTGGTGGGTCGAAAGGCCTGTGTCTTTAAAGATTAAAGTCTAAACGGTGAACAATATGCCATTTGCCTTGTTTTACACTTACTGCACCTACCCGCCCATCTTTAGCACTTTGTGCACAAGACCACCAAAATCCGTCGGGACTTTACACATCTATAGTCTTTCTCCATCAGATTATATATGCTTTAAATTCCTCCTACCAACACGCACAACCTCACCTACCCACATTAAATGCCATCTGCTAACTATTTGCCCACTCACTCAACCTATCTAAATTCAGTTGAAAAATCCTAATATCCACAGTTCAACATGCCCTCCCACCTATTTTCATGTTGTTGGCAGATTTGGGCCATCATATCTCATAAGGTACATCAACAGTCATTTCTCCAGTTCAGATTTACATGCAACGGAATGGTGAAACGATTGGTATTTAATTATTTGCACTGTGCTCCCAAACTTCATATTTGAATTGTGTTATTGTCTGAGAGTGCGTTTTGAGTTCCATAACATAAAAAATAGGGCTCTTTAAGAAAGCGGAGTCAGGGGATATGGGGAGAAGGCAGGAATGGGGTACTGATTGGGGATGATCAGCCATGATCACATTGAATGGCGGTGCTGGCTCGAAGGGCCAAATGGCCTACTCCTGCACCTATTGTCTATAAAATAATGTTTAAATGTTTATTTGTCAGTCACTAGTAACATTGGAAACAATTTGAGATGAGAAATGAAAGAGAATACCTTTATATGAAGAAGGGTTTCGGCCCGAAACGTTGCCTATTTCCTTCGCTCCATAGATGCTGCTGCACCCGCTGAGTTTCTCCAGCACTTTTGTCCACGTTTATAACATTTGACCATTTTCTTGATTTATATTGATGAAAATATATATATATAAGCTGTGACACTAATACTGGTTCTGGAGCTTCCTCCAGGGTGGCTTGTGAATAGCTCCTCAATTCACTGTTTGAAAAAGGTGTAGAAATTCCTTTTCCTCTTGGGACATGCTAAGAAGGAATACTTACGTTATTTTCTGAAACACCGTGGTACTGAATACATGATGGCAGACAGCTGTGGAATGACAAACTCTACAGGTTTTTAGTATCCTACTGGTATTAGTTTATGAAAGTCATGTATACCGAGATACAGTGAAAATGTTTGTTTTGCCTGCTCTCCAGGCAAATCGCAGCGTACAAGAATACATGAGGTCGTGCGAAAGAGAAAATGAACAGAGGGCGTTGCAACAGAGAGAAAGTGCAGATTAAAAAAGATGCATGGGGCTCAACGAGGTGGAATGGAAGATTGGAAATTCATCCTTAGCATAAGAGAGGTCTGTTCAAAAGACTGATAACAGTGGGGAAGAAGCTAATCTTGAATTGGTGGTATGCTTTCAAGCTTTTGTATCATCTGCTCAATGAGAGAGGGGAGAAGAGATAATGACCAGGGTCTGAATAGTCCTTGATTTTGTTGGTTGTTTTCCGAAGGGAGCATGAATTATAGCATCGGGGGGGAAAGCTGGTTGAAATGATGGACTGGGCTGTTTCCGGGCTATCTGCAATTTTGTGCAGTCTTGGACCGAGCAGTTACCAAACTGTGAAGCATCCAGATCGAATGCTTTCTACAGTGCATCTGTAAGATTGGTAAATTAGAGACATGCCAAATTTCCTAAGCCTTCTAAGGATGTAGAGGTAATGCAGTGGTATATTGGAAATTCTGGAATCGAGAACCTGAAGACATAGGTTAAAGATACGGAGGGATAGATTTAATAGGAACCTTACGGGTAAAAATTTTCAGACAAAGGGTGGTGGGTGAATGGAATGAGCTGCCGGAGGAGGTAGTTGAGGCAGGTACTTTCACAATGTTTAAGAAACATTCAGACAGGTACATGGATAGAATAGGGTTAGAGGGATATGGGCCAAATGCAGGCAGGTGGAACTAGTGTTGATGGGACATGTTGGTTGGTGTGGGCAAGTTGGGCCGAAGGGCCTGTTTCCACGCTGTATGACTCTGTGACATGCTAAATTGTCTTAGCCTTCTAAGGATGTAGAAGCTTTGGAGTGCTTTCCTGGCCATAACATCACATTTTTGATGAAGTTTACACATATGAAATCTGCTTCAGCACCATTGGTACACACTATTCTGCTTTCTGAAGTTGATGAGTAAATACTTCATTTTGTCGACATTGAGGGGGACATTATTGTCTTGATACCATGCTCCTAAGCTTTACATTTCTGTCCTGTAAGTCATCTTGCCATTGTTTGAGATGTGGCCCACTCTGGTGGTGTAATCTGCAAACTTGCAAATTGAGTTAGAAGAGTTTTTGAGCCACACAAAAGTGAATGTATAGGGAGTACAATAAGAATCTGAGAATGTAGTCCTGTAGGACATTGGTACTGAGAATTATCATAGCAGATGGTTTTTGCCTATCCTTACTGACTGCTATCCATGGGTCAGGAAGGGTCTTGTTGCAGCGAGAGGTGCTGAGTCCTGGTTCCAGTGGTTTGGGGAATCTCAGGAAGGCTAATCTGATATCTGTGATGGTGACCCCGGGTACAGATGCCACTTGAGGCATTCTGAGCACGTAATGTCCTTCCACTGACCTTCCCTTCAAAACAAGCACAGAATGCATTGAGCTTGGTGGGAAGGAACGCATGTCGCAAACAATTCTGCCCCCCGCTTTGCCTTGTAGCCCGTTATAACGTGCAAGCCTTGCCACAATTGACAGATGTCAGTGTGGTTAGTTCGGGAATTAATTCTTGATGTCCCAATAGAATTGCTAAGGTCACACCTAGATTTCGTGTCGTCAGCCGAGAATGAATCTCACGGTTTTCGGTCGGGGAACACTCAGATTTACTTCTTTGGCACGCGATGCTCTACACATGTACTGATAAAGTCTGTGGCAGCAGTGGAGCGCTGGTTTAGCTTGGTGCCCAAATTCTTGGTGATGGTCCCATCCACTGACTCAATGCAGTCACGTGGGAGTTCATCTGCTTCCTCAGATCAGCAGCGGGTGACTTTCTGTACCGTATACCATGCTTTGTGTGATGTGTGAGCACTGGATTCTTCACAAAGCATGGTAATTGGAAGTCATGTTCTGTTCCAGAAGGGAAACATCAAAAACAAAACTGTGAAATGCAGTCTGAATTTTACAGTATCAGCAGATATACAGCAAGCAATGAGGCATTCCTTGCAGAATATAAACAGGGTAATTTAGTGTGATTGTGCATGGTGAGATGCTGTCAGTTTGATTTGAGCATCCCTTTGCACTCGGCTGAAACAGCTGTATTTCAAAAACATAAAATATATTTGTACAGTAATTCCATTAATGCTGCAGCATCCTAATAATTTCTCAAATATATAAAGCTTGCGAGGTTCAGAGGAAAGGACAAAATGGGACAAAAGAAAAGTTCATTTTGAGTTTCTGCGTAAGTTGGAAGATTGTTGTGATTAAAACCAGCACGTTGTGCAATATCTTCTCATTGTTATTTTGCTGAGAGGGTTACAGATGACTAATCTGTTTCCTTATCCAGGCTACTCACAGAAGCTAGATACAAAAAGCTGGAGTAACTCAGGGGGACAGGAGAGAAGGGTCTTCAGATGAAGGGTCTTGACTCAAAACGTCACCGATTCCTTCTCTCCAGTCTGAAGAAGGGACATGACCTGAAACATCACCCATCCCATCTCTCCGGGTCTGAAGAAGGGTCTTGACCCGAAACGTCACCCATTCCTTTTCTCCAGAGATGCTGCCTGTCCCGCTGAGTTACTCCAGCTCTTTGTGTCTCACAGTGCCCTCCATAATGTTTGGGACAAAGACCCGTCATTTATTTATTTACCTCTGTACTCCACAATTCGAGATTTGTAATAGATTTTGTCAGATTTTATTAAAGGGTATTTTTTATACATTTTGGTTTCACCATGTAGAAATTACAGCTGTGTTTATACATAGTTCTCACATTTCACGGCACCATAATGTTTGGGACACATGGCTTCACAGGTGTTTGTAATTGATCAGGTGTGTTTAATTACCTCCTTAATGCAGGTGTAAGAGAGCTCTCAGCGCCTAGTCTTTCCTCCAGTCTTTCCATCATTGGAAACTTTTATTGCTGTTTATCAGCAAAGTTGTGCCAATGAAAGTCAAAGAAGCTATTATGAGACTGAGAAACAAGAATAAAACTGTTGGAGACATCAGCCAACCCTTAGGCTTACCAAAATCAACTGTTTGGAACATCATTAAAAAGAAAGAGAGCACTGGTGAGCTTACTAATCGGAAAATGACTGGCAGGCCAAGGAAGATCTCCACAGCTGATTACAGAAGAATTCTCTCTATAATAAAGAAAAATCCCCAAACACCTGTCCGACAGATCAGAAACACTCTTCAAGAGTCAGGTGTGGATTTGTCAATGACCACTGTCCGCACAAGACTTCATGAACAGAAATACAGAGGCTACACTGCAAGATGCAAACCACTGGTTAGCTGCAAAAATAGGATGGCCAGGTTACAGTTTGCCAAGAAGTACTTAAAAAAGCAACCACAGTTCTGGAAAAAAGGTGAGACGAAGATTAACTTATATCAGAGTGATGGCAAGAGCAAAGTATAGAGGAGAGAAGGAACTCTCCAAGATCCAAAGGATATCACCTCATCTGTGAAACACGGTGGTGGGGGAGTTATTAGCCTGGGCATGTATGGCTGCTGAAGGTACTGGCTCACTTATCTTCATTGATGATACAACTGCTGATGGTAGTAGCATAATGAATTCTGAAGTGTACAGACACATGACAATAAACTCACTTGAACTTGAACATCCTATCTGCTCAAGTTCAAACAAATGCCTCAAAACCCATTGGCCAGCAGTTCATTCTACAGCAAGACAATGATCCCAAACACACTGCTAAAGCAACAAAGCTAAAAAATTGTCAATTCTAGAGTGGCCAAGTCAATCACCTGATCTGAACCCAATTGAGCATGCCTTTTATATGCTGAAGAGAAAACTGAAGGGGACTAGCCCCCAAAACAAGCATAAGCTAAATATGACTGCAATACAGGCCTGGCAGATCATCACCGGAGAAGACATCCAGCAACTGGTGATGTCCATGAATTGCAGACTTCAAGCAGTCATTGCATGCAAAGGATATGCAACAAAATACCAAACATGACTACTTTAATTTACATGACATTGATGTGTCCCAAACATTATGGCGCCCTGCAATGGGGGGACTATGTATAAACACAGCTACATGGTGAAACCAAAATGTATAAAAATGGCCTTTATTAAAATCCGACAATGTGCACTTTAACCACATGTGATTTTTTTCTATTACAAATCTCAAATTGTGGAGTACAGAGGCAAATAAATAAATGATGGGTCTTTGTCCCAAACATTATCGAGGACACTATATCTTCGGTTTAAATCTGCACCTGCAGTTTCTTCCGACTCACAGAAGCTAATTCTTGCACATCCCCAAGCTTATTGAGAAAGTAGTTTATAGCACAGTGTACGAGTGGATCGTGGTACCAGCCCATCTCAGCAATTCACAATACCCTCTTAAGTCAAATGGAGGATTGCACAGGCATCAAGAGAGGAGTGCTTATAATGTCTGGACTCAAATGCAGCAGTCATCAAGCTCAGTGGAAAACCACAGCAGACACTGATTATGTTTAATTTTCCATGCTCAAATGAATTAATATGCCATATTTGAGCTCCTGCTCCATTTTTTGACCTGCTATTAATAACCTGCCAAGGATGTGCAATGATGAGAAATTACATATCAGCAGCTCTTCAAGTATTACTGACAGCCTCGCATTGAAAAGGATGTCGTCTTGTAAGTGAGGACAGAAATTTGTAAAGTTTCTGTAAAAACGTATGGAAAACTTTTACGATGGTGGTATGAAATACATAATCACAAACGCTTCACACAGACTGCGCTCAACAAATTATTGGGTAACTAAAGGCAGATTAAAATTTTCACAGTATTCCTTGACAGCATTGTGTCAGCTAATGAATTGGCTGTGGGGTGGGCCCATGGTTCACAGCAACAACAAAAAAATGTACTAAAAAGCAAGGTCAGTTTACTCAGGAAACAGCCTAATTAAAGAACATATGGAGAAAATAAACAGGAACAGGAATCGGCCATATGGCCCCTCGAGAATGCTCTGCCATTCAATAAGATCATGACTGATCTGATATTGGCTATGCTTCACTTTCCTGCCTGTTCCCTGTCGTGTAAACTCAAGCCAGTATTGGTCCAGTCTTCCTAATCTATCCTCTAAGGACAATACTCCCCATCCCAGGAATCAGTCTGATGTACTTCCGCTGCATTTTCTCCTATATTTAGTTTAGTTTAGAGATACAACATGGAAACAGGCTCATCGGCCCACCGAGTCCACACCGACCAGCGATCCCCACACATTAACACCACACACATTAACACCACCACATTGGACAGGAAGACCAGACCAGAGCAGTTTTACATTTATATACTTTTACCGAAGCCAATTAACCTACAAACCTGCACATTTTTGGAGTGTGGGAGGAAACTGAAGATCTCGGAGCATACCCACGCAGGTCACAAGGAGAACATGCAAACTCCACACAGACAGCACTCATAGTCAGGATCAAACCCGAGTCTCTGGCACTGTAAGGCAGTAGCTCTACCGACAAGTAAATGTTTGGACAGGAAGACCAGGCCAGAACACTGTATTCCAAGTGTAGCCTCACTAAAGCCATCTATGATAGCAGGATGTCCTCTTTACTCTAGTAATCAGATCCTGTTGTAAAATAGTTGGCACACTATTTGTCTTCCATATTATCGTTGACCCTCGACTCCTCGGAATAAAAATGTGTCTTTCTCAGCCGTGATTATGATTAGCAACTTGGCTTCCACAGCTGCGGAGTTTAGAATTCCAAAGATTCGCACGCGTCTGAGAAGAAATTCCTCTTGAACTTAAATAGGCAACACTTACACTGGATCGATCCTTTCCAGTTCCAGATCTTACCACAATAGGGAACATCATCACAGCATCTACACTTTCAGGAATATCAGCTCTTATTCTTCGAACTAGAATGAGTTCAGGCCTGACTTTAATCATTCTCCTTAAGGCAACGTCTTCATCTCGGCAATCAGCCCTGTAAACCAAAGATCTTATAGCTCTAAGATCTTTGCTGTAAACCTTTTCTGAATACAAGTATGTCCCTCCTTAAATGAAGAGACTGAAAGCATAAGCAGCATTCTAGGTTTCTGAACATTGTTCTTTGACCTAAAACATGAACTCACTTTTCACACATGCTGTGTAACTCTTTCCTGCATTAATTGTTTTTATTTATTCCTGGTTTCAGTCCCACCCAAGATGCTGTACGTTTGCAGAAATATCCCATCCCTTTTAGCAAAGCTATTGGAACCATTCGAGGCAAGGGAGGTGTTTATTAAGTTTTTTTTTTAGAGCAGAAGATGTACAGCAGGCCAGAGGAAAACAGGTTGATGACCTTTCATTAGTTGTGTTCTGCTGAAGAATCATTGACCTGGAAAGTTAACTGTGTTTCCTACACCACAGATGCTGCTTGGCCTTCTGAGTATCAACATCATTTCAGGGTTAATGGGGCAGAGGCAGGAGGATGGGGTTGACAGGGAAAGATAGATCAGCCATGATTTAATGGCGGAGTAGATTTGATGGGCCAAATGTCCTAAATCTGCTCCCAGAATTTATGAATCTTTTCCTGTTTTAATTTCAGATTTCCAGCGGTGGTATTTTTTTTGTTCCCCACTCTTTATCCTTAAATTTATATTTTGGGATTGATGCATCACTGACACAACCAGCATTTATCACTCACCCTTAATTGCTTTGCAAGGTGATTGTGGGCCGTTTTGAATTCCTGTAGTCCTTCTAATAAATCTACATGCATGCATGTGTTGGCTTGGAAATTCCGGAATTTAGACCGGAATTGTTGCAACAGTGATGGAACACCAGTTATTTTATACGTCAATAAACTCTTCAAAAGCTAAATCTCCAAGTTAAGGTCTATGACACATTGTGGGAGACTCTTTACAGATCCCATCTCCTTTAAGAACCATCCTATTCTGTGGATGACATGGAAATACCTATCCAACCAGACCCTCGCTGATACCTGAGGCTGGTGAATCTGTGGAATTCATTGCCGCAGACAGTCATTAAATATTTTTAAGGTGGAGATTGATAGGTTCTTGATTAGTAAGGGCATCAAAGGTTACAGGGAGCAGGCAGGAGAATGGGGTTGACTGAAAAATAGATCAGCCATGATTGAATGGCAGAGGAGACTCGATGGGCTGAATGGCCTAATTCTGTTCCTATGTCTTATGACCTTATGGTATCAGATACTGGTAAATGATTCTGCTGCCACTTATTTCTTAAAAGAAATATTGAACCTTAGCTGGAAAAAGTACACTGGTAATCTAAATATTAGCTTCTGCAAATTAAAATGAATATGAGAATTAAAAGATACATACATTGCTCCTCCAAACATTAGCCAGGGTAACAAATGATTCTTGTAAAGATGTGTATTCATATATTTTTTAGTTTAGAGATACATCGCGGAAACAGCCCCTTCGGCACCAACCAGCCATCTCCACACACTAACACTCTCCTACACTAACACATCTCCACACACTAACACTCTCCTACACACACCAGGGACAATTATACCAAGCTAATTAACCTATAAACCTAAGAAGGAACTGCAGATGCTGGTTTAAACCAAAGATAGACACAAAAAGCTGGAATAACTCAGCGAGACAGGCAGCATCTCTGGAGAGAAGGAATGGTTGACGTTTCAGGTCGAGACCCTTCTTCAGACTGGTTAAGGATAAGGGAAATGAGAGATATTGATGGCGATGTGGGGAGATAAAGAACAACGAATGAAAGATGTGCAAAAACGTAATGATGATAAAGGAAACAGGCCATTGTAAGCTGTTTGTAGGGTCATATGAGAAGCTAGTGTGACTTGGGTGGGGGAGGGATAAAGAAAGAGGGAATGCCGGGGTTACCTGAAGTAAGAGAAATCAATATTCATACCATTGGGCTGTAAACTGGTACCGAGGTACATTGTTGAGTAGTGTGACAGCCGCAGGGAAGAAGCTGTTCCTGGACCTGCTGGTCCGGCAACGGAGAGACCTGTAGCGCCTCCCGGATGGTAGGAGGGTAAACAGTCCATGGTTGGGGTGAGAGCAGTCCTTGGCGATACTGAGCGCCCTTCGCAGACAACGCTTGCTTTGGACAGACTGAATGGAGGGGAGCGAGGAACCGGTGATGCGTTGGGCAATTTTCACCACCCTCTGCAGTGCTTTCCGGTCGGAGACAGAGCAGTTGCCATACCATACTGTG
This sequence comes from Amblyraja radiata, assembly GCF_010909765.2. NCBI lineage: Eukaryota > Metazoa > Chordata > Chondrichthyes > Rajiformes > Rajidae > Amblyraja > Amblyraja radiata. The sequence goes on from NC_045965.1 coordinate 46,735,536, forward strand.
ATACAGTTGGTAAGGATGCTCTCGATGGTGCAGTGGTAGAAGTTCACCAGAATCTGAGGAGACAGATGGACCTTCTTTAGTCTCCTCAGGAAGAAGAGACGCTGGTGAGCCTTCTTGACCAGAGTTGAGGTATTGTGGGTCCAAGAGAGGTCATCGGAGATGTTGACACCCAGGAACCTGAAGCTGGAAACACGTTCCACCTCCGTCCCGTTGATGTGGATGGGGGTATGCATGCCGCCCCTAGACTTCCTGAAGTCTACAATGAGCTCCTTGGTCTTCTTGGAGTTAAGGGCCAGGTTGTTGTCAGCGCACCATGCTGCTAGGAGTTGGACCTCCTCCCAATATGCCGACTCATCAGGACCGAACCCAGGTCTCTGGCGCTGTAAGGCTGTTGCTCTACTGCTGCACCACCATACTGCATAATTGCACCACTGATAATTCTGAGAGGAAGTGAACATTGCAGCTTTAGAACCCATAATGAAATGACCTTAGTTTGGAGAGGAAACCCTGCACATACACTTGCTGCCAAATTTCCCAATTTCTACTCAAGTGAGTTGAGTTGGCACTTTCCACAACAATAGCAGAGGCATTGTGGTCATGTTACTGAATTAATAACTCAGAGCCTGAGATGGAGGAAAACGCTCAAATTCCTTCGCAGCAGCTGGGGAAAGTAAAATTAATTCATTAAATCTGGAATTAGAGGCCTGTTATCACTAATGAAAACCATGAAACCATTGGATGGTTATAAAAAGAAAACCTGGTTCTAAAGGGCAGCAAACTGTTGCTTTTAGCTGGCCTGCATTTTACGTGACTCTAAACCAGGCAGTAAGTCCGCACTCGCTCATGCATTACTGGAGAAAAAAATACATTAGTACGCTAAAAATTGCCTTGCACAAATTATTAAAGTATAATTACAAATTAATGTGCAGAGTTCAAAAATTGCCCTTTGAGATTGCCTGGCAATCCACTCAGTTATATCAATATTCACCACATAGACTGTAGTAGTTCAAGAAAGCCACTTACCACAGCCCCTTCAGTGGTACTAAATGTTATAAATCTTTAAATTGAGAAATTGAATAGCAACATTGATCATGAACAGAACAGTTTTGATGTTACTTTCTCCATGATAGGTGACTGTATATGAAAGAAGCCATTGTTACTTGTCTGGATACTTGTCGGGGGCACTTTCTTGCACTTGTATATTTTTGTACATCTTAAGCCACCTTCGTGTAGACTCAAGATTGGTATCAGTATGAGATGTAGTGTTCAAAGCAAAAGAAGAATAGTGACTGAAATATACCTAAGATCTGTACAGATTGAAGAAAACAACTCGCCGTAGCACCAGATTACTTGTATGCTCATGTAGTACCGATTGTGTCAATCTACAACTTGAATAGTCAAGAATGGTAATACTCTCACAAAGTGATGGCCAGAGGTTAATCATTCAACTCCTTAGGGCATCATTGCAGGAATGCGTCAGAGCAGTCACCTATTCCCAACCACCTATCTACCATCTTAAGGTCACAAGATGGGATGTTCACTGATGAGTGCTGATGTTCAAGCCCACTTACAACTTCTCGGCAAGTGAATGAGCTGATGCCTGCATCCAGCAACAGCTACACATTCTGGCATGGGCTCGTAAGTGGGCAAATGACAGTAACGCCATAAAAGTACCAGGCACTGGCCATTTCTAACAAAAACAAATCAAAGCCTCTGCACTTGACATTCAATTGCACTACCATCGTACATCATCAACATCCAGGAGGTCACCATTGACCAGACATTCAACTAGACCAGCCGCATACTGCAGTTGTAAGAGCAGGTCCAAAGTTGGGTATCCTGTGGACAGTGATTTGCTTCCTGATACCCCAAAGGTTCTCCATCATTGACATGGCATTAGCCAAGAGCAGAGTGCAATGCTCTCCATTTGCCTGCATATAAGCACATGCCTGAATGCCAAGAACTCTCAGGAAGCTCAATACCATCCAGAATAAAGCACCCCATTTAATTGACACACCATTAATCACCATGATTCAACTCTCCACCATCACTATATATCATCTACAAAAATTGCATGGCCATTATTGCTCAGGATATTTAACAGCTCCTCCCAACCCCACAACTTTTACCACCAATAAAGATAAAAGCAGCAAGCACATGGGCCTTTGAGGCCTTTTTTGGTCCAAAACACCTTTTGCCAAGTTTTTGGTTACCTGACCAAATGTACAATATGTGTTACAATTTCAAATTGTGTCTGATCATACTGTTGTGAAATGTTTTAAGATATTGTAGATACAATATTGTTGCCGGCAAGTTATTATTACTTCATCTTAAACATTTATCCGCTGAATCTTTTTGATGCTTCTAGGACCACGTTTAGAATTTCGTGACATGCAAAATACATTCTGAAGGGGCAGTCTTTTGTTGTTTACCTACTTTCTCTTTTGCTTAGGTGCCCCTGATCCAACAGCAGGTGCCAGCATTGATGATGAGAATTGCTGGCATCTCGACGAAGAGCAAGTCCGAGAGCAAGTCAAGCAGTTCCTATCGCAGGGCGGATACTACGGGTCTGGCAAGCAGCTAAATTCTATGTTTGCTAAGGTGATAATGTCTGCATTAATACAACTTTCCTTTCCCTGATGTTTATTTATTGTGTCAAGCCACCACTATCTGAAGGGAAGCAGGGTCAGGGGCGCATTGATCTGATAGAGATATATAAGGTGATGAGGGGAATAGATAGGACAGATACACAGAGACATTTACACAGAGCAGGCTAATTAAGAACCAGAGGACATAGGTTTTAGGCGAGAGGGGAAAGATTTAATAGTATCCTGAGGAGCTACTTTTGCCACACAGTGGGTATATGGAACGTGCAGCCAGAAGAAGTAGTTGAGGCAACATTTAAAAAACATTTGGATAGGTGCATGGATAGGAAAGTTTTAGATCAATATATGGGCAAAATACAGGCAGGTGGGACTAATGTAGATGGAGCATCTTAATCGGCATGGGAAAGTTGGGCCTGTTTCCCTGCTGTATGACTCTATGACTCTATCTCTTTGCAATGCCTGTAATTCTTCACATTGCTTGTACTTTAAATAGGTGAGCCTGTTTGTTATTGAACATAGCAAGGTGGCTTGTTTATACAAATGATTAGGGCAACCACATTTCAAATGTAGAATTCCAGCCACACCAGACTTTTTATTGCTCAAAAAAACAATTGCTGATAACTACAGAAATGTAGATTTCCACATGACTTATTTATATTTTATTTTAGAAACCTAGAAACATAGAAAATAGGTGCAGGAGGAGGCCATTCGGCCCTTCGAGCCTGCACCGCCATTCATTGTGATCATGGCTGATCATCCACAATCAGTAACCCGTGCCTGCCTTCTCCCCATATCCCTTGATTCCACTAGCTCCGAGAGCTCTATCTAATTCTCTGTTAAATCCATCCAGTTGTGCTTCTACTGCCTTCTGTGGTTTTAAATAGCCTCCCATTTATTCCCCTGTGGACCCTGGTTCTGGACTCCCCCAACATTGGGAACTTTTTTCCTGCATCTAGCTTGTCCAGTTCTTTTATAATTTTATGCGTTTCTATAAGATATCCCCTCATCCTTCTAAATTCCAGTGAAACAAGCCCAATCTTTCCAATCTTTCCTCATATGACAATCCCGCCATCCCGGGGATTAACCTCGTGAACCTACACTGCACTGCCACAATAGCAAGGATGTCCTTCCTCAAATTGGGAGATGGAAACTGGACACAAAACTCTAGATGTGGTCTCACCAGGGCCCTGTACAACTGCAGAAGGACCTCTTTGCTCCTACACTCAAATCCTCTCGTTATGAAGGCCAACATTCCATTAGCTTTCTTCACTGCCTGCTGTACCTGCATGTTTACTTTCAGTGACTGGTGTACAAGGACACCCAGGTCTCGTTGCACTTCCCTTTTTCCGAATCTGACACCATTGAGATAATAATCTGCCTCCTTGTTCTTTCCACCAAAGTGAATAACCGCACATTTATCTACATTATACTGCATCTTCCGTGCATCTGCCCACTCACTCAACCTGTCCAAGTCACCCTGCAACCTCCTAGCATCCTCTTCACACTACCACCCAGCTTTGTGTCATCTGCAAATTTCCTAGTGTTACTTTAATCCCATCATCTAAAGCATTAATATATATTGTAAATAGTTGTGGCCCCAGCACCGAGCCTTACGGCATTCCACTCGCCACTGCCTGCCGTTCTGACAGGGACCCGTTTATTCCCACTCTTTGTTTCCTGTCTGCCAACCAATTCTCTATCTATCCCAATACCCTACCCCCAATGCCACGTGCTCTAATTTTGCCCACTAATCTCCTGTGGGACTTTATCAAAGGCTTTCTGAAAGTCCAGATATACTACATCCACTGGCTCTCCTTCATCCATTTTACTTGCCACATTCTCAAAAAATTCTAGAAGATTAATCAAACAGGATTCCCCTTCATAAATCCATGCTGACTTGGACCAATCCTTTTACTGCTATCCAAATGCGCCATTATTACCTCTTTAATAATTGACTCCAGCACCTTCCCCACCACCGATGTCAGACTAACTGGTCTATAATTCCACATTTTCTCTCTCGATCCTTTCTTGAAAAGTGGGATACCATTAGCTCCCCTCCAATCCACAGGAACTGATCCTGAATCTATAGAACATTGGAATGTGTCCACGATTTCAAGAATCACCTCCTTGGGATGCAGACCATCAGGCCCTGGGATTTATCAGCCTTCAGTTCCATCAGTCTACCCAATACTATTTCATGACTAATGCAAATTTCTTTCAGTTCCTCTGTCTCCCTAGATCCTCTGTCCTCCAGTACACCTGGGAGATTGTTTGTGTCTTCCTTAGTGAAGACAGAACCATAGTACCTGTTCAATTCCTCTGCCATTTCCTTGATGCCCATAATAATTTCACCCGTGTCTGCCTTCAAGGGATCCACATTTGTCTTTACTCTCATTTTCTCTTAACATACCTAAAGAAGCTTTTATTATCTTTCTTTATATTCTTGGCCAGCTTACCCAAGTACTTCATCCTTTCATCCCATATTGTCCTTTTTGTCACCTTCTGTTGTCCTTTGAAAGTTTCCCAATCCCCTGTCTTCCTGCTACTCTTTGCTATGTTATACACCCTTTCTTTTAGTTTTATTCCATCCCAAACTTCCCTTATCAGCCACAGTTGTCTCTTACTCTCCTTAGAATCTTTCTTCCACTTTGGAATGAAATGATCCTGCATCTTCTGGATTATGCCCAGAAATTCCTGTCATTGCTGTTCCACCGTCATTCCTGCTTGGATCCTTTTCCAGTCGACCTTGGCCAGCTCCTCTCTCATGCCTTCATAGTCCCCTTTGTTCAACTGCAACACTGACACTTCTGATTTAACCTTCTCACTCTCAAATTGCAAATTAACACATCATATTATGGTCACTACCTCCCAGCAGTTCCTTTACCTTGAGTTCCGTATTAGATTTGGTTCATTAGACAACACTAAATCCAGAATTGCCTTCTCTCTGGTAGGCTCCATTACAAGCTGCTCTAAGAATCCATCTCGGAGGCACTTTACAAACTCTCTTTCTTGGGATCCAGAGCCAACCTGATTTTCCCAGTCAACCTGCATATTGAAATCTCCCATACCACAGTGGCATTACCTTTGCTACATGCCAATGTTAACTCCTGCTGCAACTTGCACCCAATATCCAGGCTACTGTTTGGGGGCCTGTAGATAACTCCCATGTTTTGTTTCCGTAAAGCCTGATCTTCCCTTAAAGAGCACCACAGCACATTTTCCCGTTGACCATATCAAAACCTGAACAACTATTACTGTGACAGTAATGGAAGACACCTCTTCAATAAAACTGCAGTAACTACATTTCCTGAAGGATGAGCAGTGTAGAACTGTAAAATAAAAGATTCATCTGAAAGTTTGTTCCAGGCAACAACCCCTCGAGACATGAATCACATTTACAAGAACTGTGTTCAAAGCAGTTCACGAAGGTCAACTGATCTCAGCTATGGTTCTGTGTTCCAGCAGCTTCCCAATTTCCATTAAAAACATCTACTGTAGAACTGGCCAGTTTAAAATTCCGCAGCATTTATGCTTAAAGGAGGCATTTGAGGTTTATTGGCTCATTGAATCATTGAGTCCAAGTTAATATGAAACATACTCAGTCACACAGGGGGACTTAAAGTTTCAAAAGCCGTCTTTACGATATGATACGATACGATAAGATAAACTTTATTCATTGCCGGAGGGAAATTAGTCTCCCCACAGTCACAACACACAACAAGGTACATGAAAAACTTGAACTTAAAAGTAAAAAAAAGGAAAAGGACAAGCGACTGTTGTCAGGCTGCCGTGTGCACAGAACCTTCACCAGAACAGATGAACAAACAAACAAACGAAGGCAGGCTTATTCCCTGGGCAGAGGATTCTAAACTAGAATGCCCCCCCCTCCCCCCCCCCCCCCCCCCCTCACTGGGTTCCCATCTGTTCTCCCACCGTCCCTCACAGCGGTCCCCCCCACGTCAGGTCCTCCATTGTTCTTCACGGAGGTGCCCCCACGCCGGGTCACCATTATCTTCCCCTCCCCCCCCCCATGCTCCGCCACCACCGAGGTCCTCGCTGCCACCTCTGATGCTCCGTTGCAGCCAAGGCCCCACCATCGCCGAGGATCCCGTTGCTGTCGAGGCTCAAGCTTCCGCCGAGGCTCCCAACGCCGCCACTGAGGCTCCTTCAGCCCAAACAGGCCTCGCCGCCTGGCTTCTCCGCAGTTCACTGGAAGGCCTGTGGGACGAGTCGTTGCTCCGGGTGGATTGGGCCCGTGCGGCTCCCCGGGACACTCCCGCCACACACACCCGATCCAAGCATTCCAGGAAATTCTTTAAAAATATATATATTTTGTTGATTATTTGAAAATTGGTAAGCGCTCCTCAGTAAGGGACTGCCCATTGCTGTAAAGAGTAGAATTCTTACAAATCTGCTTTTATTATTGTTGATACCCACTAGCATTCATTAACTCTGGAACTTTTTGAGAATACTTAACATTGAAATAATGCAAAACAAAAATCTAAGGTCATAAATGCAATACAATAATCTTGGCATACAGGGTTAGAATGAAAACTTGTTGACTGATGTAACTAAATGTTGTTGCTGGGGGAGAAATTTCATAATGAAAACTTGTTTTTATTCTCCTTCAAAAATAGAGCCTTTGACATAATTAATTATATAATCATCTCCAGTGCCACAGCACATAAACCTTCTCGTGTTGTTCCATTTGATCCTTCCACTGATGGCGTGGTATTTTGAATTTCTCCTCACCTCCTACATTGTCACGTCAGGAGGTCTGTAATATTATCTTTATGACCTGCTGGAAAAAAAGTTTGCTTTCACATCTGTTCCAATGACATCTCTCCTCATTCACCCCGTTAGGTGACTTTTATCCTGGCCAACATCCATTTTGAATTAGTTGTAACATCTGCAGCTAAATTTTGGAAAGACTATCAAGATTTGTCTTTTCCATTATTTCCTCTGTGCCTATAGAGAGAAGAAATTATGTTTTTCAGCCTCTAAATAATGAAAGCAATTTTTTTTTCGTCCTTTTAGTTTTCTTCTGGGTTCACTTACTATCTTGCATTCCATGTTTGATTTGTTTACTTCTGAAAGTAGCCACCCAGTGTGTCGATGTTAAAAAAAACCTGATGATATTGCATAATGATTTAGCAGAGTATCCTGTACAGTGTTGGTTTTGTGTTAACTATTATTATAGGAGTACCATTATGCAGCAGTTCTACCAGTGCATCACTGTGGAGCCCTCTATTATGCTGTTGTTAGCGCAGTGGCACAGCTGATAGAGCTGCTGCATTACAGTGCCAGAGACCCAGGTTCAATCCCGACCTTGGTGCTGTCTGTGTGGAGTTTTCACGTTCTCCTTGTGACGGCATGGGTTTAATCCGGGTGTTCTGCGTTCCTCCCACATCCCAAAGATGTGCAGGTTTGAGGGTTAATAGGCCTCTATAAAATGCCCCTAGTGTGGAGCAAGTGGACGGGACAGCGAGATAACATATAGCTAGTGTGAATGAGTGTCGATGTTCGGCGTGGACTCAATTGTTGAAGGATCCGTTTCAATGCTTTATCTCTATATTTTCACATTAATTCTGTCACTTAAATATTTTTCCTATCCAGCATTTTTGCAAATTTTTTTGAAAACTTTTAAATCGTTAAATTTTTTCGCTTCAAAGAGTATGGGAGACCTCTGGGTGCAGTGCTGGTTCTCTGGATCAACCTCACATTTCCTTTCTGATTGGTGTAGGTACGAGAAATGCTGAAGATGAGGGATTCAAATGGTGCCAGGATGTTGACATTAATAACAGAGCAATTCATGGCTGACCCACGGCTATCTCTCTGGAGGCAACAAGGCACAGGCATGACAGACAAATGCCGGCAGCTTTGGGATGAGCTGGGTAAGTGTTTTGAGAAGAAGGCTGCGGGCAATCAATGCAGTATTTTAACCCCTGCCTTGGAAACGAATGTTGACCTTTCTTCAAACTGCTTTCATTGATCACACAGTTGATCGGGTATCAAACTACATTTGCCATTCGAAAAGGATAATGTATAAAATCAGACAGGAAGCAAAGAAATAAGGATGACTTCTTATTTCGGAAGCATAGAGCAGATCTGCACCAACTTTAACTTTAAAAGCCCGGTTGCATATTGGACTCTTCAGAAGACCAGAAGCCAAGCATTTTTATAACATTGGAGAGAAATTAGCAGAAACGAAGGAAAGAAAGTGAACAGGCACAGTGACACAGAGGTCAGGGGTGATAGGCAGCAGACCGCATCATGTAATCTACTTGACGATATAAAAATGATCAGTGGAAACAGCAGGGATGTAACAGGGGGGAGAAAGAATATTCATGTGGATGATAAAAGCATGCAAACAATTGCTTATAGATCCTAGGAAAATTAAACAAATGGATGAAAAAGCAAGGAGGGTCTCGACTCGAGACCTTTCCTGCCACAGATGCTGCTTGATCCGCTGAGTTCCTACAGCAGTTTGTTTTAAGATCCTTTCATATCTGCTATGAAACTAAATGATAAAATCCCAGTGAAAAGTAATGTATTTACTACAAGGCAAAACTATTCTCTGGGTTCGATCAGGACCTAACTTGAATGAAAGTTCTTCAGTCCAAACATCAGCCTCTTCTCCCACATGCTGTCAGGCCTCTCCCTCAGATGATCACAGGACGAGTGTGACAGTGGTAGAGTTGCTGCCTCACAGCACCAGAGGCCCGATCCAGGTTCGATCCTGACTACGGGTGCTGTCTGTACGAAGTTTTTACGTTATCCCTGTGACCGCGTGTGTTTTGCCCGGGTGCTCTGGTTTCCTCCCACACTCCAAAGATGTACAGGTTTGCACGCTAATTGGCTTCAGTAACATTGTAAATTATCCCTAGTGTGTAGGATAGTACTAATGTTCGGTGAGATTGCTGTTTGGCGCAGACTCAGTGGGCCCAAAGGCCTGTTTCCGCGCTGTATCTCTGAACTAAACTAAGACTGCAAAGGAAATGATGGATAGTTACGATTTGTAGATGCTAAAGTGACTGTTTAAACAAAAGATTGGAGAATGTAGCAATGTTACAAAATTTTGAGATTTTATAAATCAAGTCTGCAATTTATCCCATCAGATAAAGCATAACAAGAAGTTTAATTTGACACCTAATTCACTTTCATATCATCAGTATTAAAAAGGTTATGGCCACTTTCATACTCTGAAACTAGCATCTTGTTCCCTATTGCTTTTCCATTGACTTAACTCAAAAGCTGTGATCGAGGACAATCAAAAGCCCATAACTTTCTTAAAAATTAAGAGAACCATTTTAAGTTATTATAGATTGAAGCATTCTGAAACAAATATGAAACAATCTTACTTGGATGACCTGAAATTAAAGCATATAATTAGTTAGTTACCTTGTTGTAGCTAATTACAACATTCAATTACTAGATCTAAACATCTATCCATTTCTTAAGAAAAGGTTAACATTTTTAAATAGCCTAAGTGTCCAAATAACATTCACACAAGAATTCACAATTTAACATGATATTTAAATCTCATTGTCATGAATTTATAGGCCAAATGGAAGGAATTTAATGTTTAATTCCCGTAAATTAATGGGCATTTTAATCATCTTGCGAGTGGGTTTTTGTGGAACGCGATCGATTGGAACGTTGCGGTTGCAGTGAATTTGAACCCCATATCGTCTGGAAAAACACTGCCGGTTCGTATGGAGCCAAAATCACATTTTCGCCAATGAAATTTAGATTAAAGTCATCCTAAGAAGCAAGTTTATATGTAAAATAAACGACTTACCTTATGTTTTGTCCCCTACGTGAGATCCGTCCCGTTGTCAGCGTTGACGGCGTTAGAAGTAACTTATTATTTTACTCCAGGGATTAAATTGTCCCGCGATTTAAAAAAACAAACTTCCGAGAACGGAAGTCGGATCGATTATTCTTCAGCAGCTGAACAGCCTGAGAAAGTTTGACTCCGACAGGCAGGAGAAAACGGCATTTTAATCCAGCCCCCCCCCCGCCCCCCCTCAAAGGCGCCAAAGTTGCACACACGGCCAGTGGCAGAACTACAGCACCGCTGAAGGTAGGTATTGTAACATCGCTAGAGAATGCCCAGCAGAAAGATAAGACGTTGTCAAAATGCACTTTGTGCTTTCTTGAAGTGGGTAAATGTAGATTTTTAAATCCTTCTTAATATTTAAAACAATAATAAATTTATAGAAATAATTTACATAAGTAGGAAGCAAGCAAGCTGATAGAAAAAGAAGATACGGTACTAAAAGTTGAGAGTACATAATGTGAGTCAAAAGCTTTTAAATGTCATACCGCATCCTTGCTGATGTGATATGCTCTATTTATTTTCCATTTGTGCGCTGGAGAACATGCATGACCAGTAACGTTAATAGAAACAATCCATAACAAAATACAGTGTATTGTTCATGCTATAAAGATAAAATTGTGGTCATTTCTACCAATCGTATTTGTATTCAATAAAGGCATTCTATTTTAAAACTGATGGTTGGAGACCAACTGAATGGTGAGATGTTATCCAGCGTTTTCAGTCATCCGAGGGTATGGAACAGATCCATATGCCCAACATGTCCATGCGGAGCAAGATGCCCATGTATGCTTGTCCCATTTGCACTCGTTTCACCCATATCCCCCAAAAGTATTCCTATCCATGAACCAGTCCAATGCCCAAATAACATGGCAATGTTCTATTCCAGTAGTGTTATAACTGAATGGTGAGCTGTAAGGAATGTTATCCAGCTGATTCAACGTTGTGAAAGATTGTCTTCAGTTTCAGGTTAGTTTATTGTCACGTGTAGCAATGTACAGTGAAAACCTTTACTTGCGTGCTAACTAGCCAGCCGAAAGACAATACATGATTACAAGCGAGCCATTCACAGTGTGCAGATAGATGATAAGAGGAAAATGTTTAGTGTAAAGTAAAGCCAGTAAAATCCTTCTTGAGCAAGTATAGGTCAACACAATTCCTTTCATCCTTTCTTCCAATAAAAAACACAGAATAGATAAAGGTGAATGATTGGATGTTGCATTTGGATAAAAAGCTGAAAATGCTGGAAAAGCACGATAAGTCAGGCAACATCTATGGAAAGAAACAGTTCACATCTTAGGCCCAGGGCCCTTCATCAGGAACTAGGTAGCAGAGGAGAAGGAGTAAATGAGTTATTTACTGGTTGGAGGCTGTGACAAGCGGGGTATTGCAGTAATCAGTGCTGGCTGTTCATAATCCATCTCAATGATTTGGATAAGGGGACCAAGTGTAACAAAACCAAGCTTCTTGTTGATTAAAAGCTTGGTGGCACTTCATGCTGACTCGGCAAGGCCACCAGAATAATCAAGGACGAGTCTCACCACGGTCCCTCCCTCTTCCCCCCTCTCCCATCAGACAAGAGGTACTGAAGTCTGAAAACGCATCCCTTCAGATTCAGGGACAGTTTCTTCCCGGCTGTTATCAGGCAAATGAACCATCCTATCAACAACTAGATAGCGGTCCTGAGCTACCATACCTCATCGGAGACCGTCGGACAATCGTTAATCGGAGATTGACTTTAATCCAATGTTAATTGACTTTATCTTGCACTATATATCATTCCTATTATCCTGTATCTGTACACTGTGGACGGGTCGATTTTAATTACGTATAGTCTTTCCACTGACTGGATAGCACACACTAAAAAGCTTTTCACGGTACCTCCGTAGACGTGACAACAAACTAAACTACTACTACGGTTTTGAGGAGAATGCAGAGGATACTGACAATTCATGTAATAGGGCGAGGATGTGAGAATGGGAGGGACAGGCATGAATTTGAAACTGTCATTGAAAACCAGTCAAAGATTAACACAAAGGACCCCAGAAAAAGTATTCCATCACCACTTTACACATTACCAAATATCTTTGTGTGAATTCAAAAATAAATAAAACTCCACTTGTGTTGTGCAGCTGGGGAAATGTATCTAAATCCTCAAAAATTACTGTGAAGCTGAAAATTGAATTTACTTGTACCTTCATCATAAAATAATACTTGAATGTAAACGAGATCTGTGGAAGAGGATTAAATGCCTTTCATTCTGTCCAGATTTTTCTTGGTGAAGATTAGACACCAATAGCTCCTATTTCTGTCAACGCGGTATTGTTACTCAAGATTAAAACCTAATTACATGTAACAGGAGAAAAATGGCATCTATATTCAATATGAACCCAAAAGCTGACCTTAATCTTCCGCTGTGGTAGCGAATTCAATTCCGAATGTCTTTTGAATAAGCTGTCAGCAAGCAAAGGGAAAGGAGAAGCAAAAAATTAATACCATAACCCAGTTTGACGAGATGGTGATTATTCACCGACAGCAGACTCTGTTTCAGTCAACACAGCTTTACTGTGGCATAAATATCATGAATCCATTGGCCAGGGCTGAAGGATTTACAGTTCCAACAGGACATAGTCGAATTGCATCTGTGGTCTGCGGGCTGGTGATAATTTAGCCCTTTTTTCATTTGCTTAATGGAATGCTTCACAGCAGCTTTGTTTCATTATTTATGGAAGAATTCTACTGTACACACATGTTCTTTAAGAACTTGAATCTACTTGCCTTTGATTTGTAGTCACCTTTTACAGTATTCCCAGTACCTAAATGGGATGCAGTGGCCTGCCCTCCACCATTCATTTCAGTGATTGAATCAAGATGACTGCGCTCGAGTTACATACAAGTTGGCGAAAGTATTACAAATGATGGTGTGTGCAACTTCATGCTCAAGTCTGGCTTTACATTAAATAAATTGGAGGGTTCAAGATTTCAGTTTTCAACCCATATTTTAGGAAGATGCCTTGGCAGTCCTTGTATTAAATTGACTGCCTTCCCAATTTGCCTGCACAATCCACGATTCCCATCCCTATCCCACCTTTCAAAACCAGGGGCCATTCAATACATTGCTTTAGCTTACAGTTGTGGTTTAGTTTAGTTCAGAGATACAGCATGGAAACGGGTCCGTCGGCCCACCGAGTCCGCGCCGACCAACGATCCTCGTACAATGACACTATCCTACACACACAAGGGACAATTTAGAATTTTTACCAAGCCAATTAGTCTACAAACCTGTACGTCTTTGGACTTTTTATTGTCAATAAATTCTGACATTGATCTTCAATCACGAAGTGCAGTTCATTCCATTTGTCGTTAAATAAATGTGTGTGCAACAAGGAAAGGCACTGAAGAATTAAATTGACCTAGAGACTCCAGTTTGCATCCTGCTGCAATGATCCTTCAAACAGCAAACTTTGTACTTTGTGAGATAGATGTGTTTTTATTAATCAAAAAACTTATTCAATTATTAAAAAAAATATTTACAATACAGTAAAACAAAACAGAACCCACCACCATAATACAAGACAAACAAATATACTGAATAGACTACAAGACAACTATGTTACACTCCTTGTCAAAGATGCATTGAGCCCCCCCCCCCCCCCCCCCCCCCCCCCCCCCAATGCCCAGCAGTCCGGGAAATCCCCCAGGGTCCCCATGGACAGTGCGTAGTCCCTCACTAACACCACCTGGGCACGGACGTAACCCCGGAAGTGGCAGGCAGCCGGCTCAGGCAGAACCCTCTTCCCCCTGGCGCCTTGTATAAGATAGATGCTGGCTGGGTGGAGGGGATGGTGTGGAACATGGAGGAATCTCCATCATTCTTCAAGTAATTCCATAGGATCGAATGGCCACCGGAGTGATCAGATGTGACCACTCTTTTATATCAATCCTGAACAACTGCACTTTTGAAAGTGTAACGGTCCTCGGGCACGTCACGACAATTTCAAGCTCATCTCCACAATCTGGAATGACACCAACACACACACACACGACTCTTAGCTTTGCATGTTTCCTGCAGCTGACACTACCCAGATTCAGGTGAAGCAAGACCAGAAGCTGCCTGACATTCAACTTATAATCATTGTTCACATATTGCCTCCACTTATACATTGCATCTGGGTTCATTAAACATTAATAATAGCCAGTAACCAAGGTTGATTTTTTGGGGGGAAATGTATTTCTCTAATCTAGCAAAGTAGTGTCCCAATTGCTGCAAAGGTTGGGATTTGTTAAATTTGCACAGACTTATGTTCATGTGATTCCTGCAGAAGTGAACAATACGTATTTTCTCTAATTGCTTTCAAAAGCCTGACATGCATTTTTTGGTCGAAGATAGACACAAAATGGTGGAGTAACTCAGTGGGACAGGCAGTTGGAAGAAAGGTCTCGACCAGCAACGTCCCTCATTCCTTCTCTCCAGAGATGCTGCCTGTCCCGCTGTTACTCCACCATTTTGTGTCTATCTTCGGTTTAAACCTGCATCTGCAGTTCCTTCCTACACATGTATTTTTTGGTTTCTCATTTTACATTATTGTCATTATCTTGCATGACTGAATCATGGTATTCTGGTGGATTTCTGTGGAACCTTCTGCGGAACCTTTGACAGCACATTGGCTCAGCGGTAGAGTTTCTGCATTCAGCGCTAGAGACCCGGGTTCGATCCTGACTATGGGTGCTGCCATCATGGGGAGAACATACAGAGTTTGTAGGTTCTCCCCATGACTGTTTCTTCGGGCGCTCCAGTTTCCTCCCACACTCCAAAGACGTACAGATTTGTAGGTTAATTGGCCTCGGTAAAAAAAATGATTAATTGTCCCTATTGTGTAGGATAGTGTTAGTGTGTGGGGCATCACTGGTTGGCACGTACTCAGTAGGCCGAAAGGCCTGTTTCTGCGCTGTATCTCTAAATTAAACCAACCTAATAAATAATGAGACTCGAAAGCCTTCTCAGAACAGAGTTTCTGTTATCAGAGTTTAAAAATTTAGTGTTAATTTGAATCAAATACTGAGTGGCTAAAAGGTATTTTGTAGGTTGTATTTTGTAAAGGTATTCTGACAAATGCTCATCCAAAGTTATGGACACTAACCAGTCTGACTCTAAGGAGCTGATAGATTAACCTGTAATACCTGGAGTTGGGTGCAAGCTGAAATGGGTGAATCATGTTGGATCATTTATAACAATGAGTATTTTTTTGGAAATGTACATAATTTAAAGTAGTTTAATTTTTTTCAAAATATTATCTTACATTCCACTGGGATTCTTCCTGAACTTTGCAAGAATACGATAATAGATTAGCCGCTGCCTACAAGCGAGAATATGGGAATTTGGAGTTGAGAGCGGTTCCTGTGAAGTTGGTAGAGGCGTCACACAGGGTTCAGGTAGAGGACCTTGGACTTGGCTGCAGTGGTAGACAACTCCAATCACTTAGTACTTTATGTATGTTTGTCAGAGGATGTTGGTGAAAAATAAGATGTGTTATGTCTATGAGTAATTCTATTCTTAATCGCAGAGGAATAGATCCCACGGATTGCATGGCACAATCTCCAAAAACTGCAGTCAATTTTACTGAGAATATTACCTCTTTAAAAAAAAACCTGAACTAAAGCATTCTGATCTTGATAGTGAAGGCTTTTTTAATTACATGTGTGTAGGAAGGAATTGCAGATGCTGGTTTAAACCTGAATCTGAAGAAAGGTCTCGACCCGAAAAATCACCCGTTCCTTCTCTCCAGAGATGCTGCCTGTCCTGCTGAGTTAGTCCAGCTTTTTGTGTCTATCTTCTGCTTTTTTTAAATTACTCCTTAACTCCTGCTTCTTCAGAGTCCTATTGACTTATTATTATTACCATGTACAGAGAATTTGTGGGCACAATCCTGAAACAGACCCACTGTCTCCTCTTTTATTTAGTATTCATCTACGAATTGAATAGAGCTGAACGATTCATTGGGCAAGGGGATGAATAGATAATAAATCTGTATCTGTGTGTGCCCATGGAGTCTGTGATTACATGGATCTTTCAGTCGGCATAAGGGGAAGAATTTCTGTATAGGAAGAAACTGCAGATGCTGGTTTACACCGAAGATAGGCACAAAATGCTGCAGTAATTCAGCGGGTCAGGCAGCATCTCTGGAGTAAAAGAGTAAGTGACGTTTCGGGTCGAGACCTTTCTTCAGACCGAGAGTCAGGGGTGAGAGAAACTAGAGGTAATGAAAAGATGCCAAGAACAAACGCGGAGAGAAAGGGAATGTAAGGGTTACTTGAAATTAGAGAAATCAAATCTCATACTGCTGGGTTGTAAGCTGCCCAAGCGAAATATGAGGTGCTGTTCCTCTAATTTGCGTTTTGCCTCACTGAGAGTGGAGGAGGCCCAGGACAGAATTTCTTCTGGGTGAGCGCATTTAAGGTTGTGACTGAAGAAATACTGTGGTTAAAAACTTTACATTGGTGATGTAACATGCAACTAGCAGTATAACTAGAATTCTTGGAAAATATAAGGAAACTAAATCAGTTGTCGTCCCATGACCAACAAAATACCAGGAAAGTAGCAACACAGACTGCAATGCTGTTGCCAAAGTTTAGAGGATGGCAACTATTTTATCTGCTTTTTGTGATCAATGTGCTATCGACAACAAACCTGGAGGAGTCGCAGACAGTGAGGAAAGCTGTCAGAAGATAAAGCTGGATATAGATCAGCTGCAGAAACGGGCAGCAAAATGGCAGAAGGAGTTTAACTAAGTAGGTGTGAGGTGTTGTACTTTGGGAGGTTGAATGTAAGAGGAAAGTACACAGTTAATGACAAGATACTTTACAGCATAGATGTATAGGTGGGATCTTGCAGTCTAAGTTCATAGCTCACTGAAGGCGACACCACAAATAGATAAAGGGCGACATCGCAGTAGATATGCTGCCATACAGCGCTTGCAGCACCGGAGGATCCCGGCTACAGCTGCTGTCCGTTCTCCCCGTGACCTGCGTGGGTTTTCTCCGAGATCTTCGGTTTCCTCCCACATTCGAAAGACATACAGATTTGTAGGTTAATTGGCTTGGTAAATGTAAGATTTGTCCTTAGTGTGTGTAGGATAGTGTTAATGTGTGGGGATTGCTGATCGGCACAGACCTGTTGGGCCTAAGGGCCTGTTTGCACACTGTTTCTCTAAACTGAACTAAACTAAAAGGCGTATGCTATGCTTGCTTACATTGCAAGAGGCATTGTATATAAGAGTCGGCTCTAAAGGACTTTGGTTAGACCGCATATGGAGTATTGCTGTAGTCTGGATACCTGTTACAGGAAAGATGTGGAGGCTTTGCAGAATGTGCAGAGAGGATTTACCATAATGCTGGCTATATTAGAGGGTTTTAGCTACAGGGAATGTTTGGATAGACTCTGATTGCTTTCTCTGGAATGTCGTAGGTTGAAGGGAGATTTGATAGAAGGATATAAAATGATGAGAGGCATAGATAGGGTAAACAGTCAGAACCTTTTCCCCAGGGTAGAAATATCCAGCACTGGAGGATATAGATAAAAGGTGAGAGAGGGAAAGTTTCATGGTGATGTGCGGGTACTAAGTTTTTTACACGGATAATAGTGGGGGCCGGGAACGCATTGTCAGGGGAGGTGGTGGAGGCAGATAGGATAGTGGCATGTAAGAGTCTTCAAGATAGGCACATGATAGTGCAACGAATAAAGGCAGATGAGATCAATTTAACTTGATATAGTGTGATCGGCACAAACATTGTGGGCCGAAGGGCCCATTCCTGAGCTTTACTGTTCTATGTTCCATCGGAGTGTGTAATCAAGCAGGAAAACTTTAAGTCAGTTAAATCATGAGTAGCTGGTTATTGGAGGACCTCCTTGGAGTATGTAATACGCACCAACTCTTTCAATGAATGTGGGATAGTCATTGAAGCAGAATCAGTCGTGTGTGCTGGTTCTGGCTATTTGAATCAATAATCCCTGTTTAGTTTCACATCATATTCTCTTATCTATATCCCTCTCAGTTTCTCATCCTTAAATATTTGGCCAACACCCTTTTAAAGTTATTTTTGGAACAAGATTTTGCACCAGCAGCATTTGACGTAGGATGGTACAGATCCTGACAACCATCAGTGGGAAAAAAATCTACCCATCTCCCCTTTAGTTCTTTGGCCAATAGCCACTGTCCAGAATGAGTAACCTTTCTCTGTCAATGCCTCTCCTCTTCTTGAAAAGGTCACTTCATAACACTCTGCATTCAAGGAGGAACAGTTCTAACCTTTCCAACCTTTCCATGCCAATGACATCCTTCATCCCCCACTAACATGGAAGAGTTACAACAGGACGTTGATTTATTGTGCCAATTCGTTGGTGCAGGGCAGATTGAGTTTCAATCAGATAAATAAGAGCTGTTACATATAACCATATAACCATATAACAATTACAGCACGGAAACAGGCCATCTCGGCCCTACAAGTCCGTGCCGAACAACTTTTTTCCCTTAGTCCCACCTGCCTGCACTCATACCATAACCCTCCATTCCCTTCTCATCCATATGCCTATCCAATTTATTTTTAAATGATACCAACGAACCTGCCGCCACCACTTCCACTGGAAGCTCATTCCACACCGCTACCACTCTCTGAGTAAAGAAGTTCCCCCTCATGTTACCCCTAAACTTCTGTCCCTTAATTCTGAAATCATGTCCTCTTGTTTGAATCTTCCCTATTCTCAAAGGGAAAAGCTTGATCACATCAACTCTGTCTATCCCTCTCATCATTTTAAAGACCTCTATCAAGTCCCCCCTTAACCTTCTGCGCTCCAGAGAATAAAGACCTAACTTATTCAACCTATCTCTGTAACTTAGTTGTTGAAACCCAGGCAACATTCTAGTAAATCTCCTCTGTACTCTCTCTATTTTGTTGACATCCTTCCTATAATTGGGCGACCAAAATTGTACACCATACTCCAGATTTGGTCTCACCAATGCATTGTACAATTTTAACATTACATCCCAGCTTCTATACTCAATGCTCTGATTTATAAAGGCTAGCATACCAAAAGCTTTCTTTACCACCCTATCTATATGAGATTCCACCTTCAAGGAACTATGCACGGTTATTCACAGATCCCTCTGTTCAACTGTATTCTTCAATTCCCTACCATTTATCATGTACGTCCTATTTTGATTTGTCCTGCCAAGGTGTAACACCTCACATTTATCAGCATTAAACTCCATCTGCCATCTTTCAGCCCATTTTTCCAAATGGCCTAAATCACTCTGTAGACTTTGGAAATCCTCTTCATTATCCACAACACCCCCTATCTTGGTATCATCTGCATACTTACTAATCCAATTTACCACCCCTTCATCCAGATCATTGATGTACATGACAAACAACAAAGGACCCAACACAGATCCCTGAGGCACCCCACTAGTCACCTGCCTCCAACCCGACAAACAGCCATCCACCATTACCCTCTGGCTTCTCCCATTCAGCCACATGCTGAATCCATCTTGCTATTCCTGCATTTATACCCAACAGTTTAACCTTCTTAACCAACCTTCCATGAGGAACCTTGTCAAAGGCCTTACTAAAGTCCATATAGACAACATCCACTGCTTTACCCTTGTCAATTTCCCTAGTAACCTCTTCAAAAAATTCAAGAAGATTAGTCAAACATGACCTTCCAGGCACAAATCCGTGTTGACTGTTCCTAATCAGACCCTGTTTATCCAGATGCTTATATATATTATCTCTAAGTATCTTTTCCATTAATTTGCCCACCACTGAAGTCAAACTAACAGGTCTATAATTGCTAGGTTTACTCTTAGAACCCTTTTTAAACAATGGAACAACATGCGCAGTACGCCAATCCTCGGGGACTATTCCCGTTTCTAATGACATTTGAAATATTTCTGTCATAGCCCCGGCTATTTCTACACTAACTTCCCTCAATGTCCTAGGGAATATCCTGTCAGGACCTGGAGACTTATCAACTTTTATATTTTTCAAAAGTGTCAGTACTTCTTTTACTTTGAAACTCATAGTATCCATATCTACTCTACTCGTTTCCCTTACCTCACATAATTCAATATCCTTCTCCTTGGTGAATACCGAAGAAAAGAAATTGTTCAGTATCTCCCCCATCTCTTTTGGCTCTGCAGATAGCTGCCCACTCTGTTTCTCCAATGGACCAATTTTATCCCTCGTTATCCTTTTGCTATTAATATAGCTGTAGAAACATTTTGGGAAGGTATGCCAGAACAGGATTTGCAAAGTAAATGATAGGGTCCTGAGGAGCAATCTGAGTGCGGATACACACCATGAAAAATGGTGAAGACACTTGGTACTCTTGCCGGTGAGTGTACTGAGTGTAGTAGTTATATACACTTATATAAATTATAAATTATATACCTGTACAAGATGTTGGTAGGACTACAATTGGAGTCCTGTATATAGATCTGGACACCCTGCCATAAGAAGGATGTCATCAAACTAGAAAGGCTGCAAAAAAATGGAGGAGGATGTTATTTGTCTGGAAGGTTTGAGTTAATGGCGGGGGCTTCATAGGCTACATCTTTTTCCCTGCAGTGCAGGAGGCTGAGGGGTGAGCTTTCAGAGGTTTATAACATCATGTGGGGTATAGTTAAGGTAAATAGCCATCATTGTTTCCCAGGGATAGGGGAGATTATAAAACTAGAGGGTAAATTGGTTTAAGATGAAAGTGGAAAGATTTGAAAAGGTGGATTTTTCACACAGAGGGTGGTGCATTTGGGTTGAGCTGCCAGAGGAAGTGGTGGAGGTGGCTACAACTCAGATATTTAAAAGATACCTGGACAGGTCCATGGATAGGAAAGGTTTAGAGGGTAGAGGTGGGAACAATTATGACATTTAATGAATACTTGGCTGGGTGCAGAGAAATTGAACTCATTTGGTTAGCTAATTGGTGGGCATGGACAAGTTGAGCCGAAGGATGTGTTTCCATGCTGTTTAGCTCTATGACACACAATCACTGAGCTCCTTTCACCATTGCATATTATTGATCTGAGTAGAAATCACTCCATTTCTGGTTTGAGAGAAAAAAGCTCAGTGTCCTTTATAGTTCATGGATTTTTTTCAAAAGGAACAACAGCTGCCGAACTTATTTTTGATATGGGGGTAATTTATAAAATTGTATCTTTTAAAATTGTTGTCTTTTCTGTAACCAAGGGACTATGTGTATGAAAGATGAAGAAAAGCCTGATTTAATGGACTGATATATTCATCAAGGTGATGAATATAATGTGCAGTTGAAAGGTGTAAAATAGCATAGTCAAGAATGTAGGAGAAGGCCGGAGAATGGGGTTGAGAGGGAAAGATAGATCATCCGTGATTGAATGGCAGAGAAGACTTGATGGGCTGAATGGCCTAATTCTGCTCCTGGAGCTTATGAACTTATGAAGAATATTAGAAGGAAATATTATTTTGAAGCCGGTAGGGATTTAATTCAGAGGTGTTGAATCTTGATGTGTACATGCCCAGGTTTGGGGAATTGACCAAAGACACAAAAGACTGTAGATGTTGGAATCTGGAGCAAATACAAACTGGTAGAAAAACCTCAATGGGTCAAACAATATCTGTGGAGGCAATAGAATGGTTGACACTTTGGATCAAGTCCCTGCATTAGGACAGACATGCAGGTTTCTTCCAGTAGTTTGTTTATGCTGAGGGAGGTAATCACATTGGCCATGGAATTGATACTTGGAATCTTCGAACTTGTGTCCCATGAAACTGAATGTAACAACATAAAATGTTAAACATGTACAACATTTATTTTGGCCTCTGTTGAATATCGTCACAAAATTGAAATGACGTAAGGCCAGTTACATTGCACCAGGATTGAGTGTAACACTTATGAAGGAAGACTTGAGAAGATGAACTTTTTAACTACAGTTTATAAGGTTAAGTGTTACCTGATTGTAATCTCCAAGATTTGAACTGGTTCCAGTGAAATAAATGGTGATGGATTAGACTGACTGGTGCGATGGTAACAAGTGAACACAAATTTAAGATGATCACAAAAGTAATTAAAAAGGGCTGGAACTCTCATTCATTTGCAGCTGTCTTTTGATATATATTACCGACTGAGTCTTTGCTATCATTTTATTATTTAGAATTAAAATCTTTTCTATGTGTAGGAAGGAACTGCTGAAGCAGGGTCTCGACCCGAAACATCACCCATTCCTTCCATGCAGAAATGCTGCCTGTCCTGCTGAATTACTCCAGTATTTTGTGTTACTCCAGCATCTTCAGTGTACAATCTTTTCTACATGGGCTATTGCTGTTCGGCCCATT
The DNA here is from genome assembly GCF_010909765.2 of Amblyraja radiata. Taxonomy (NCBI): domain Eukaryota; kingdom Metazoa; phylum Chordata; class Chondrichthyes; order Rajiformes; family Rajidae; genus Amblyraja; species Amblyraja radiata. The sequence goes on from NC_045965.1 coordinate 46,758,348, forward strand.
TTGGCACAATTCATATTTGATATTTTGCCAACTAAAAACAGCTGTACATTTGATTGTCCAGCCAGTGCAGAAATGCACCGTAAAGTTTTGACCCGGTCATGTCACAGGAGTAGCCAGGTGAAAATAACATGTTTTTATTTTCAGGGCAGCACGTGGAAGTTGTGAGAGTCGCTGCCGGCAGCCTCAAAGCATCCAGTCCTTGGGAATAAACCTGCTTAAAAGTCACGTGGATTCAAAGATTAGGTTCCACCCCCTTCTCTGTCAATGACTTCAAGGTTTCAGATATTTCCTTGAATAAGTCAGTCTGAAGAAGGGTTTCGACCCGAAACGTCGCCCATTCCTTGTCTCCATAGATGCTGCATCACCTGCTGAATTTCTCCAGCATTTTTTTCTACCTTACCTTGAATAATGTTCACTTTTCAGATGTCCATTATAACTAATTATAATTTTTATTTGCATTTACTATTGCATGAGGGCTTAATCACTTTGCTTTTAGTGATGCAATCTGTTTAATTATATGGTTATATATACAATGAGTATTGGCTGCTCCATGATCTACTGCAACGTAATTCCATACTTTTGGTGTACTTATACATTCTATTATTTGCGTTCATTGTAGCTGGATTACAGCAGTACAAATTGTATCAGCTCCCAGTGCATTAAACTCTGCAGTCTATTCTGCACCACTCATGGCTGTTCCCAGATAAGAATTCAAGAAAAATGTTGGCATAATTAATTTCAAGTCAAGTCAAGTCAACTTTATTTGTCACATACACATACAAGATGTGCAGTGAAATGAAAGTGGCAATGCCTGCGGATTGTGCAAAAAACAACAGAACAGGATAGAACAGAATCAGTAATTACATGTTAGAAAATTTTTTTTTTTAAAAGACACAGCACACCAGTAAATTAGCTCAGTAAATTAGTCCCTGGTGAGATAAGAGTTTACAGTCCTGATGGCCTGTGGGAAGAAACTCCGTCTCATCCTCTCTGTTTTCACAGCATGACAGCGGAGAAGATTGCCTGACCGTAGCAGCTGGAACAGTCCGTTGTTGGGGTGGTAGGGGTCCCCCATAATGTTGCTGGCTCTGGACCTGCACCTCCTGGTGTATAGGTCCTGCAGGGGGGCGAGTGTCGTTCCCATAATGCGTTTGGCCAACGTCACTACTCTCTGCAGAGCCTTCCTGTTCTGGGCAGAGCAGTTCCCAAACCAGATTGTGATGTTGCCGGACAAGATGCTTTCTACAGCCCCAAATTAGAAGCACTGAAGGATCCTCAGAGAGACTCTGAATTTCCTCAGCTGCCTGAGGTGGTAAAGGCGCTGCCTTGCCTTACTCACCAGTGCGGCAGCGTGTGTTGCCCATGTCAGATCCTCTGTGATGTGGACTCCCAGGTATTTAAAGCTGCTTACCCTATCCACAGTAGTCCCATTTATCTACAGTGGCGTGTACGTCCTCAGATGTTATGCCCTTCTAAAGTCCACAATCAGTTCCTTAGTTTTTGTGACGTTCAAGAGGAGGCTGGTGTCCTGACACCAGAGTGCCAGATCAGCCACCTCCTCCCGGTAGGCCTTCTCATCGTTATCGGAGATCAGGCCCACCACCACAGTGTCATCAGCAAGTTGATGGAGTTGGAACTGAACCTGGCCACACATCATGTGTGTAAAGGGAGTACAGTAGGGGGCTAAGGATGCAACACTGGGGGGGATCCTGTGTTCAGGGGGAGGGTGTTGGATATATGTCTCCTCATCTTGACCACCTGGAACCTGGCGGTGAGAAAATCCAGGACCCAGGCACACAGGGGAGTGTTAAGCCCCAGTTTCAGCAGCTTCTCAGCAAGTCTGGTGGGAACTATCGTATTGAAAGCTGAACTAAAGTCAATGAACAGCCATCCTCACATAGCCCCCCCCCCCTCTTCTGGCTGTTAAGGTGAGAGAGAGCGGTGTGCAGAACCTGGGAGACCGCATCATCTGTGGATCTGTTCGGACATTATGCGAACTGCAGCGGGTCCATGTTGTGAGGGAGGTAAAAGATAAATCAATTACTTTTGAAATATATGATGTGTTCCCCTCTTTGTTTTGCGGCATTCAACGATGAAAATAAAGCTTCTATTTTGATCATCTTTCCTTGCATTTAAAATGGTCCGATGTATTTTATTGGGAGTCCGCAATTTAATCTACCCTTGGAGGTTATCTTTCACTGTCAAGGTTTAAAACTCTGGATTGCCTGTCGAGATCTTATCAGATCTCCAGGTTTCGGTCTGTCTGAGGATGCTTTTTAAAGCCGAGGTCATCTGTTCAACCTAATATGGTTATGTGTTAATATTTGTCAGGTAACTGTCAGAAGGAATCCATTGGATAGATTTGATTTGATGCCATAGAAATACAATGCAAATGGTCGTTTCATTGAAACATAGAAAATAGGTGCAGGAGTAGGCCATTCGGCCCCTCGAGCCAGCACCACCATTCAATATTATCATAGCTGATCATCCAAAATCTGTACCCCATTCCTGCATGATTCCATTAGCCCTGGGGGGGAGGAGGTTGGGTGACATGTACCTCCCATGTTTTGAGAGGTGGGGGACAATAATGTTGTGTTTTGTAATCCAGATTTTGAAATTTGGTGAAAACAAAATCTATTAAAATCTCCGCCTTCCGCGAGACAGTGGCGGTGTCGCTGTTAAGCTCTTGTTAAATGTCTCTATTAACATTGTATTAACACGATGTGTCACCAATTGTGTTTTGACCTTCAAGTATTACTGAAGGTATTCATGAAGAATTTCTTAAATGGTATCCTTGCTTACACTTCCAATGCTGGTACTTCAAAATGTGTTTGAGAATTAGGAAGGAAACAAGTGACTATTGAGTGAAACTTTAAAGAATGTGGTCTTGAAGAGCACATTCTCACTGAGAATAGGAAGACCTGGACAGAATGAAGTGAAATAAAATGGGTTAGGATAGGATTAGTGGAAAAATAGGCTTTGATGAACAATGGGCTCTCAGTTGTTCAGATTGTTTGCTTCCTTAATGTATCTCCAAGACTCAATGGGTATTAAAGTATTCATAACTTATAGGAGGCCATTCAGCCCATTAGGTCTACGCCACCATTCAATCATGGCTGATCTATCTTTCCCTCTCAACTCCATTCTCTTGCCTTCTCCCCACAACCCCTGACACCGGTACTAATCAAGAATCTTTCAATCTCCGCCTTAAAAATATCCATTGACTTGGCCTCCACAGCCTTCTGTGGCAGTGAATTCCACAGATGTACCACTCTCTGACTAAGTAGTGGAAGTATGGAAGGTTGACATTTAACAGCCTTTCTTCAGAACAAATAAAACCAATTTTGGGCTGCCAATCTGCGGAAACAGATTGTTGCAAGAATGCCTTTGATAGGCCTAGAAAGGTACAATACTTAACCGGCATGGGGTATGGAACGATTACCATTATACAATTTTAGAGATAACTGTTCTACAAGAATGAATGCCTCATGAGCTGTTAGTTGTGCACATTTCAATTATAATGCTTGATGTTGCTTGCGTTCTTCCATTCCCTGTGCCGCTGGGCCACATTCCACATTGTGTCCAATTCATAGGTCACAGCGTACATTGTTTGACACAGTAATGATTGAAATGCCTCATCACTGGGAGTTGTCTCCTTCCTTTTCAGGTGCACTGTGGGTGTGCATTGTACTGAACCCTCACTGCAAACCAGATGAGAAAGTCTCCTGGCTCCGACAACTGAAGAAGTGGAGTGACATGGATGTCTGTCCTCTCGAAGATGGAAACTATGGCAACGAGTTACCCAACATCACCAATGCCCTCCCTCAGAGCTCCAACCAGAATCCAGGTGAGTACAGGCTATAAGGGAGTCTATGAATGTTGGGAACAAATTGTTTCGGATGCTTTGAAAAGATTAGTTTATTTCTCAGATGAATGTCAATTTATGTAAACAATAATATGTGCCAGTGGATAGCTTGAAGCAACTATTAGTATTAGTCAAAGAGAATTTTGATAATATGGGCGTGGGAAACTGCAACATAGTTCTTAACTCTGGAATAAAATCTAAATTTATGTTTTACACAGAGTTCTTCCCAGACCATGCCTTGGTTTGTTTTTTGAGGCACTTTTATGTGGTTAGCCCACTGGGCAATTAATATTTTTTTACTAGGATATTGCTAGGACTCGAGGGTCCGAGCTATAGGAAGAATTAGAGTAGGCTGGGACTCTTATTCCTTGGAGCGCAAGAAGATGAGAGATGATCTTATAGAGGTGTATATAATCATGAGTGGAATAGATCGGGTAGATGCACAGAGTCTCTTGCCCAGAGTAGGGGAATTGAGGACCAGGGGACATTGGTTTAAGGTGAAGGGGAAAAGATTTAATAGGAATCTGAGGGGTAACATTTTCACACAAATGGTGGTGGGTGTATGGAACGACCTGCTAGAGGAGATAGTTGGGGCTGGGACTATCGCAACATTTAAGAAACAGTTAGACAGGTACATGGATGGGACAGGGTTGGAGGGATATGGGCCAAACACAGGCAGGTGGGACTAGTATAGCTGGGACATGTTGGCCGGTGTGGGCAAGTTGGGCCGAAGGTCCTGTTTCCACTCTGTATGAGTCTGACTTTATATGATGATCAGATTTTGATTTCCTCTTATCAGATTGGGTACAAGGTACAGATTTTAATGCAGAAATTAGGGAGCAGCCCATGTGCTCTCAGTAGCAGCTCAAGGAGTTACTGCCAATTTTCACAGCCTTGTGACCAAATCGCATTTTATGTCTTGGTAACTAAAAACATAACTCGTAATTATTTCAGAAAAGTAGTTACTTCAGCCAGAGGAAATGAGATTATATAAAAAGTCGCTGATTTATGTTGTATGTCCTATAAAATATCTCAACACTGAAATAATGGTTCGGAGGATATAGAGGCAAATTCACAGAAAAATTAATTCACTGTGGTGGCCGTATAGTGCATTGTCAGTTATGTTTTTATAAAATGCTCAAGGTGAAAAATTTGAATAGATTTTCACGAACAAATGCAATCAATAAAGCTCATGGGAAAAGTCTTGGCGACCTTTAGAAATTTTTGACAACGACGATGAATTTTGATTACTTTCCATTTTCGGTTAACCTATTATTTTTCTCATCTCTCTCCGAATATCTATTTTCACTGAGACAATTATTCTCATTATCGTGCATTGGAATAAATATTTAGATCACAAGTGAAGAATCTCAATTTCCTCCCATGGAAATGCGGGGAGAATCGTCATCTGCATATATGTTGAATGTTTTATGGTGGAAAATATACGCAGATTGCATACTTTTCAAATTGAGCCACATGAACTGTGCCCCATTTTCATCAGTACTTCTGCTGTGAGAATCAGGAAATCTCCACTTAACCAACCTAGATCTGGCAGGAAATAGACCTGATCCGAAAAAAAAATTGTTACAAGGATTTGAAGCAAGTGCTTTACTTTTTAAGAGTGCATATGGAAATATCATCTTGTGTATTATCCATCCTAAGTATAGGTAATTGTGAAGTTTGACATTTCTACTGGTCTGAAACCCTTTCATAATTCTTTCATAATCTAAGATGATTATTATGAGGACAAGTCTATATTGTAACCTAGTTTATTCACCTGGTTTGAATTCTAATTGTACACCCTTATATAGATGCATAGAATCTTGGAAATTTGTAGATTAAAAGTACCATTTTGTCAATATCCACCAAAGGGGTGGTGGGTATATGGAACGAGCTGCCAGAGGAAGTTGTTAAGGCAAGTACTTTCACAATGTTTGAAAAAACATTTGGACAGGTACATGGATAGGATAGGTGTTTAAGGATATAGTCCAAACGCAGGCAGGTGAAACTAGTGTAGATGGGGCAAGTTGGGCCGAAGGGCCTGTTTCCATACTGTATGACAGTGATTCTCGTCGATATATTAATCGATCTATGTAATTAATCATTCACAACCTGCATGGGATGTAAACTTTCAATCTTTGCTACTTCAGGACCACAGACTGGTGATATAAAGAGCAAATTGAAGGTGTGTTTAAGTATATTTATTAAAGATGTTATTTAGTTTTGAAAATTCTGCTGTGTTCGGCATTTTTAATTTTCTAGTGGATGCAGGGAACAGGCAATAACTGTTGCTTTCACTTTAATTTTCATATACATAAATATTGATTTACTGCACCTCGGGAAATGCAGCTTGTAATAAAGTTATACAATTTGAATGTACTTTTGAATTAATTGTACAAAATAAAGGAATTACACTGATCATTTAAATGAACATTTAATGAACATTATTTGTGCTACCGTAGACTGCAGGAGGTATTTCATTTCAGTTACGGGTGATTCCAAGGCTCACCATCAATTTATTTTCAGCTTTCACGCTGTGAAAGTGAAGAATTCTAATTTTGAGATTAATTGAATATCACAAATGACTTGCAGAATCATACATTTCAAAGAGATTCTGCTTGAGAGACACAGCACACCCAGTTAAGGTTAAACCCCTTCTGTGAATTTATTAAAGCAGTGTCAGTTATCATTTGCTATTAATAAATAGTTGATTAAATTATATGATCGGCAAACCAAAAAAGTGAGGGAACTGGTGATGTTATGCAACAGCCATTTATTTCAAAAAGATATTGCTGAGAATAACCAGGAAGCAGAGAAAAAATGTAAAATCTATTAGATTCATCCATCTGTTCTGTTCCTCTCTGTGTCAGTCAATGCATGCCAATCTGTTAAATCTGGGTTTAGATTAAATGCTCACGATATTTTTTAATGTGTATTACTGCACCAAGAATGATTTCATCGCCAAGCATTAACCTGAGGACACATAACTTAATGTCAATTTAGTTTATTCATACATTTATACCATCTCTAGTTCAGCCTTCATCTCAGTTTGTGCCATAATGGCCTACTCCTGCACCTATTATCTATATAACATTTCTCAGCTACACTGTATTTTCTATCTTTGACCAAAGTTGCCGTTAGAACAATTTTTTCTCTCTCGTACTCTGGCTGCTCCCCCTAGTTTAAGTCTCTTCTCTGCAAACTTAAAACTTGAATGAATATGACAGACATTCACCACCAAGTTTAGGCCCAGAGCACATGGGCCACAAGAGCCTTTGTGACTCATTGAAACACAGAAAATTCTTCGAGGACCGGTCAGGGTAGATACAGGGATAACCTTTGGCGGGGTTGTCTGGAACAGAGTCTCAAAGCAAGGGGCCAGCCATTCAGGCAGAGATGTGAATTGTCTTTTTACCAAGTTGATGCTGAATCATTGACGTTGTCCACCAAGAATGGTATTGGAGGTTCAAAGGCTGAGCATATTCAAGAACAAAATCTGGTTTTGTTCCTATGGTCAGTAAAACTTTATTTTGTTCATGCAACACCCTTCTTGCTCCCATGACTCTATTTGCACTAAACTGCTGACCACCCATCTTCCCACCCTAGCCTCCTGTTAATTGATATTGTTAGAACATAGACACAATATTTCTGCTGAGCATGATACAAAATCAACCTAATCCCTCCTGCTTGCAGGTGATCCATTTCCCTCCATTCCTTGCATATCCATGTGCCTATCTAAATACAATACAATATAATACAATTCAATTTATTGTCATTTGGACCCCTTGAGGTCCAAACGAAATGCCGTTTCTGCAGCCATACATTACAAACAAATAGACCCAAGACACAACATAATTTACATAAACATCCATCACATTGCTGTGATGGAAGGCCAAAAAAACTTATCTCTCCACTGCACTCTCCCCCCCGATGTCAGAGTCAAAGTCAAAGCCCCCGGCGGGCGATGGCGAATTGTCCCGTGGCCATTCCAAGCCGCGCGGGGGGTCGCGCACACCGGGTCTTGGTGTTAGAGCCCCCGGCGTGCGCTCGCAAACTCCCGCGGCCATTCCAAGCCGCGCGGGGCGGTGATGTAGGCCCCGCTCCAGGAGCTCTTCAACCCCGCAACTCGGGCGGGAGAAGTCGCCGTTGCGGGAGCCCTGAAAAGCGGTCTCCCTCCAGGGACCCGCGGGCTCCCGGTGTCGCCGTCCGCCAAACCCGCAGTTGCAGCCACCGAATCTCCGGGGGTCGGGCCGCAGCAGCGTCCACCACAGCTCCACCCGCTCTGGACTCGGCCAGCTCCGCGACGGTGAGGTGAGTAGTCGGCACCACAGCCCCCGGTCTTCCTGTTGGAGGCCGCTCCTCGTTGCAGCCCGACAAAGAAAAGGTCGGGTCTCCCGTGCAGGGAGAGATTTAAAAGTTACCCCCAACCCCCCCACACCACCCCCACCCCCCACACACATACCCCAACAAAAATAACAAAAACTACATAAAAACATAGACATAAAATAATAAAAAACGCAGACGGACTGCAGAGGCCGCTGCTGACGAGAGTCGCGCTGCCCACCGGATAGCCACTTACATGTCACTATTGTATCTGCCTCCACCATCACCATCCAGGAACTACTTTCCATGCATTAATCCCCTCAATGTTTAAAGAAAACTTGCCTCGCACATCTCCTTTAAACCTTGCCCCTCTCGTCCTAACCTTATGCTCTCTAACATTTGACATTTACACTTTGGTGAATAGTGTTCTAACTGTCTATCCTTTGTATGCCTTTAAAAACATTGTGAACTTCTATCAGGTCTCTACTCAACCACCGACACTCCAGGGAAAGCAATCCAAGTTTGTCCAATCTGTTTACCCTTTAATCCAGGTAACAGCCTGGTAAACCTCTTCTGCACCATCTGCAAAGCCTCTGCATCCTTCCTGTAATTTTAGTTTAGAGATACAGCGCGGAAACAGGCCCTTCGGCCCACCGGGTCCCCACTGACCAGTGATCCCCGCACATTAACATCATCCTACACCCACTAGGGACAATTTTTACATTTACCATGCCAATTAACCTACAAACCTGTATGTCTTTGGAGTGTGGGAGGAAACCGAAGATCTCGGAGAAAACAGCCGCAGGTCACAGGGAGAACGTACAAACTCCGTACAGCCAGAACCCGTAGTCGGGATCGAACCCAGGTCTCCAGCACTGCATTCACTGTAAGGCAGCAACTCTACCGCTGCGCCACCATGACTGCCCAGGGATGGGTCAACCAGAGCTGTACACAATACTCCAAATGCGACAACCAAACTTTTATAAAGCTGCAATGTGACTTCCTGACTCTTATACTTGATGCCCTGACCAATGAAGGCAAGCGTGCCATTTACCTTCTTTATTACTCTGTCTACTTGCGTGCTACTTTCAAGAAACTATGGACTTGGACTGAAGACCCCTCTGTACATCCATGTTGTTAATGGTTCTACCGTTAACTGCATACTTTCCTCCTGCATTTGACTTCCCAAAATGCAACTGCTTTAACTGCTGTCTCTTCTTTGGTATTAGTTCCCTCTCCTTAAAAAATTACCATCACCACACAGCTAATACCAGGTCCTAATTTTCAAAAAGTATATGAAGGAACTGCAGATGCTGGTTTAAAACGAAGATAGACACGAAGCTGGAGTAACTCAGCAGGTCACTTAGCTCACAGCTAACAAAGGCCTGTTTCCTTTATCATTGTTACTTTTTTGCATATCTCTTATTCATTTGTTCTATATATATATATCACCGTCTATGTCTCTCGTTTCCCTTTCCCCTGACTCTCAGCCTGAAGAAGGGTCTCGACCCGAAACATCACCTATTCCTTTTCTCCAGAGATGCTGTCTGACCCACTGAGTTACTCCAGCTCATTGTATCTATTCTGATTTCCATAAAGTCTACTGCCTCATCTCCATCCACTCTTTGCTGTAGCAATATCCATCATCGCATTTTGTGGAACTCTGTTTGAATCTTTGTGGGCAACTGAGAGCAAATTCTACCTCAATAAAATGTATAGTTTTTAAATCATTCGGGCTGTACAGAAATTTCCTTCAAGTAACGATTGAGAAGATTGGTGCAAGGTTCATAAGGTCATAAGGAATAGGCGTAGATTTAGGCACATCAAGTCTACTCCGCCATTCAATTATGGCTGATCTATCTCACCCTCCTAACCACATTCTCCTGCCTGCTCCCCATAGCCTCTGGCACCTGTACTAATCAAAAAGGTTCTCAGTCCCTGCCACAAACTCCATTCCATGGGCACATCCCTGTCCCTCCCAGCAGATTTCAGAACTACATGCATGTGCCATTACAAACACAGACTGCTTCTGCTACTGTAATATTTCCCAATGTTTCGCAGTGCCTTCCACCCCTAAAATCCCAGGAAATTTAAAGCCTTTAATTCTAGGTTCTTAATCATTCCCAAATGAAATCATTTCAGAATTGGTGGCCAACTCCCTTCAACAGTAAAAAGAGAAAATGCTGGAAATTCTTAGCAGGTCAAGCTGCGTCAATGGGAAGAGAAATGGAGTGAGTGTTTCAGCTTGGAGATCTGGGAAACAAAGAAAATAAGTCCACTAAGCTGCAGGAAGGGGAAGGGGGAAGAGGAAATCTCTATTAATGTAAAACTTTAGTGACCATGGTGGAGAAACTATAAACAAGATTTTCTGGCCAAAGAGTGAATGGGAGCATTTAGAGAATGAGAACATACACAAAATCAAATCAGAGAGAAGAATACAAGAGTTTAGTTTAGTTTAAAGATACAGCATGGAAACAGGCCCTTCAGCCCATTGGGTCCGTGCCGACCAACGATCACCCATACATTTGTTCTATCCTTCACACCAGGGACAATTTATAGAAGCCAATTAACCCACAAACCTTCACGTCTTTGGAATGTGGTAGGAAACCAGAGCACCTGGAGTAAACCCACACGGTCACAGAGAGAACGCACAATCTCCATACTGACCCGTAGTCAGGATCAAACCCAGGTCTGTGGCAGCAAGTCTACCACTGTGTCACTGTGCCGCTCCTGGTTGTAGACTAAGAATACATGCATAGCAGGTCAGGGTGAGTATGTCCTCCATTCCCAGAGTATATGATCTTTGAATGCAGGGGCTCGAGGGCTGGAGAGTGAAGACCAGGGAAACTATCCTTGTTCTGTCTCAGAGGACAGGAGGTGGGATCAGAGGAAATACATGAGATATGGTCAATGGTAGAGAGGAAGCCACAGTCAAGTCAAGTCTATTCGTCACATACACATACGAGATGTGCAGTGAAATGAAAAGTGGCAATGCTCGCGGATTGTGCAAAAAAACAAACAAAGAAACTACAAACAGAATGGAACAGAATCACATATTCACATATTACATATTTGTGGGAGGGAAGAAAAAGGGAAAAAAACAGCAATTTTAAAAAGACACCACACAACAGTAAAATGGTACAGTAAAGTTAGTCCCTGGAGAGATAGGTTTACAGTCCTAATGGCCTCTGGGAAGAAGGAAAAAAATGTCTGACCACATTGAAGACTTCTGGACTCAACATCCAACTACATAACTTCAGGTATCCTGATTTCTCTGGTTTTAGCCATCCATCAACAAGGCTGATAACATATTGGCTAGCTTGTTTGCTCTTTATTCTGTGTTTTTATTTTTTTCTCCTCTGGAAATGGTCGAAATGCTCAGCCTGAACGTGGCCTTGTTTTGCTATTCAGCACTTTGCAACGCCTACATTCTTTTGTCTATTTTTCTGCTTTCCAACTGCTTCCATTCACTCATTAACCGAGTAGCCTAGTTGACAGCATATCCCCAGCATCGTCCCAGTTTTTGTCCCACTGGACATGCCCTCTTTGCTCAACCTCTTTGCACCTTAGTGAGCTTTTCCCTCCTTCCCAGTTCAGACAAAGGGGGTTTTGATCTGAATGTTATCTCTGTTTCTCTTCCATGGACGCAGCTGAGTATTTTCATCATTTTGTTTTTTTATTTTAAGCTCCCTGTATCTTCCGTTATTTTGATTTTCACCATAATTGTTGCCCTCAAACCTCTCTGCACCTATTTTCTGGCCATTAAATAGTATTTAAAATTTACCTATTTAACCAAATTATTGGTGATCTACACTTATCTCTGTGGTCTGGTGTCAAACCTTACTTTGACATTGCTCCTCCGAGATACATGTGTACCACACTTTATTGAGAGGCAATACATAAAGATATAGGACCTTTCCATCCTAGGTCTCCTCCTTTGGCAGAGTGAGGCTAAACACAAATTGGAGGAACAGCATCTCATATTTCGCTTGGGCAGCTTACAGCCCGGTATGAATATTGATTTCTCTCACCTCAGGAAGATTCAGCATTCCCTCTCTCTCTATCCCTCCCCCAACCAAGTCACAATAGCTTCTCATTTCCACCCTATAAACCATTAACGTCTGTTTCCTTTATCATCATTACTTTTTTGCATATCTTTTATGCATTGTTCTTTATCTCTCCACATCATCATCTATATCTCTCGTTTCCCTAACCAGTCTGAAGAAGGGTCTCGACCTGAAACGTCACCCATTCCTTCACTCCAGAGATTTTGCATCTCCCGCTGAGTTACTCCAGCTTCTTGTGTCTATCTTCAGTTTAAACCAGCATCTGCCGTTCCTCCCTACACATAATTGTTATCATTGTTGGTGGTACAGAGAACATAGGACAGAATACAGCACAGGAACAGGCCCTTCGGCCTACAATGTCCCGTGCTGAACAAGACACCCAAGTTAAACTAATCTCCATAGTGTTAGCCATATCAATAATACACTCCAAAAAAAGCTTTATTCTCACCACTCAAGACTACACTTACCACTGCAAATGCAAATATTAGAATTTATAGGAAAAATACTGTGGAAAAAATGCTGTAGCTTACAATCTCTAGAGCTATTGTGTTCAATTCCTATGCCGTCGGATCAATTAATTATCCATCAGTTTCTGTAATAGTTTCTAATTTGAAGGAGAAGGTTCAAGTATTATCCCTATTATAGCATTCTGCAAATTTTGAGCTATTGAAAGTTATATTCCCTGACAAGGGCACTTTTTCCTTGACGATTGCAAACCCCCCACTACAAATCACAGTATTTCACACAGCCTGATTATGGAGGTCAGTACACTGGCCAACCTGGCAAATCAAGAGAATTAGAGGTTTTTTTTGTGCCTTTTCAAATTTTATTTTAATAATTTCTTGTCGGTCAAGAACTAATTGCCAAATAATATGCGTAAGAGTGAAGTGGAAGTCTGAGATGAGGTGTCACTGCAGAAAGGATGAACGAGAAATATGAGCTTACAAATTAGTGGTATCAGTTGGCCCTTCCATGGCATTACTTCAACCTCTACTGAGCGTGCACGCCCTACCCTCCCCCCTGCTGCCACTGAAGAGTTACGTGAAGTTTGTTCAAGGAGATGAATGTTTCATTCTGAATGGAAAATACATTTCCTCTGCCTTCCTACCATCCAAGTGATAAAAGGCTATGACAATACGACTATATAGTAAAGCTACCATTTGTGCAATATGAATGATGAAAACGTTTATGCACAACACTAAAATGATATTTCTGTCTTATTTCCCCTACCAGAAATTATTACTTCTTTTAAGGAACATTTGTTATTTGCTTGTGTAGGAAGGAACTGCAGATGCTGGTTTAAACCGAAGATAGACACAAAAAGCTGGAGTAACTAAGCGGGACAGGCAGCATCTCTGGAGAGAAGGAATGGGAAACATCACCCATCCCTACTCTCCAGAAATGCTGCCTGTCCCGCTGAGTTACTCCCGCTTTATGTGTCTATTTGTTACTTGCTTCTCAGCTTGCATATTCAGATGAAATCTTGAGATGTGGGTCCATATCCCAAGAACAAAATTGTATTCTGCTAAACCAATTTTACGTAGACAAAAGATGGGAACACATATTCATTTAGTCAGATGCAGTAGAGGCCCAGTTGTCACTGATAAGATCCATTTATTCCAAACATATTCAGCTTTGGAAACGGTCAGGGAATAAAGAATAACTATTGCAGGCCACTAACCAGTTAAAATGCTTTCCTGCAGAGTTAACTTGGTTTACAGTCTCCCTGAAAATCACATTGGTTTCACAAAAAAACTTGTTTGCATCTAGCTCCGCAGTATAATATTACAGTATTGGCAAGCGTTCATTTTATAATGCTTATTACTTAGCAGCGTTTGGCTATGGACTCATTTGGCGCAGGAGCTTATGTGCACATGTTAATATGATTGATGCGTGTATTGTGATATGCATTCCTGTCTTTAATTACAATGAAGCGGGGCTGTTTTCTAAATACGGTAAATGATTGTCTGCTGGTCCCAACATACCTCATGCAAACCATTAACATGCATTATGAGCTGCTGTGGTAAATGGATTTAGACTTGTACATACAGATGTTGAACTGAAAATCACTCTGCTGCCTTTAAAACGATTAGAGTTTAGGTGCTGGGCTTTTATTTCACCATTTACATTGTAGTTGAAAAAGAAAATAGTAAGTAACCACAATGGAGCATTATTTGCACTTATTGACAATTCCAGAACAGTTTTGTTTGCGATAAATAGTCTTCCTGATCATTTGATTGGGCAGTTTGGAAGAGAGGCAAATAATACAAAACAATTTGAAATGTAGTTCAAGAAACCATCAGTTTCTTCTTTTTAAAATGCCTACGATGCTTCATGATGTCTCCAAAAGAGCCTCAGCAAATAAAGCACTTTTGAAATGCAGTAGTAGTTGTAATATATTTAATATTTTCACTGTACTCCAAGTTTATTGGGATTTTTTCAGATACTATGAGCTTTGAGAGGCCAGGGTGAAGACCAATGATTGCAATGGCAATATTGTCCTATCCAGCTTGGCGGTGTGTCTGCTTTGATGAATTGTCACTAATTGATGAATGCAGAGTAAAGAGAATGCATAACTGAGTACAAATAAACAATTCATACTTTGGGGATCCTCTGCTGAAGTTAAGACAGTTATTAAAATAGTTCTAATGTAATTTTAAAAGGAGTACATTTGAAAAAACCATTGGAAAGACCATTTCTCCCTTCCTATGTGAGTTCCAAAATGATGTTTAGTAATTCATACCAGAGCCACCTCTGTTGCTTTTCCCCTTTCCTTTGACAACAATCTGGCCTTTCCTTGTTGACTCCAGAAATATCCAAATGGTAAACATTACTTGAATAAAAATGAGTGCTTCAGGGTGTTAATCTTTTGATGGAGTTTTAAGCTGGTATTCGGCATTGAAACAACAATTTTGGTAATCAGAAAGAATTGTTTAGAAAATGATAGTGGCGTGTGCTTTAAATGAGCTGTTACCCATCTTTAAAAGTGATTAACTGTTCATGTTGCACTTTAGTTAGTTGCTTCAAATGTTGAACCGACAGAAGTCTCCATTCCATCCTCTCTGGGAACCTTAATCCCAGGTATTCCAAATGTACACATAACAATCCAATTTGATGACCCTTTGCTGTGTTCTATGGCTTTTCCTGCCCCATCTCTTTTACTTTTATTTAATTTTCCATTGATTGGAGGTGTCTTTGCCCCCCCCCCCCCCCTTTAGCAAACAGACTGCCCATAACTTATTTGCCAAGATCTGTGATGGGAGAGAATGCTGTTTATCTATTTCTTCATCTAATTCTTGGCTTCGTTAGCAATGTTACTTCTTTTCTCTGTTGTATTTCTTAAAACGAAAGCAATTGTTTCAGCATGAATGGTCGTCATAAAGGAAAGTTCTGCATGTGACAGGGTCAAGTCTCTGATGTTCTCCTGAGGTGGATAAGGACTAATAACCCCAAGATTAGATCAGTAGAGATGTAATCATCTGCTTCACCTGTTCCTCATTAATGGGTCGGACAATTTTCCCAGGCACAAATACTCAGTTTCCATGTGATCACGACTTACCATTTAAACAATCTAAAAGACAGAGTATAAGTAGATGTAATGAGCAAAATAAAGTCATATTGATGTATCTGTGTGTGCTTCTCTCTCCTATAAGAATTTTTTTTAATAGATATTGTTGATTTTATGAAAATGATTACCTGTTGAGATTTTGCTTTCATTTTTCTTGTGGTTTGTCTGAATAAAATTGCCAAAATCAGAATGTTATTGACCCAGATTTGCCACAAACTAGGTAGAGATGGCTAATCTTATTTCACATTAAACTCTACAGCAGAGAGAAAAAGGGATTTACAGACCATGAGTTCAGCACAGATTTGAATCGGGTCCCAATGATGAAAGAGCACAGGGCTAATTAACAGTGACATCCAATCCCCTTGGCTCTGCAACTATTTTGTTTTCATTTCTTTCGTAAAACCATTAAATCATGCATAGAATCGGTTGATGAATACTCAGGTGGCCAGTCTCTGTATGTGAGTTTAAAGACTGAGCGCTGGCAAATTGCATAACTATGAAGGAATGATAGATGCACCAATCCTGTACTTGCCAAACATAGCAATAGCATTAGCCAGAGATGAATTAGGAGTAGCAACAGTCACTGTTTATCCTCAGCCACCACCCCCATTTTCTAACCCAGGATTAACATTTCAGGTCTCTTTTCATGAGTTCCTTGAGTTCAGTTCATTGACCTGAACGTTAACTTAGTTTCACCCCTCACAGTTTTTTTTTCCATTTAACTTGGCCGAGAACAGGATCTCAATTATATATAAGGAAAGTAGCCAAGAAAAAGAAAACACAAAGTGCCAGGCTGCATCTGTGGAGAAGATGAATAGGTGACTTTCCGTGTGTTCATAAAGGGCCCGACCTGAAAAGTAATCTATCCATGTTCTACAGAGATGCCACCTGACCCACTGAGTTTAGTTTATAACCATATAACCATATAACAATTACAGCACGGAAACAGGCCATCTCGGCCCTACAAGTCCGCGCCGAACAATTTTTTTCCCTTAGTCCCACCTGCCTGCACTCATACCATAACCCTCCATTCCCTTCTCATCCATATGCCTATCCAATTTATTCTTAAATGATACCAACGAACCTGCCGCCACCACTTCCACTGGAAGCTCATTCCACACCGCTACCACTCTCTGAGTAAAGAAGTTCCCCCTCATGTTACCCCTAAACTTCTGTCCCTTAATTTAGTTTAGTTTAGAGATACTAAGCACGGAAACAAGCCATTTGGCTCACTGAATCCGCACCAACCAGCGATCCCCGCAAACTAACACTATCCTACACACACTAGGGACAATTTACATTCACACCAAGCCAATTAACCTACAAACCTGTTCGTCTTTGGAGTGTGGGAGGAAACCAAAGGTCTGGGAGAAAACTCATGGAGGTCAGGGGGAGAACGTACAAAGTCTGTACAGACAAGTACCGGTAGGCAGGATCGAAACCCGGGTCTCTGGCGCTGTAGGGCAGTAGCTCTACCACTGCGCCACCGTGCCGCCCGTAAAGAGTTGCTCCAGCACTTTGTATTTCTAATTATAAACAAGCATCTGCAGTTCCTTGTGTCTCCTGTCTAGTTAAAAAAAAATCATCTTAGATACATTGCATTTTGAGAGGCTTTGTTTGTACATTAGATTCTATCTACATTGCTCGAATCGAACATTTTTGTATGAAATGTTCCGGTTTAATGTTCTTTGAAGAAATTGAGAAAGTTAGTGATTGGTTTGCAATTGTCATCATGGTGGGCCAAAAACATTTTTGCAAACCTATGTAGTTAGTTACAGGAGATAATATTGAATGTGAAATGAGGGTTTCACAAGTTTTTACACAAGTTACGAAGTTCAGCTGATCAGCAATGTTCAATTAAATCTCCAGCTCTTTCAGACTGTATTTCTCACAAAAAGTAACTTTGTTTTTTCATCTTTCTGTTAACAGACTCTTTAGCTAGACCAAGACGGACAGTTTTCACACGTGCAATGGAGGCTTGCGATCTACACTGGCAGGATAGTCACCTTCAGCGCATAATCAGCAGTGATTTTTATGCATCACCCTCTTACCAGAGAGAGGGCGAGAGCCTTCTTTTCAACTCTCACGGGCAACCTCTGTGGTTAGGTAAAACTTCAAACTTGCTTTTAGAAGTGTTTCCTTTCTCCAACCGCCCCTGCCCCTCAGACAAAATGGCTTCTTTCTAACCCCTCAATTCGTTCTTGAAATTATTTTAATGTTTGTAGAACACGTCCCCACTGCCTGCGCCAGGGTGGATGCCCTTCGTTCACACGGTTATCCCAAAGAAGCACTGCGTCTAGCTGTGGCAATCATCAACACACTCCGTCTGCAGCAGCAACGCCAGTTGGAAATCTATAAACATCAGAAGAAAGGTGAGTTCTGCGACTATGCCATCGAGCGGCCACTTAACGGAGAGATTTCCGAGCATAGGTAACTTGTGGATGGGGCAAAATACAAATGACCCAAGGATGGTGGACCTAGGTTCAAATTAAAGCATTCGGATGCTCAGGAAGTCAGCCAGCATCCACGGGGAGAATAGCTGAGTGTAAAATCGGGGATGTGCAGTCATTTTAATGATGCGTTCAAATTTTTAATTCCTCAACGCTTTTCACAAATGTAAATTGGCCAAAGAGTGTGCAGGGCTTTCTGTCTGGGTTGCCGCTTAATGTTGGCATTCAAGGTTGAGTTAACTTCCATAATTGGAGGCCACCAGCATGGAGATTAGGCTTAATTTCACAAGATTGCTATTGACACTTTCAAGTGTAGCATTCTCATCTTTTTTATTGAAAAGGATTGTTGAGAATTTTTATAATTAATCACATATTAAAAATGCGGTGCAACATTCGAGTGTCCACAAATATATCAGAACATTCACAAGTTTTTTTTTAATGTGTACTTTGAACAGGCCTACTTTTACTTATATATTTCCTTACGACGTAATAGGAGCAGTAAACATCATTCCTCTTCACCCAACTGGAAGCAGCTCAAACCTCTCACATATTGTGTTTGACCTCTTCAATTCTTTAGTGCTGTTAATTGTGCTGTTCTCCCGCGCAAACCAGCTTCAGAGCACCGTGGGCTTATGCTTTTAGACACTGGAGAATGGAAATTCTTCTTTTGTTTCTTGCTCCAAGATTACAAGGAATAATAGCTGCATATTGGAATTGGTCCGCATGATATCAAGAATTGGCTGAGAGAACTGGATACTGTAACGGCTAAGGGACCATCACAATGTCTCACGTTGTATTAGAGACCTGTACTCCATTACTTGCAGTACTACTGGCCAAACTGTTCTAGTACAGTTCCAACATGTATTTACCAAGCCCTGTGGAAAATTGCTGTATGTCCTGTTTTCTAAGAAGTTGGACAATCCATTCTGGCCAGTTACTGCCTTATGCCCCTGTCCCACTTAGGAAACCTGAACGGAAACCTCTGGAGACTTTGTACCCCACCCAAGGTTTCCGTGCGGTTCCCGGAGGTTTTTGTCAGTCTCCCTACCTGCAACCTCCGGGAACCGCACGGAAACCTTGGGTGGGGCGCAAAGTCTCCGGAGGTTTCCGTTCAGGTTTCCTAA
Source organism: Amblyraja radiata (assembly GCF_010909765.2). Lineage (NCBI taxonomy): Eukaryota > Metazoa > Chordata > Chondrichthyes > Rajiformes > Rajidae > Amblyraja > Amblyraja radiata. The sequence goes on from NC_045965.1 coordinate 46,777,745, forward strand.
TTAGTGGGACAGGGGCATAACCAGTCGACTCAGTCAGCAGTAAATGTGTCATTGATAGTCAAGTAGCACTTCCTTCCCAGCAACCAGCTCACTGATGATCAGTTTGAATTTTTTAGGATGTCGAACCGGGTGGCATCACCCTGCTGCGGCTGAATTCTGTTGCCTCAAACGCAAGAAGAAGAACACTGTCCTACACACACTAGGGACAATTTACAATTATATCAAGCAAATTAGCATAAACCTGTACGTCTTTGGAGTGTGGGAGGATCTTGGAAAAAAATCATGCAGGTCACTGGGAGAACGTACAAACTCTGTATAGACAAGTTTAATCAGGATGGAACCTCAGGTCTCTGATGTTGTAAGGCAACAACTCTACCGCTGCGCCGGCCTGCTGCCAAGTACCCCTCAACCCCTTCCCAGTTCTCCCACCCTGATTACATTTTAACTCTCCCTGATTACATTTTATCTGCGTTTGCTCGCTAACGATGATCTATTCTAAATTTTTAATGATCTCCACCCTCTTTGATGTGTCGTTCTCACACCTTACACTTCCTTATCTCTATATCTCTCCCCTCCCCTGACTTTCAGTCTGAAGAAGGGTCTCGACCCGAAACATCACCTATTCCTTCCCTCCAGAGATGCTGCCTGTCCCGCTGAGTTACTCCGGCATTTTGTGTCTATCTTTGGTTTAAACCAGCATCTGCAGTTCCGTCTTACACCCCTCTGCTCTTGACCTGATCACAGCCTTCATGTAAACAGGAATCAAAGAACTGAGCCCCAAAGAAACATAAATGTCCTTGATAACAAAGTAGCATTTAACATCATGATCATTATAAAATTAGTCTCTGGGTATCAGACGGAAAGCACTATAGTGGCTGGGCCCTATCTTGCTTAATGAAACACGCTTGTGCTTGTTGGTGATCAATCATCCCAACCCCAGGACAGCACTGCAGGATTTTCTTGGGACAGTGTCCTGGGCACAATGATTTTCAGCTGCATTATCAATAATATAGCTTCCGTCACGAGGTCCAACATCGGCTTGTTTGCTGACCAATAATCAATTCCACTCGCATTTCCTCAGCAAATCAAGCTGCCCATGCCTGCAGCATAATTATCATCTGTAATACATGAAATGAGTATTGTGTGTTGATAAGTTAAAAGGAGCAGAACTAGGCCATTCAGCCCATCAAGTCTACTCCACCATTCAAAGATGGCTGATCTACCTTTCCCTCTCAACCCCCCATTCTCTTGCCTTCTCCCCATAACCCCTGACGCACGTACTAATCAGGTTATTTGAATGACATTTATTTGAATCTTCTTCATGGAAAGACCATGCGTCTTCCAGCGGCATGTTTAAAATATTCAGGTAGGTCTGACAGAGTTCTACCCTGATGAATTTTCGTTCTGCCCAGATCTTACGATAATTGGAATGGTTCAGAGTTTATTACTGATTTATATTGAATTATCTGTTTTCAGAACTGTTACACAGAGGAGTAACTACAATTACAAATCTGGAAGGGTGGGTGGGTCATCCTCTGGACCCAATTGGATGTCTCTTCATCACACTGACTGAAGCTTGTCGACTGGAGGATGAAAACTGTTTAGACACAGCAGGTAAGAGAAGGTGCAGAAGGAACGGCAGATGCTGGTTTACACAGAAGATAGACACACAATGCTGGAGTAAATCAGCGGGACAGGCGCATCTCTGGAGAGAAGGAGTGGGTAACGTTTCGGGTCGCGATCCTTCTTCAGGAGTTAGGAGAGAGGGAGACTAGAGATATGGAAGGGTAAGGTGTGAAACTGACAGATCAAAGCAGATACTGTCAAGGAAATGTTTGAGAAGGAACTGCAGATGAAGAAGGGTTTCGACCCGAAACGTTGCCTATTTCCTTCGCTCCACATAGATACTGCCTCACCCGCTGAGTTTCTCCAGCAATTTTGTCTACCACTGGTCACGGAAATGTTGACTGAGGGGAAGGTGACAACGAGGCATACAAACAGTAACATGAATCAGGACAGTGAACCCAGTCAGTGAACTAGGGTGGGGGAAGCTGGGGGGGAGAAAGAGGGAAAGTATAAGAGTTGAAGTCTTCTTTTCATGTCCATCTTGTTACAAATGTTGGCCTCGTTGTCATCGTCCATCCTGAAAAGGACGCAAGCTTCCGGCGACAATCAGTGGAAGCCATCACTTGTCGCAATAGATGATGGTGGCAACAGAATTAGCTCAGGATACTTCCAGTTTCCAGCATGGACGTTTCTGCTCTGGGGCCTGTGTTGAAGTTAGAGAAATCAATACCTCTGCTCATTACTTCTTCCTGTTTGCTATTCTTGGTTTGTCACCAACATCCACATACGACCACCAGATGGAGCACCTAATTGAAAGCTGTTAATCTTTTGCTTTTGTGGACAGATGGGCAGCTAACACCAGTTCTGTAATTCCAATCTTGGACGCCTTGTTCCTTTGAAATCGGGTTTGCTCAGATTAGGGTCAAATATTAAAATGGTCCCAATTATATCCACAGTAACTGCATTCCTGTTTTTTTTTCAGAATCCCAAGTCCAACTACAGCAGCTGGGAATTTAAATTCAGTTAATTAAATGTTTTAATTATTGGAACAACCCCATTAAAGCATGTTTTTTTAGAAATTTTAATGCTCTACCAGCATGTGGGGCAGCAGATTGTCGAGGAAATGTGTGATATTTCAGTTCTGTTGTTCAGTTCTCTTCACACCTCATCAGAAAATGATGCAGCCCATACATACCTGCCTGCAGTAAGATCAAGGCATCTTACATGTGTGGACTGATAAATGGCAAGTACAATTTGTGCCATACAATTGCTTGACAAAGGTATTTCCTACAAGGGAGCGTGTCTAATCACGGACCCTTGATATTCACCCACATCAGCTTCACTTGCTACTATCAACAACAACCTGGGATTACCATTGACGAGAAATGTAACCAGATCAGCTGTTTAAATGCTCTGACAGAAAGAACATCTACCTCAGAGGCAGGGTGTTGCATTGTGAGCACCTCACCACCTGAGTCCCTACGGCCTTTTCACCATCTGCAAGGCACAAGTGAGGAATTTGAATAAAAGTCTTCATTTAGAGGCCACACAGTAGCACAGCAAATTATTCAAGATTGAACTGCAGATAATGGAGAAACTCAGCAGGTGAGGCAGCATCTATGGAGAGAAGGAATAGGCGACGTTTTGGGTCGAGACCCTTCTGATATCGACCCGAAACGTTGCCTATTCCTTCTCTCCATAGATGCTGCCTCACCCGCAGAGTTTCTCCAGCATTTTTGTCTACCATTGGTCCTAACATGGTCATGTTTCATGTATCTTGTGTTTTATGACGGTTGGCAGACCAATTTCCCTCCTGGCATAAATAAAGTTTTATCGTATCGTAACCACCAGACTTCTGTAGTCACACTTATACAGGTGCACAACCTTTTATCCGAAAGCCTTGGGACCAGACACATTTCGGATATCGGACATTTTCGGGTTTCGGAATGGAAGATTTTTAGCGTAGATTAGGTAGGTAGCGCTGGCGGCTTGGAAAGTCTGGAGCGGCTGCCTCCTCCCCGGAGACCGGGGAATCATTGTAAATCATTGCTTAAATGTTAGTCAGTTAGTTTGGAGGGATTTTATGTGGTGGGGGTGAAGGGGGGAACTTTAATTCTTAGTCCCCTACCTGGTCAGAGAGGCGGGGAGCGGGCAATGCCTTACCGGGTCGCCGTGCAGTATTGTGCCGCGGCTCCCACATCACAGAGCTGGGGCTGTGGCCGGCTGCGCTGGATTTGGATTTGTAGCGCCGCGCAGCCAGGGGTAGAGTTCGCCGTGGTCGGAGCTACAACCGGCGCCGCCCGTGGCTGGACCACCGCAGCCCGGACCGCTGTGGGCCGCGGCTCCCAACATCGTGGAGCTGGGGCTGCGGTGGTCCGGCCACGGGCGGCGCCGGTTGTAGCTCCGACCACGGCGAACTCTACCCCTGGCTGCGCGGCGCTACAAATCCAAATCCAGCGCGGCCGGCCACAGCCCCAGCTCCACGATGTTGGGAGCCGCGGCACAGCGGTCCGGAGCTTACTGCACGGCGACCCGGTAAGGCATTGCCCGCTCCCCGCTTCTCCGACCAGGTAGGGGACTAAGAATTAAAGTTCCCCCCAAAAGCCCACCAAACTAACTGACTAACATTTAAGCAATGATTTACAATGATTCCTACCCTCCCGCGCAATATACACTCACCCAATATACTCTCACCTTCTCTTTTATGAATGGGGATTTAGTTCCCCTTTGTTGGAGGACCGACCGGAGGTTCCGCTGTCACCTCTGCGGGCCGCCCTCGGTGAACGTTTTCAAGGACCTTTCTTCAAGGACCGAAAAAATGTCCGCTATTCGGAGGTTTTCGTTATTTGGATCTTCGGATAAAAGGTTGTGCACCTGTACTTGCTTTATTTTATCATAATGTGAAGTAGACTTGGTTTTGCTACTTAACCTTGGATTCTATATCGATAAATCTTGGGATTGATAATATTGGTAAGAAAGCAGAAGGGGTCTATAATTAAACCAGGACAGGGCTGAGTGAGACAGGAGAACTACACAATTATTTAAAAATGTGCATATTTGACATTTTTAAAAAAAGACATTTCCAGCAATATGTTTATTTGCAGTTTGCTTGAAAACACATAGCCCCTCTCCGACTAACAATTAATAATCACAGAAGTTAAAGAAAATTTTGTTCCACCTGGTATATAAAATTTTTTAATCCCAGATTCCAATGTAAGAGGAGCACTCACTGGATGGAATTATGGTGAGGAGTTGTCCATGATTAGCTTTCAAAAAGTGATAAGAAAATGCATGATTCTTTTTCGTATGAAAGTAAATATGGAGCATCATTTCTTGATTAGTACAGGGGTCAGAGGTTATGGGGAGAAGGCATGAGAATGGGGTTAAGAGGGGAAGATGGATTAGCCACGATTGAATGGCGGAGTAGACTTGATGGCCTAATTCTACTCCTATCACTTATGATATGTCAATTTTTTTTCAATGTTTCAAAACGTGAAGATGGTGACATTTTAATCAGGATTTCGTGAGACTGATGTCCGTTTTACTCTCATTAGATTCCAACAGCGATCTGAAGCCTGCCATTTACCAACATGTTGCTGTGTCTGGGTGCCTGGATAGCAATGAATCGTACCTCACACTGGCTATGGAGGTAGCGTTGATGGGCATGGGTCAGCAACGAGTTATGCCGGAGGGACTTTACGCACAAGACAAGGTCTGCCGCAACGAGGAACAAATAATCTTCAAACTACAGGAGCTGGAGTTAGATGAAATGCTTGTACAAGTCCTACGTAAACAGTCCATTATCTTATTAGAAGGTAAAGTAATCATTCCACAGTGGTCGAGTCTTTGCAAAGGAAAGGAGTTGCCAATTTCACGAGGAAAACAAATTTGAAAGGAGAGTGCAGTGAATTACAACATCGCCCCTTCAGCTCTGGAAGTGGTAACGTAGGCAACAAAGCTGATGCATACACTGCCATTTGATTTTGTTACTCTCAAAGGTCAGGCAGAAATAGTGCAAAGCTTTGCTTTCTTTGAGGTTGTAAGTTAATTAGCTGCTTCAGGAGTTTGAATTTCTTTGATAAACTCTTGATCGAGAGCTGCGAGGCCAAGTTAACTTGTTCCATATTTACGCTGTTATTTAATTGACTTTTGACCTCTCCTGGGCATGAAGCTACCAATGAACAATATATTCTACTCCATTGTATCTGTAGCACAGTAATCTCATAAAGCTGCCATGGTAAATTATTCCAGAAACTGCTACAAAGTACTGCTATGCATTTATTTCTGTTATGAAATTGACTTAAGATTCAAATAAAGGCAGAGGATTCAAAAAACCTCCAATCTCCAAATGTTAAAAAAACATTTTATTAAATTCTATACAAGGTTGATATCAGGGAAAGATCAGTGAAAATTCTAGCTTTTCCATCAAAGTTATCAAAGGCGAGGAAAAAATCTCCGGGGGAAATACAATCTTTCAATCTGTGTTTGCAGCAAGACTCATTTGTGGGAAAAGAAATAAGTGGAAGCTTAAGTATACCTTTCTTTCATATAAACATCAGTGGTTATTGACAAGGTGTGCAAAGTCAGCTCTTCAGTCTCAAGAAATAAACTGTGCTAAACTGAAAGAAAAGTAACTGTCATGCCGCCCACAAATGTGTAAAATATAAAGTAATATATAAAAATAATGCACTGCGTGAAAGTCTATTTTATGTAAAGATATTCATCAGGACTTTCCCCTTTCAACCAAGTTGATGACGATTCTGATCATTTACAGGAGGTCCATTCAGTGGCCTGGGCGAAGTCATTCATCGGGAAAGCGTGCCGATGCACACTTTTGCAAAGTACCTTTTCTCAGCTTTACTGTTGCACGATGCTGACCTTGCATACAAACTGGCTTTAAGGGCAATGAGGTTTGTAATTTCATTCAATTTTAAATTCAAGTAGTGGATGTATGCAGCTTGTAATGCTATTCTGTAGATTATTGTACTCTTTGATACAAATTCATACTTTAGACTTTAGAGATACAGTGCGTAAACAGATCCTTGGGCCCACCGTTCCGTGCCGACCACCGATCACCCCGTACACTAACACTATCCTACTCACAAGAGACAAGTTACAATTTTCACAAATGCCAATTAACCTACAAACCTGCACGTCTTTGAAATGTGGGAGGAAACCGGAGCACTCGGAGAAAACCCTCGTGGTCACACGGAGAATGTAAAGAGTCTGTACAGACAGCACCCATAGTCAGGATCGAACCTGGGTCTCTGGCGCTGTAAGGCAGCAACTCTACCGCTGTGCCATCGTACCGCCCTGTCATGTCGGCAGCTCCAACCAATCCATCTTGCAACTACTGTAAATGCAGGCGAATTGGCTGTATGGAGATTGCCATTATCTTGTGAACGTGGTTAACAGTAGGCAGTGGTGACTGCAAGAGAGTTGCTATAGATGTGATGGCTATTAATGGCTCTGGAGGCCAAGTCAGTGGATATTTTTAAGGCATAGATAGATTCTGGATTAGTACGGGTGTCAGAGGTTATGGGGAGAAGTCAGGAGAATGGGGTTAGGAGGGGGAGATAGATCAGCCATGTTCGAATGGCAGAGTGGACTTGATGGGCCGAATGGCCTAATTCTTATGATGTGATCTCTGTAATCTGGGACATATGTTCTTAATATTGTCAATTATTATCATCAATGTGAAGGAATATGAGTGCCAATGACTACAATTTTGAAAACATATGTATTTTCTCTCTGTCCCCTGAACATTCTTTGTCTTGGCATTAACTGTGTGCAGGGTAGGTGGATATAGAGATGGGTAAAGAGGTGCAGGAATAATCCAGCTGGTTACATCTTTCTTAAATCAGAAGAAGTGAAAGGAGCCCTGCTATTTAGAAGCTGCACCTGGGGACCATTCAGCTCCCAAGCATCTGCTCTGTTGAATCCGTAACCTCTTTATTTATCCTCGGGTTCCCTGAAGCCCTGTACCGGGCATGCTACCAAGAGATGTAACACGTGGACAATTATCGCACTGAATGTGGGAGGAACTCATGTTATGTCAGATTCTTCCTGTGATTCTCTCTCGTCTCTGGATCCCAATTGGCCATCCTTTGGACACCGATTTTCCAGCACCCTTCATTTGGACTAAATGCAGCCACGTGATAATGATACGACAATGCACCCCTGGTCCGCTAAAGACACCACTCCCATGTCTCTAAAGCACCATGGAGTGCCAGAAACTTCAATAAAACTAATTTTGGTCATTTTCAGTTTTAGAGATACTGCGCGGAAACGGGCCCTTTGGCCCACTGAGTTCGCACCAACCAGCAATCGCCGCACATTAACACTATCCGACATGCACTAGGGACAATTTTACACTTATACCAAGCCAATTAACCTACAAACCTGTGTGTCTTTGTTGTGTGGGAGGAACGCAGGTCACGGGGAGAGCGTACAAACTCCGTACAGCTAGCACCCGTACATGGGGATTGCCAGTGGCCTCAGTGTATCATGTCTACCATTATTTTTGCAGGTTACCTGTTCTTGAGTCCACAGCACATGCAGGCGATGTGTCCCACCCTCACCACATTGTTTCAGTCGTACCCAGCCGCTATCCTCGATGGTTTACTCTTGGGCACCTGGAGTCTCAACAGTGTGAGCTGGCCTCTACAATGTTAACAGCTGCTAAAGGTGAGAGTGCAAACAAGGAGGGACTTTATTGCTAATGCAGTAAACCCACGCAATAATGGACCTCAGGTGTGGAAGGATTGTGCCCGTTATTGTCGATTGTCTATTATAACCGAGTGAAGGAGGGAAGAGTTTAACCCCAGGCCAGGAGGGCAGTAATGTGGCATTGGTGAGAGGGGGGCGAGGGTTTAAACAAGCAGGAATTCACAAGCCAGGGGCCACAGACGAGCTTGGTACGCCAGGGAAGGGCTGGGTACACCAGGGATGGGCTGGGTACACCAGGGATGGGCTGGGTACACCAGGGACAGGGTCAGTATGCCAGCGGCAGGCTCTATATGCTAGGATCAGGCTGGCTACACCAGGGACAGTCTCGGTATGCTAGGGAAGGCCAGGGAGGAGCTTGGTACGCCAGGGACGGGCTGGGTACGCCAGGAACAGGCTCGGTACTCAAACCGTCTTCGTGCTGCTCGCTCTCTCCGCTACCACAACCGGTGACCAGCTCATTGGGTAACTGATGGAAGTGGGCGGGGTGGGGGGATTGGGGTGGGAAGGGGGGGGAGGATGGGCGGTGCAATGGGAGCCTCGATCTGCTAAAACCAGAATCCGCTGTGTGAGGTCCGTTACTGTATTACTCATCGTTTCTGAGCAATGATAACATGGAGGTCTACCATTCCACATAATTCTGCCACCCAGCCAAACCACAATGGGGAAGGCATCATGAGGAAGCTAAGGCTAATCCCACAAGAAAGTGGGCAGATGCCACACTGGTTTGCTGAATGGTATACTGCGGTTGCAAAGGTGCAAGACATTCGGGAGTACGGTTCGGTGTTGGGAGAGAAACAACAATTAAAAAATCAACCTTTTTGAAAAAGGGGAGATCTCAAATGTGCCATTCATTTACATCACATATTGTATTTTGTGCCAAGCTGAATTTGCTTGTGCAAGGTTCCCCAAGAGCTCAGGAGCAAAATGTTGCTGCTTTTGTGTTGGTAATGGAAGAATATTGTCCAAATATTTCAAGTTAGGAGGTGAAATCTGCAAAGTTTCTAAATCTCATAATGTTTAACTATTTATGCCGCGAGAATGTTGGAATATTTATATTAAAATATCTTCATACCTTTAACGGCATCCTTATTTAATTATTTGTATTTTTATATCTTCGCCGTAGACTCAATGTGTAAAGTTCTTACCGAGCTTACACTATGAATGGTGTTGAATGATTGTTCAAATTATGCCACATTTTCTGGATCAAAGAGAATTCCCCAGATCCACGTTTATGTGTTGGCTGCTCTGAGGTGATGACACTCTTGGTGAGAGATGAAGAGCACCTGGGTGATGGCACCATGTGGGACAGCCTCTCATGTCTATCTTCATACTTAACGCAGATGATTGCATGAATATCCAGTCTCTTGTATAAAGGAATGACTTCTTGTGGCATCACCAATCTAGATTGTTACAATAAAATGAAGTTTTAACCGTCAGCATCTAAAGGCAATATCTTGGGGAGATCAATGTTAAAATCCACAGAACTTTTTCAGTTTAGTTTAGAGATACGGTGCAGAGAACAGGCCCTTTGGCCCATCGGGTCTGCGCCGACCAGCGATCCCCGCACATTAACACTATCCTACACGCGCTAGGGACAATGTACATTGATACCGAGCCAATTAAACTATAAACCTGCACATCTTTGGAGTGTGGGAGGAAACCAAAGATCTCAGAGAAAACCCATGCAGACACAGGGAGAACGTACAAACTCCGTACAGACAGCACCCGTAGTCGGGATCGAACCTGGATCTGTGCTATAAGCGCTGTAAGGCAGCAACTCTACCGCTGCGCCACTGTGACACACACTCTTTGCTTTAACTCTTTGCTTAATGTTACCACTTGGCTCAGTTGTAACACTGAAGATAATTGAGATACATTTTCTGTTTTAAGTGTAAACATAGCTGGTTCTCACCACTGAACTTAGTAAATCTTCAAAACTCTTTGTCCATCCATGTTATTAATAACCATAGTGCAATTTAGCTTTTGAAAATAATTTGTTAGGGACATTATAGCAGATTTTTAAGGAAAAGCAATCTCCACAATATGAACACCCAACTAATGGACACCTCTGCACATCAACAAGCTTCCACAACATTTTTGAAATGTAAAGTCCGGCGTGCATGCATATGTTCATTCTACGAACAACAGAAATAGTTTCCTCTTTTAGGGATTCTTTCTTTCTCATCAGTTTTTGATGCCATTTGCATTTTCTGTTTTATTACAGGGAAATATTTCTTGGGGTGGAGGGTGTGAGGAGGTTATAAATAGACATTATGCAGATATGGACACACTGCTGGAATGGTCAACAGGTGAAGTTTGATGCAGGGACCAGGTTTAGATAGAAAAAATAAAAAGAATTAATATAAATATTTGACAAAGTTAAAAAAAGTTAAGAAAATATGAATTCTGGTTTTATAAACTGAGGCGCAGAATACAAGAGACACACAAAGTACTGGAGTAACTCAGCAGGTCTGGCAGCATCTCCAGAGATGAAGCCCAACTCGCTGAGTTACTCCAGCATTTTGTGTCTACCTTTGGTATAAACCAGCATCTGCAGTTCCTTTCTGCACATTTTGTCTCCTCCACTGGAAAATCTCCTCAAGGTAATGCCTACTTTGAAGAGGTTCTCCTCCTCTCTCTGACGAGAGTTCTGTGAGACCCTCTCTCACTGCTCCCCTACTGCGATTCCCGAGATGCTGCCTGACCTACTGAGTTACTACAGCACTTTGTGTCTATCTTCGGTATAAACCAGCATCTGCAGTTCCTTTCTACACAGAATACAAGAGTATGGTGACTGGCAAAAGAATCAAAAGTGACTTCAGTCTGAAGAAGGGTCTCGACCCAAAACGTCGCCTATTCCTTCTCTCCATAGATGCTGCCTCACCCGCTGAGTTTCTCCAGCATTTTTGTCTACCTTCTATTTTTCCAGCATTTGCAGTTCTTTCTTAAACAAAAGTGACTTGAGGATTTTTTAATACAAGAAGTGGTTAATGTCTGGGATAAAGCATCAGGGAACCTAGAGGAGGAAATTTCAATTGTGTGTTCAAAAGGAAACTGAAAGAAACAAATTTACAGGGCTGCAGTAAAAAGTCTGGATTATTATTGCATAAAGCCAGTATTAACATGAAAGGCCGAGTGGCCTCCTTCTGCACTAGTATCTATTCTGCGATTCGTGAACTGATGAGTAATGGCAAGTAACTTATTCTGACTATTTACAGGGGATATGTTGAGGTTGCGGACGGTCCTAGAAGCCATTCGGAAGAACATTCATTCCTCGTCCTTGATATTCAAACTGGCCCAGGATGCATTTAAAATAGCTACTCCAGCAGACAGCCCTCCAGACATCACGCTTCTCAATGTGGCCCTGGAGCTTGGGTTGCAGGTAAGTTCACCACCCCAGGTGAAACCATTTCATTCTCGCCCACACGTGAGAGAGCAAGTCTCAGGGCGGCAAGGAGGGGAAGTTTTCTAACCATGGTACTTCATTGCTGGAGGCTTGGAAACAAACGATTTGTCTTAAACCAGCTTTCTGAAATCTGGAGAACTTGAAATGACCAGCAATGGAATAGGAAAATAGGGAACAGATATGCCCCCTTGGGTCTGATCCATCATTCAATAAAGTCTTGGTCAATCTGATTTTTAACTTTCAATTCATTTTTCTGCTCAATCCCTATAATATTTGATTATCCTAAAGTTGTAATACATATCCATCACTGTCTTAAATATTCTGAATTATTTAGATATCCTAAATACCCTGGGACAGAGAATTCCAAAAGTTCACACACCTCTTGAGAGAACATATTTTTTGGGCCATGGATGAACTACAGTTAAAACTACTGCTAAAAATCCTGCATTCAAGAACAGGGAGGATGAGGAGTCTGTTGATAGGAGCTTCTCTCCCCCTTCCTTCATCCCAGCCTGCCCCGTAATTTAAACTGCCTCCTTCTCTCCTTCGCTCCATAGATGCTGCTGCACCCACTGATTTTCTCCAGCATTTTTGTGTACACCCGTAATTTAGATATCCCACTGTGGAGAAGTTAAGGCACAGAGCACTCTAGCTCCAAATATTTCCCTCACATGCGACCTCGGGAGCGAGGAGGACTGACGGGAGCAATGGGGGACCCAGCGGAGGGCCGCAGAGAACAAACAGAATAAGGAGGGACCCATCGGGGAGGGGGGGTCACCAAGAACAAAGGGGGACCCGGTGGGCTGGGGTGGTGGGATTCAAAACTAAATGGGGACAAGGGTCTGAAGAAGGGTTTCGGCCCGAAACGTCGCCTATTTCCTTCGCTCCATAGATGCTGCTGCACCCGCTGAGTTTCCCCAGCAATTTTGTGTACCTTAAATGGGGACAAATCTTGGTCTGGGACTGATACTAGAGATTGTGGGTGATAGGAAGATGAACTCATCCACTGTATCTGCTTTTGCACAGGTGATGCGGATGACCCTTTCGACCTTGAACTGGCGGCGCAGGGAGATGGTGCGCTGGTTGGTGACCTGTGCTACAGAAGTTGGTATGCAACATAATCATTTCAATACATTTTACACAACCTGCAATTATCAATGTTATCAGTGCCAGGTTCACCATTCATTTGATTTCAAGAATAGCGATTTCCTTTCAAGATATTGCAAATTGCAAGACGTTTATCAAATTATAAATTGTTTTTTAAATTAAGAAAAGTCTGCATTATAATTATTTACTGCGTGTCCACAATAAAAACCTTTCCCAGCTGAAATAGCTATCGCGCCAAAATGCTCCATTTTAATAACCATGACATCATTCGTTAAAACAGATGATAAATAAATGTTTGGACGAATTTGGCAGATCAGGCAGCATCTGAAGAGGCAAAGGGATGGCCGGTGTTTCAGGTGCAACAGGACTGAGAGTAAAGCAAAAAAGGGTTAGAATATAACAGGGAGATGAGGGGCGAGACAGAGGCTGGTAGATGACTACAGATAACTGTCCACTGTTCTAATTGTTAGAAAGAAAAATAAGATTTCACCCTTCTCTACCCCATACATGTGCCTTTCATCTATGTGATTTGTTCCCTGTGCACTATCATTATTGCACCTCTCCAATTGCTGATCTGCTTGCAGAGAAGAGAGTGAGTTCTGCATAAAAACGTACACTAACAGAAGAAGGCAATGCAACAGGGGACAATTTAATAGCTTAATATAATTTATTAAATATTAATAACATTGAGAAGCAGTTTGGCTGTATATAGAGCAGTTTCTCTTTTCTATAGTAATTCTATTTTCTTTTCAAGTGTTCCTCTTGTTGACCTGTGAAGGCCAGAACGTCTCCTGGCCTTCAGTTAATCTATTTAGGAAAAAGGAAAATATATAAATGATGTCCATGCATTCTGGAAGAGGTCTCTGAATGATTGAAGGTACAGTTTACTTACTGTAGTGTCTTTCCATTCCTTTCTGTTTTGTTTAGGAGTCCGAGCTTTGGTCAGCATCCTGCAGAGTTGGTACACGCTCTTCACTCCAACCGAAGCAACTAGTATTGTGGCAGCGACTGTCACATCGCACAACACCATTCTCCGGCTGAACTTGGACTACACACAAAGGGAGGAGTTGGCAAGCTGCGCCCGTACCCTTGCTCTTCAATGTGCCATGAAGGATCCACAGAATTGTGCACTGTCCGCTTTAACACTGTGCGAGAAAGACCACATTGCCTTTGAGACGGCCTATCAAATAGTTATCGATGCAGCCTCTACGGGTATGACCTATTCCCAGTTGTTTACCATAGCTCGATATATGGAACATCGCGGGTACCCGTTACGGGCCTTCAAACTTGCCAGCCTCGCCATGACCCACCTCAACCTAGCCTACAACCAGGACACCCACCCGGCCATCAACGATGTTCTTTGGGCGTGTGCTTTGAGCCACTCTTTGGGTAAAAATGAACTGGCTGCCATTATCCCCTTGGTTGTGAAGAGCGTACAGTGTGCCACGGTGCTATCGGACATTCTGCGGCGGTGTACGATGACGGCGCCCGGTCTAGCGGGTATACCGGGCCGGAGGAATTCTGGTAAACTGATGTCAACTGACAAGGCTCCTCTGCGTCAGCTCCTGGACGCCACGATCGGCGCCTACATCAACACCACTCACTCACGCCTGACGCACATCAGCCCGCGGCACTACGGGGAGTTTATCGAATTCCTCAGCAAAGCCAGAGAGACGTTTCTGATGGCGCAGGATGGACATATACAATTTGCTCAGTTCATAGATAACTTAAAACAGATTTATAAGGGAAAGAAAAAACTAATGATGCTTGTCCGAGAACGCTTTGGCTGATGCACTATTTATAAACTTTTGTCGTTTTCCAATTTTTTTTTGTTCAACTGTGATCTTGTCTCTTAGGAGTGGTACTCGGTGTCTTGGCACAACCAGTGGAGCCAGTCTGCATTTATTTGACCATTAACCAGTGTACACATTGTTCAGTAATCTCAGCAGTCACAAGAGAAAAAAAAAAACTGTTCTGGCACATAAAACTCAAGGATTGTGGAAAACAAAGTTATACAATGTCTCTTATGTTTTAGAAGTGTACCCACTAAACCAAATCCTAGCACACAAGGCAAATACCTCTAGCAAGTTATCTTATTTCTCACTAGTTTTCTCTCTCGTTCTGTCCTTTTTGTTCCCTATCTCTCTTGCCCCGTTCTCCCATAGTCAGCTTTAACCTCCATGAGTTGCCAGGTTTTTAAAGCAAAGGAAAGAGTATGCATTTTTTTTTTAAGAAAAGATTATGTATAAGCAAAGCAACACTAAACCTCGCGGTCCACCAAATCAGTTTAGTGAGATGGCTTACTCGCACGTGACCATACGCCGTGTGTTTTTGTGTGTGTGAAGGTACTTCAAGAAGAGACCATTCTCAGGGATGCTAAACAAAAGTAGCAAAAGCATTTATGAAAACTGTAAATATTATATTATATGTGTCTATTATTGAAAGAATTGTAAAGTATATTAATTTATAATTAATATTCTATGTCATTAATGGGATACTTGAAATTCACTGTGGGCTGGAAATGTTTTAACAGGAGGGAGACTTCAGAGCACATTTCTCAGGTTACCCCCATGCTGTGTGTATGTATGTAAACGAGTGAAGGAGATGGCATCTCTATGCAGAGCTACTTATGTACTGTCTCCTGGGTATGAACTGGTTCCCAAGAGCAAATTGGGCATAACTTTTTAATAAGTTTTATTCTTAGGAGCTGAAGATTAGGTGTAGATAAAAGAATTTGGTCTTGGTACTTTATGAAAGTACACGCAGGTATTAATAACACTTGCCTCATACCTCTATTGGGACAATATTTTGTGGTTAAAAAAAATATTATTTAAAAACAAAAAGTCATGGGTGACTGTGAAGTAATTAAGCTGGTAGCACTCAGTTCCATTGGTTAGATCTTGCACGTGCAAACACCTCTTGACGCTAAATAAACCGTGTTTCTTAACTCTTATCATGTTCTAATACCACAGATAATTCAAAAGAAAAGTTATCAAAACGAGTGTTTCAACTTAAAAAGCTGTTGCCTTTCCAAGTCATTCAAGAAAGAAAGTGTTTTAATTTTTTTTCTTCTCTGTTGTGTTCCTGCGTCCAATGTTTTTTTTTCTTTTTTTTAACAAATAGCTGCTTCCCGTTAAACAGTTTTGAGAAAAAAATTGTGAATCTTGTTGATCCGGTTACATTGCAAAAAAAAAACTTATTTTGAATGTCTTTGTGTTAACTGTACCAGTGTCAGTTTGTCATAGTTTTAGGGGAAAAATGCGCTGATAGAGAACGTTGACTAGATGTACCTATTGTTGAGATATGGAAAAAAAAAGTGTTTAGTAAATGTTGCCTCTCTCTGCGCTACTGAAAGCTTAATTCAGTATTGTTGCCACAAAGTATCTAATTTCATCAACAATTCATTTTTGTGTAACCCCTTGATCTGATGCTTAAAAAGACAAAAAAATACGAAATTTAATACTATTTATGTAATGCTACTACCATTTTATATAACTGTGTCAGAAATTTCAGTGCTTTTTTAATGAATAAAGTGTGGAACACAACTACAGTTCTAACCTGCTCACTGTGTTTGCCTGGGGCTTATTTGACAAAGAAAGTGATTCTCCCAGCACCTCCCTGCCCAGACCAGCTTCGGTGCATATTAAAGATATGAACGGGAAACAGGCTGACCTTGCATGAAGATGATATGTTACAACCAGCTCTCTCACTGTCAAATGCAATTTAATGAACTATCACCTGTGTTCTCTGAAGGTGAGATTCTTCACCAGCATCGTGTGAATGTCAAAGAGTACGTTTTGAATCTGTTTGGAAATCTCTCCAAAACACAAGCTATCCACTCATATCTTTTCATCATTATATCGTCTCGAGTAGGTGATTCTCACAACCCGTTCTCGTCTATAATTACTGAATTCACATATTTGTAGCATTATTATAGCAACATCCAAATAACTCCGTGGGAAGTAAAATTCAAACTGAGATTGATTTTATAATAAAAATCTGAGGAAAAGGAAGTGTCCCGAATGACAATATTGTCAGTAATGCCATTTGTCCTCTATTTGACTTGCACTCAGTATGTCCAGCCACACGTTAAATCCTTAAGGTAGACACAAAATGCTGGAGTAAGTCAGCGGGACAGGCAGCATCTCTGGATAGAAGGAATGGGTGACGTTTTCGGTTGAAACGTCAACCATTCTTTCTATCCAGAGATGCTGCCTGTCCTGCTGAGTTGCTCCAGCATTTTGTGTCTAGCTTCAGTTTAAACCAGCATCTGCAGTTCCTTCCTGCAACATTCAATCCTTCACACACATCTTGAAGCTAAATCTTACAAGCTGGATTAAATAAAGTTATTTTACAAAAGGCAAATGTGTAATAACTGAACCAAGACCCTGGCATTAAATAATAGACCAAGCTTGATGCAGAAATCTTATGCATCCTCATTTTCTCCACCATCCACAAAATAACTTAGACTGACTTTACAGGCAAGTTTATATTTAAATAACTAACAACTTTTCTACGATGAGACAGACAAAATCTGCAATTATTAGTATTATTTCTTTTAGTGGTTTGTCGGAGGCAAAATAATCCAAAATTAATTTATTTGAAATTAAGTTCTTTTTCCAACTTCATCTCCAAATTGTATCAGAAAATATGAAAAAAAAGCAAGCTACCTTTTGCTGCTTAAACTACTTATATAAAAGCTTAGAGGGTGCATAAACAATTTTTGTGCTTTTTTGACAATCTGTAAATAAATGAACTTATTTTCATCAAATAATTCACAATATCAAAAAATGCACAAAATATTATTTATCCAGCCTCTAAGAATTTATCCAAGTAGTTTCAGACCATCTGCATAACAGCCCATTTAATGGTTTTAGATAGTCCTAATGGCACAAATGGGTAGACATTAGAGTAGATATTATTGAGATAAAGGGAAATTGCACAGTTAAGAAAAGATCCACAAAGGAGCTAGCCTTCTTCAGGGCCCATCCTCTGCAATACCTCCAACTCCAGACTTTGGCCCTATAGTGATCCCATAACAATGCCTCAGATCTTCAAAGATATTTTACTACAGCTACCAGGATTGCTCCCTATTGTTTTTCCACCCCATTAATACTGCAAGGCCTTTGCAATTCTACCACAACTAGGGACACTCCCAAAAGTGCATTTAGAGTCATTGAGTCAAACAGAACAAACCAGGCCCTTTGGCGCATCTCATTTATGCTGACCAAGATGCCCCATCAAAGCTAGTCCCATTTGCCTGCATTTTGTCCAAATCTCTCTAAATCTTTCCCATCTGTATCCATCAATGTTTTTTAACCTGGTTCCTCATCCCATTCCTTTCAGGCATCAGGTCTCTAACAGAGCTCCCAAATCTCGGGGGGAAAAAATACACAATATGCTGGAGTAACTCAGTGAGACAGTCAACATCTTTGGAGAACGTAGACAATAGGTGCAGGAGTAGGCCATTCAGCCCTTGGAGCACCGCCATTCAATGTGATCATGGCTGATCATCCACAATCAGTACCCCGTTCCTGCCTTCTCCCCATATCCCCTGACTCCGCTATCTTTAAGAGCCCTATCTAGCTCTCTCTTGAAAGTATGGGTGATGGGTGACGTTTGGGGTCGGGACCCTTCTTTAATCCTCGTATTTTAGGACTGGCCAAATTGGAATCACCATTTAAATTATCTGATGTAATAATATCCCAGGACTGACTCATAATATATATTTGATATGAAAATATAGTGGCATCCATATAACCATATAACAATTACAGCACGGAAACAGGCCATCTCGGCCCTTCTAGTCCGTGCCGAACACTTATGCCATGTGGCATAAAACAATTAAACAAGGCATGTGGAAGAGCATTTGGGGATCAACACCTGACACCCCTAATGATGAGGTGCCAGACTACTGAAGTAACACAGATTGTATGCCTAAACTGGAAAACCAACATGCTGAGTTTAAACCAATCTCACAACAAAGGGATAAGATCGAAGTCCTTCCACATCTAGACTAGAGATTTAGACATTAAAGTTTAGAGATACAGCGTGGAAACAGGAGCTTCGGCCCACCAAGCCCGCTCCGACAAGCGATCACCTTGTACACTTGCCTATGCAAGCTAGGGAGAATTTTTACAACTTACCAAAGCCAATTAACCTACAAACCTGTACGTCTTTGGGGTATGAGGGTGGAGCTCCCAGAGAAAAGCAACGCTGTCACAGGGAGAACGCACAAACTCCATACAGGTAGCACCCGTAGTCAGGATCGAACCCGGGTCTCTGGCACTGTAAGGCAGCAAATCTATTGTTGCGCCACTGTGGTAGTGAATGATGGTGGGCAATTAAGCATCATCGAGGTACCTGCCAAGCAAGTCTTATAGACATGAAAATAGACACAAAATGATGGCGTAACTCAACGGATCAGGGAGTATCTCTGGAGAGAAGGAATAGGTGCCCCAACAACCCTAAATGTTCAATAGATGAACAGTCTTGATTTCATCCTGTTGTTCCCACCATCACAGAAGCCAGTGATTACTTACAATGATTCATTCCATGCGATATTAAGATGTGGCTGAAATCACTGGAAGCAGCAAGAGCCATGGGATCATACATCATGGCAGTGGAAACTCAGCGGGTGCAGCAGCATCTATGGAGCGAAGGAAATAGGCAATGTTTCAGGCCGTTGTCTATTTCCTTCGCTCCATAGATGCTGCTGCACCCGCTGAGTTTCTCCAGCATTTTTGTGTACCTTCGATTTTCCAGCATCTGCAGTTCCTTCTTAAACAAACATTATGGTACTGAAGACATGCTCCAGAAGCAGCTATGCTTTTAGCCAAGCAGTTGCTGCACAGTTTCATCAATGGCATTATGGATATTACCTGAGAATGTGCTGAATGTAAGATCTAACACAGATCTGGCCAATTAGTAACAAATAAGCCCGACACTCAATCATCATAAAACTGATGGAAGGTAACATCATACCCTTTATCAAGCGACCCCTATCAAGGAAGAAGGTATAAGAGCCTGAAAACTATAATGTCCTGGTTCAGGAACTGCTTCTTCCCAGTAACCATCAGGCTATTGGATAGTACAAACTACAACTAAACTCTGAACTACAAATAGCCTTGGTTACATGAGGGACTTCCGGCTTTTTTTTGCACTAAATTTAGTTTTTTATTCATGGAGCTTTTTTTCTATGTCTGTTTATGATATCATCTATTGAGTACTGTGTTTACAAACCTATTGTCCTGTTGCAAGTAAGAATGTTATTGTTCTGTTCCATTGCATATAACAATAAACCACTCTTTGCTCTCTTGGTTATTGGAGCTGCTCCTTTTATCCCACCCAATGTGGCTGCAATGTGGCTGTTGCTCACATTATTGGAGCAGGATGCAGATGGTTCTGAGGATGAACCTGAGTGTTTTTGGGCACTGAAGATGCTGTTTAAGCTTGCACCATCACAATAGCTCACAACAGGATCATAGTTGTTATTAGATTTTTCTTTTCCTTTTGTCATTTCATTTTTGCTCCTATTTTCAGTTCCTGGACACATAGACTCGTAGAGTGATACAGCGTGGAAACAGACCCTTTGGCCCAACATGCCCACACCGACCAACATGTCACATCTACACAATTTGGCCCATAAGCCTCTAACCCTGTCCTATCCATGTACTTGTCTAAATGTTTCTTAAATGTTGTAATATATCTGCCTCAACTCCCTCCTGCAGCAGCTCATGCCTTACACCCTCCACCCTTCATGTAAAAACGTTATCCCTCAGGTTCCTATTAAATCTATCCCCCCTCACCTTAAACCAATGTCCTCTGGTTCTTGATTCCCCTACTCTGGGCAAAAGACTGTGCATCTACCCGATCTGTTCTTCCCATGATTTTATACACCTCCATACGACCACTCCTCTTCCTCCTGCGCTCCAAGGAATAGAGTCCTAGCCTGCTCAACCTCTATAGCTTAGACCCTCGAGTTCTGGCAACATCCTCGTAAGTCTCCTCTGCACCATTTCTAGTCCCTGTCTGGTTTAAATAGTGAGGCCCAGCCAGGTGATGTCACCTCTCGGCCTTGCCTCAGTAGCAGCACTCTTGTTACAGATCACTTCCACAATTCAGCCAGAATTTGCTGAGAGAATTTTCTCTGAGGGACGCCCAGCTCCACACGTCAGCAAATTCTGGGGATTCGAATACGTTAAGAGGTCAGAGTTCAACATCCCTGCTAGATTTATTCCACATTTAACATGCCAAAAAAAAAAAGAAGTAATTCAGCTTTATCGGGCGGTTGGTCAGCATGTGTCAGTCTTCTCAATTATACTCCACTTTTAGAAGCATGTCACGTATTCTGCACATCCAACTGTCTAATTCTGATGTTATAATTAATGGCTCCAATCAGTCAGCCCAATGCACAAACCAAGCAGTTGGAGCTAGTGGCAGAGATAGGCTGACGTCTTACCTGACAGGCATTCAGTCATCTGTTAAAAAGCTGGATCAGCAAGCAGGCCAATTAATCCGGGTTCAATATCTACTGTATTCACAAGTATAGAGAGGTTTAGCAGTCATGGTTAATTTAACCAGATAACAACAGTCTGCTTCAGATTGTTTGACCAGCATTCAGCGAGTTGATAAAAGCATTTTACTAAATAGATATTTGCCTGCACATCTCTGCCTAGTACACAAACCATTGCCAAAACAGGAGAAGATTTATTTTTTAAATAGGACCAGGTATTAGTAAAGAGTAGTAGGGATTCTTTCACAATTTCTCCAGCAAATAGTGGTCCCAATCAATGTTAAGGTGCTGAAACATATACCTTTCAGCATTTCGTCACCAAAGGATGATGTGAGTGGTTTTCAGATTAAAAATGATGAAATGAAATCAGAATTTGCTACGGCTGCTTGACAAATCTATTAGCGCTTGTGGGGAACAATAGAATTAACATTTCTGGTCAATGATTTTTCATCTGAACGCTGACAAAATATTGGCAAAAAAAAGACCCAAAGTGCTGGAGTAACTCAGCGGGTTAGGCAGCATCTCCGGAGAACATGGAAAGGTGACATTTTAGGGTCAGGACTCTTCTTTCTTTTTTTTTTTTTTTTTTTTTTAATTTTATTAGAAATAGACATATTATAAAATGTAGTTACATATTATAGTAAAAAAACTTTTCATATACATCAGTCATACATTATTAAAATTTTCCATTATCAATTACTTCTGCTTCTAGTGTTTTTATTTTTTATAGAAAGAGGGAAAAGTTACAAATAAAAAAGAAAGAAAAAAAAACACAACAGAAAAACAAGGGAGGTGGAATGGGTTACCTGTAATACGTCAATGGAGATAGGTTCGTAGGTTATAAAGTATAGCTTTTCATCTGTTCCTGAGTTCAAGTTTCAGTTGGGTCCTCGTGCTGTGCCAATCTATCCCTTCAGATAGTTAATGAATGGAGCCCAAATTTTATGGAAAAGATCTTGTTTGTCCATTAAGACAAGTCTAATTCTTTCTAAGTATAGGGTCTCCGACATTTCCGTAATCCACATTTTAATTGTGGGGGTTGTAGGGCCTTTCCAAAATTTTAATATTAATTTTTTCCCGGTTATTATACTGTAGTTGAGGAAATTTCTTTGGTTTGTTGTGAGTGTTAAGCTTTGTTCTGATATTCCAAGTATTATTAATTTTGTGTCTGGGTCCAGTTTTGTATTAATAACTTCTGAAGTTATTTCAAAAATATCAGTCCAGAAATGTTTAAGTTTTATACAGTTTGCAAACGTATGTGTTAAATTAGCCTCTAGATGTAGACATTTATCACAAATAGGAGAGATTTGTGGGAAGATTCTATTTAGTTTTATTTTAGAGTAGTGTAGTCTATGTAAGACCTTGAATTGTATTAAAGTATGTCTGGCATTTAATGAACATTGATGTATTTGTTGTAAACTTTCGTCCCACATATCTTTCTTTTGATTTGGTTCAGGACCCTTCATTTGACTCCAGTCTGAAAAAGGGACCTCACCCGAAACATCATCTATCCATATTCTCCAGCGATGCTGCCTGACCTGCTGAGTTACTCCAGCACTTTGTGTCTGTTTTTGTAAACCAGCATCTGTAGTTCCTTGTTTCTACATAAAATATTGCCGCTGATTTTGAAAGGGAATGCATGCATTCCTGGGGCAAAGGTCAACAATTAAAAATGTTTGCATAATTGCTGGTGAGTTATTAAATCTTGTACCAGTTAGACACTCCGGTCTAGACTTTATGAATACATAAAGTAAGAGCAGGAGTAGACCAAGTTTTCTGCTCTTTAATAATATCACAGTTATTCTGATTAAAACAACTCCACATTCACATCCATGCGCAGCAAGCTTTCAACCATTTGATGTTCAATAATCCATCTATCACTGCCATGGATTATTCAAAGACTCTGCTTCCACCATCATTTGAGGAAGAGATGCTGCCTGACCTGCTGAGTTACTCCAGCACTTTGTGTCTATCTTTGGTATAAAGGAGAGAAGTAACACTATGAAACACATTAGACAATGTGAATGGCATGATGTGGAGGTAGTGGACACTGAAAAAGAGGTAAGTGGACAAAAATACACTAGACAAAAATGATCGCAGTTAATTTAATCAATGTTGATTGTTCTCTTTCATAGCTCAATAGAGCAAATTAAACAAAATGCTTCACATTATTCCATGAATCTGTGATGAGTTAAGTGATATCGACTAGGTTTTTGATTGAATACTAAAATTTGCCCTGTATTCATCAATAGGAGAATAACACTATGTCCACAGTAGGTGCTTGGGGCAATTTTTTTACTCATGGACATTTTTGATCAACTCCCCCTCCCATTCACAATCTAACCTTTCTGTCCTGGGCCTCCTCCATTGTCAGAGTGAAGCCCAGCGCAAATTGGAGGAACAGCACCTCATGTGTTGCTTGGGCAGCTTACACCCCAGCGGTATGAACATTGACTTCTCTACTTCAAATAGCCCTTGCTTTCCCTATCTATCCCCTCCCCCTTCCCAGTTCTCCCACCGGTCTTACTGTCTCCGACCACATTCTATCTTTGTCCCGGCAACTCCCCTGACATTAGTCTGAAGAAGGGTCTCGACCCGAAACGTCACCCATTCCTTCTCTCCAGAGATGCTTCCTGTCCTGCTGAGTTACTCCAGCATTTTGTGTCTACCTCTGCGTTACTCCATTCAGTTGTGTCTACCTTTGGTATAAACTAGCATCTGCAATTGCTTCCAACATGTATGTTCCACATACATGCTTTATTCAGTAGAAATGATGCATTTCCTTTCTGTATCTTCTTTGTGTAGGAAGGAACTCTTCAGTCTAAAAAAGGATCTCGACCCGAAACATCACCCATTCCTTCTCTCCAGAGCTGCTGCCTGTCCCGCTGAGTTACTCCAGCTTTTTGTGTCTATCTTCTGTATCCCCTTTGTTGGTTTAACTTATTAACACTCCTCCTGTATCTGATACACATGTTGCTGATTTGAATCATTGACTATTTTCCAAAAGCTCAGTGAGATGAATCCATTTTAATTGATGTTAGTAACAAAATTCATGAAAATATTTTGGTAGGTGAGGGGGAAAACGTAATGAGTGAGAATCATAAGTATTTGCCAGTAGTCATTGAAGGGTAAGGATCGAAGAGGGAGGGGGAGGTTTATGTTTCTATAATGACTTTCATTCTCAGATTGGCACTTTACCTAATTTATTAGCTCTTTAACTATAATCATAGCTTTCGGGGGAGAAAATAAACAACAGACATTTCTCTGTCTGGGGATTCATTGTTAGAATCATGTAGGTAAATGAATAAAGTCTCAGAGCATGCCTTTAGATGTTTAATTTGATTTTTTGTAGAATGAACAGTGTGAATGATACTTTGCAGCATAGCAAAACCAACACAGTTACTTAATCTGATGTATCTAGTTGACTAGTGGGAATAACATCCCAGAACTGGAATGCGCTGTGTTCTGCTCTTGTTCAAGGCTGAACAAAATGATTTAAATGAACAGAGAGTGCAGTTTTGACATTTCATTGAGGACATTTTGCAAGTTAAGGTTTGAGATAAATCTTTCGCTCAAAATGATTCTGACATTCTTATAGAATCAGGATGTGAGCAAAACATTCTTTAGATAGGGAGCTGACTGAACAAACGCTGCAGATATTGCCAACCTGAAATAAAACTAGAAAACATTTCAATTCTGTTCAGAGATCATTTGACCTTGAATATTAACTTGGCTTTTCACTCCCTCTGCAGATGCTGCCTGACTCCTTGAATGTTTCCAGTATTTTCTGTTTTAATTGCTTAGAAATCATTGATAAGCAACAAGTAAAGTTGAAGCAAACAAGAAAATAAGAAGGTACACAAAAATGCTGGAGAAACTCAGCGGGTGCAGCAGCATCTACGGAGCGAAGGAAATAGGCGACGTTTCGGGCCGAAACCCTTCTTCAGACTGATGGGGGGTGGGGGGGAGAAGGAAGGAAAAAGGGAGGAGGAGGAGCCCGAGGGCGGGGGGATGGGAGGAGACAGCTCGAGGGTTAAGGAAGGGGAGGAGACAGCAAGGGCTAGCAAAACTGGGAGAATTCAACGTTCATGCCATCCGGACGCAAGCAACCCAGGCGGAATATGAGGTGCTGTTCCTCCAATTTCCGGAAAATAAGAAGTTCCTCCTCTCCAGAGGTGCTGCTTGTCCCGCTAATTTACTCCAGCTTTTTGTGTCTATCTTCAACAAAGTTAAAGATTGCTTTAAAAGAAAAGCAACAGTTCAACTGAGTTTGTGAGTGAGAAGATGGGGAGAAAATAGCTGCATTTGAACTTCAGATTCAATGACAAATTAAGAAATTAGAACTTTACAGGATTTTAGAAGCAAAACTAAAGGGCTCCATAGTAATGGTAAACCTCATCGGAAACTTGCAGGTATGTTCAATGTTGAAGCCAGAGGAATGCTCTAATGCTAAAAGGGGACAGTGCATGTGGAGTTAGTGAAAATCCACATACAGCTGCGATTTGAGGAGGGCATTTTATGCTTGAAGAATTTCACCAGTTTCGGATACAGAGGACAAAATATTCGCCTGAAGAAGAGTCTCGACCCGAAACGTCACCCATTCCTTCTCTTCAGAGATGCTGCCTGTCCCACTGAGTTACTCCAGCATTTTGTGCCTACCTTTGATTTAAACCAGCACCTGCAGTTCCACAGAATATAGGCTGCTGAGCAGGCAGTCAGTGGCAGTGTGACAGGCGTGCAACAAAGTTGTTGCCGTGATTTCTACAAGGAATTGAAACGTGCCCAGAATAAATCTATTGATATGATAATGCCTCTGGTTTCAAAACAAATCTGCTGCAGTTAGTTTATGCAACTGTCTGCTTCCTATTGTTTTTCAGTCCTCCTGACCCTCAATCCTTATGAGTGAAACCAGTGTTTGGTTTATTTTCAAAGATAGACACAATGTGCTGGAGTAACTCAACGGGTCAGGCAACCTCTCCAGAGAAAAATGATGGGTGATGTTTGAGGTCGGGATTCTTCTCCGATTTGCCTGATGATTTGCCTGGGTTTGGTTTGTACTTTTTACATTTTTGATGCCTAGATTGGCAGTGCTTTAATTAGTCTATTCAATCCTCCAAAATCTTCAATGGGATGCCACGTTGTGGACATCATTTGTTTTTGTACAAGATTCCTTTCTTCTGAGCATAGCAAATAGGGCATCTTTAAGGCTGGGAGCATTATTACAGTGGGATCTGTCCTCTATGGAATGGATGCCACACTAACTTTCATCCATCACTGTCGTTTTATCTCCTCCATTAACCAGCACTGGAGAGATTAGCATTTTACAGTTAATTTTCAAGAATAGACTGCTGTTAACTCGGCAATTTTCTTTGTCAGTCTCCTTCCTTATTAGTGAAATGAAAAGCCACATATTTTTTGGTTGTTATATCAAAGGTTATTTTGAGAGCATTTAATTAATAGAAACTCTTTAACCATTAAATGGTATTTTGTTTTAAGGATAAGATGGTTCTACTTATGTATTTAAGTTTTAGTTCGAGTGTGAAAAATGAGGCTGCATGCAATTCCCTCAATTCAATTATGAATGTAATATTAATGCAGCTCAAAGTCTTTAGACTGAAATATGTTTTTCTCAGTAGATACTGTGTGAAAAATTCCCTTGTGTAAAGTTGTGAATACTGTATCAATTAATATCTGCAGAAACAGCTGGTTAAGTACTTGCTATACTCCCCAATTCCATTCTTAACTATGTACAGATATTTTCTGAAATGCTATTCTGTAGATGTATACTCCTTGCAATGATAAATCTTCACGAATGGATAAAGCTGAAGTCCCATCATATTAACACTATCCTACACACACAAGGGACTATTTACACTTATACCAAGCCAATTAATCTACAAACCTGTACGTCTTTGGAGTGTGGGAGGAAACCGAAGATCTCGGAGAAAACCCACGCGGTCACGGGGAGAACGTACAAAGTCCGTAGAGCCAGCACCAATAGTCGGGATCGAACCTGGGTCTCCGGTGCTGCAAGTGCTGAAAGGCAGCAACTGTACTGCTGCGCCACAGTGCCACCCTATGCCACCATGCCACCCTATACATGATTCATTTTCCAAAATGATAACTTTTTAACTTTCAATAAATGTCATGCAACTGGCACAACCCGGCATCAGGAAAGAACTATTTATCTTTGTGGATTTTAGATGATATTTCTGCATAGGTACTAAATTCTGCCAAATATTTTGTATTTATTTTTAATCAGCAGGAATTAACACCAGATTTAGTGCAGAGCTGACAAAGATGACTTTAGATTAATTTTAAATTTTATCTTCCTTTTCAACATTCATTTTTTTGCATCTATTTCACCCCAACAGTGCACCTCCATCTAAATTGTGTCGGGCAAGAGTCTCCTAATATTGCTCTCCAAAGCCCAAATCTTAGATCTGAACTACATTAAATTAAATAATATCTTGGACTGATACCATAAGTTTGATTTGGGCACAGTGGTGCAGCAGTGGAGCTGCTGCCTTACAGCGCCAGAGACCTGGATTCGATCCTGACTATGGCCACTGTCCGTACTGAGTTTGTACTTTCTCTCTGTGAACTCTTGGGGTTTCTCTTGGTGCTCCAGTTTCCCCTCACATTCGAAGGACATACAGGCTTGTAGGCTAATTAGCTTCTGTAAATTGGCCCTGGTGTGTCGGATGGAACTAGTGTGTGGGATGGACTCGGTGTGCTGAAAGACCTGTGTCCATTCAGTATCTCTAAACTAAATTATACTAAACTACACAAAACTAAACTGTGGACATACCATATTCACTTACCAAGAGCAATTATGTTTAATTTATCAGAGAAGGTATTGAGTTTGGTAGACACAAAATGATGGAGTAGCTCAGCGGGACAGGCAGCAGACAGCCTCCCAGAGATGCTGCCTGTCCCGTTGAGTTACTCCAGCATTTTGTGTCTATCTTCGATTTAAACCAGCATCTGCAGTTCTTTCCTACACGTATGGAGTTTGGTATTGGTTTATCACAAGTAACTGCATACAGTGAACATCTTTGTTTTGCATGCTATTCCAGCAGATCATAGCATACATGAGTGCAATCATACTGTATAAAATTAGTGTAAAAAGAGAAAGAAAACAGTGTCGGATATAGCGTTACAGCTACAGAAAAACTTCAGGTAACAAAGTGCAAATGCAACAATGAGGTAGATTGGAAGATCGAGGATACATCTATAGCATATGAGAGGTCCTTTCAAGAGTCTGATGTCAGCAGAGAAGAAGCCAGTTCTGAATCCGATGGGATGTGCTTTCAAGCTTTGTATATTTTACCCAATGGGGGGGGGGGGGGGTGGGAAGAGAGAATAGAAGAGTGAATGACGGGAATGTGAGTGGGCTTTGATAATGTTAGCTGCTTTGCTGATGCAGTGTGAAGTGTAAATGGACTTGATGGTGGATGGGGTGCAGTGATGGGAGAGAATGTGTTGGTGAAGGGGCTAGTTTGCATGATGGACTGGGACTGCATCCAACCCCTTGCAATTTCTTGCGATCTTAAAATGACCATTTGTCATACCAAGCTGTGATGCATCTGGATAGGATGCTTTCTATAATGCATCTATAGAAATTGGTAAAGATCACTGCAGATATGCTGAATTTCTTTGGTTTTGAGGAAATACAGGCGTGGCTGTGCTTTCCTGTCCGTATCATCATGTGGTTGAACCAGATCCAACTTGTTGATGTTGATCATCGCCACTTCAACACCAATGATGCAGACTGGGGATGTATTCCACTCTGCTACCTGGATTTTGTTGATATTGCCTAATTATAAAAGAGCCTAATTATAGGAATAAAGGTTGTAATCTTGAAAATATAATCTATATTAAAAATAATTCCACCCGTTGCAATAGAATAATACACAATATATGCTTCTATAATGATAGAATTGTTTATAGATAAAATTACCATGAATATAGACACAAAAAGCTGGAGTAACTCAGCGGGACAGGCAGCGTCTCTGGAGAGAAGGAATCGGTGGCGTTTCAGGTCGAGGCCCTTCTTCGGTTCTTCAATCTGAAGGGTCTCGACCCGAAACGTCACCCATTCCTTCTCTCCAGAGATGCTGCCTGTCCCGCTGAGTTATTCCAGCTTTTTGTGTCTATCTTTGGTTTAAACCAGCATCGGCAGTTCCTTCCTACAAATGACCTTGAATTATGTGATCACAAACTCCATTGCAAAAATCTTGCTGTGCCTCTTTCTTATTTTTTTCAAACAATTGATCTGAGATGCTGTGGAACTAACCTGCTATGATAATAAGCTATATTGTTCCAAACAATTCCTTGGAAAAAATAACATGGCATTGGCGTATCAATGCGCCTCAGGATCATTCAAGTATCAATTTAAATATCAATTGGAATGTGCTGCTTGTTTTGTATTACTGAATAGACCTGTGTCCTTTCCACCAAATGCACAGTGTTTGCAAATTAGCATTGGCCCAGCAGTTCTGCTCATGAATAGATACTGAAATTCTGCCTAATGTTTCTAAACTAAGTCTTCACACACAAGGACTATCAGGCATAAGTGAACTTAATCCAGCTGCTTTTTTGAACCCGGGTAATCAATAGTGTAATATTACTGTGATACATGGTAGTGAAATTCAAGGCTGTCTTAGAATGACGTTTAACCTTTTTTTTGACCAAAGAACATGTGGAAAGGTGTGATCATTGTTAATATTTGAATGAATAAACTGTAAAATATACAGTAACACTTGGTCTTGAAATATTTGAGTGGGAGAAATCAGTCTTGGAAGCATGTCCTAATCAAGACCCAATTAGTACTCGAGGGGGTTGATTTTCCCTGAATTCCGTTGGGGTTTTATCAGGTTTTTAGTCTCTTGCTTTGAAAAGACTGAGGTTTGAATAATGAGGCCAAATCACACTGGCTGCTGGTTCTGTTTATCCAGGATTACTGCTCCTGCACCCATGAGTCTGCTACTTGCTAACAATTAGCAGGGGGCAAATAGAGACAGAGTGATGCATTGTGGAAACAGGCCCTTCAGCCCAACTTGCCAACACCAGCCAACAATGTCCCAGGTACATTAGTCACACCTGCCTGTGTTTGTTCCATATCCTAACAAACTTGTCCTATCTGTGTACCTGTCTAAAAGGCCTCTCCCACGAACACAACTTCTCAGCGACTGTCTTCGACCTTCAAGTTCGAGATCACTCGCCTGAAAAACCTTGAGCTGGATCACCGATCAGCGATGAAACCGTGAGCCGGATCGACCGTCTGCACACACACGCACATACACACACACGCACACGCACACACGCACATACACACACACACATAAACATATCGCAAAGGCCAGGGAAAGCGGGGAAGCGCTGTCTGAAATTCACACCCGCGATGAACAGGAAGGTAAAAACAGACTTTCAAAATTTCAACGTACTGAGGTAGCTATATAGCACATTCTAAACTATTGTCTAGGAGCAGATTTCTTGTTGGCATTTTTTTATTGATCCACAGTGTAAGTGACTTGTAAGGCAGCCAATGAAATCCTATCTGTTTGCGATGGAGCATAGATTTACTTTAGGAAATTCTTGGTGATAGGTCTCCCATTTTACAGTGAGCAATATCCAAATCCTTTTCAAAAAACAGAAAGGATTCAGCTTTGCATCTCAATCCAGAGTTAATATGCAAATCAATTACAGTTTAGACACAGCCAGAGCCACAAATCTGATGAAAGACCCACGGAATATGTAGTGACAGATGATCTACAATCTTTTTATTGCATATTGCAATCCCAATTTGCTGTAGGTGCAGGAGTTAGGACAAATTGCATTGTCCCTGCCACCCTACCCCCACAAGACATCAAAATTGTAATGAAGGCAACTTAACACAATGCTCACTGCTTTACATTCTGCCTAATCTACATAATGAAAATTAGTGATACCGTGATTGGCGATTATACCTGGCAGCAGATGGCTCATGAAAAGGCCTGTGGATTTTGCACCACTTCAGGCTGTGAAAAGGATATAACTGTGATGTAGCTCTTCTCCAGGCAGATTGAGTTGATCTACTCAGTCCTTACCAGAGCATTTTTACTCGCTGCTTGAAGAAAATCAGATTGCCGAGTTGCAGCCGTTGTGCTGTCAAAACTCAAGCCAAAAGAGGAAAAGTGAGGGAAAAGAAAATTTCACTTTTGGCACGATTTGTAAAGAAGAATTCAGTTCTATTAAGAGACGGCCCTCTGCTGTACATGCACCTAGTGTCTGATTGCTTCAGGCAAGTCTGTTATAAACTGGACAAGTACAAACAATTAAGACTGGAAAGTAATTTCAAGGTGGCCATTACATTTGAGGGATTTTTGAAAAATGTATTCATTTTTTATATGAGTATATCCCAGGCATGAAAAAATGTATTACCCAACCATAAATTTTCATGAGAGGTTGTTGAGCCAAATTCTTGAATGTTTAGTCTTTCTAGTGAGGTACACTGTTGTAGAGTAGAAATGTCCATAACTTAGACCCTTCATGGACAACGGGACAGCACTATTGTTAGAGATTTATAGGTGAACCTGCAGGTGAAGACATTCTTGTTCTGCTTTGTGATAACGCTTATGTGTTAGAGGTGCTGGCCGAGTAGCCTTGTTAAGTCATTAAAGTCGTGCAGCACGGAAACAGGCCCTTCAGCCCAACTAATCTATAGCATAAAAGATGTCCATCCATGCTAAGCAGCACAGGCAGCATCTCTGGAGAGAAGGAATGGATGACGTTCCAGGTCGAGACCCTTCTTCAGGGCTCGACCCGAAACGTCACCCATTCCTTCTCTCCAGAGATAATGCCCGTCCCGCTGAGTTACTCCAGCATTTTGTGTCTATCTTCGGTGTCAACCAGCATTTACAGTTCCTTCCCATAATGTCCATCTATGCTAATCCTATTTGCCTGTGCCTGACCCATAATCTTTCCTATTCATGTACTTGTCTAAATGTTCCTTAAATGTTGTTATTTTCCCTGCCTCAACCACTTCCTCTGGCAGCTCGATCCATCCTCTGTGTGAAAAGGTTGCCCCTCAGGTTCTTTCCCCTCTCACCTTAAACCTATGCTCTCTAGCCCCTGTGAAAAATACTGTGTGCATTCACCTAGAAGCTGTGTCCCCCCAAACAGGGAGCTTTAGGGCAATCTTTGAAGAGGGTCATTGAAGTGCTACACCGATAGTAAAAGTGTGCAACTGCTGCATTCATTGCTTCTCTCCATGCTGATGCCATGAGACATTGTGAAACCTAGAGTTAGTGTTAAGCTCCTGTGGGCATACTCTCCCACCTACACAATACTTATCCACACTCTCTGGTGACTCACTCTTGCCAGTAAGAGAGAAGATACTCCATACCGAGCTTATCAAGGAGGAATGTGTTATTACCAGCAATACTCTCCCACTTCATACTGAGGCTGATTATGGCATGCAAGCCTAGTCACAATTGATGGGTGTCCATGTAGCTATTCTGGGACTGGCTTGATCAAGAATGTTCTCCTGGTGTTCTTGATGTCTTAGCAAAGGTTGTACAACGAATCATTATACTGATTGAGATTGCCCAATGTGAATGTCATAAACTTGGACTTGCGAATGGATCTCATGGTTAATCCATGGTTTCTGGTTGGGGAACACTTGGATTTACTGATGTTTGTGATGGCGATGGCATATCCATTCAGGTTAGCCGCAGAGTCCTTCAATACAGACCAATCTACCAACTCAAAACAGTCAGGTAGGATCTCATCAGTTTCCTCAGACCAACACTGTACGACTTCACACTTCAGTTCGTGTGAGAAGGCAGGCAGCAGAAGCACTGGTGGATAGTCAAACTTTCTAAAATGTGGGCAAGGTATGGAGTGGTAGGCATTTTTGATGCTTATGAAAGTAGTGGTTGAGGATGTTGTGCGGATGTGGGATAGGAGATAGGTTGATAATATTTTGGTAACACACTTGAGCATGGCCTGGTTGATGTCCCTGGTATTGATCAATGAGTCATCAAAGTACGTTGTTTCAAAGCTATTAGTAGCAATGAGCAGTGGGCAGGTGCTATAGACCTGCACAGGAAGGTCGACGCTCCCGCCCCCACGAGTCTCAGACAGATGGGGCTCGTCAGCCTGGGAAGGCAGTCCATCTAGGAGAAGGAAAACTCTGATTTAAAACCTCCACTGCCTTGTGGCCATATCCAGTCATGGAAAAGGCTCCTGGAGTAAACCTCAAGAAAATTCGGAGTCGGAGCCCCTAAGGCAGTTCATCGTTGTCTACAACCTCGCTCTGGCAGCACCTGCGACGGCGCTGGTGCCAAACTGTAACGGCCCTGCTGTTCCTTTGGATCAATCAGCGACGTGGAGAGGGGGGACGTGCTGAATGGGCAACAGCCTGTCCTCCATATGACATCGCCCAGGTTTACATCCGACCACACATCACCTGCAAACTAGGATGCATCACCCATGGTCAGTCATGACCGAGGGGGTCCTACTACAGTAGCAGTGTTGAGTTCATCCAGTATAAGCTTCACATCCACATGGAGTGGGATGTCTGCTGCTGTCTGGACAGCCAAAGTGAGTTCCCACAGCAGATAGTAGGGACAGCACTTTGCCATTTGATATTCTAGATCCAGGGAGCAGGAACTTGCCTGGAGGAATTATTTGTAGTTCTAAGTCCTATTTTGAGTGTTGTGAAAATCATCCTACCAATCTAATTGTTACCTAAAAAATATTATTCATTCATCAAAGTGAAAGGGCAAATCAAATGTTTAAAAAAATATATTTATTACTAAAGTAATAACACGCCAGAAATGGGTAGAACCTTTTGTTGGTTTTGGCAGTTTATGGATTGAGCAAATCACTTCCAGAACAGCAGGGCCTGAAGACCAACCTGAAGAAGGTTCTCCAATGCAAAACTTTTTCTGCACAAATGCTACCTGACCTGCGAGTTACTCCAGCACTGTGTGTCGAACCAGGTCTGAAAGTTGAGTTACAGTTGCTTAAGGAAGACCACAATTCTCAAAGAATAATATTATAAAGAAATTCAAGTCATTTAACATAATTTTTAAAATAAAGGCTTTGAAAAATCAAGTTTGTCTGTAGGTTCCAGTAGTGTGTTTCTAGTAAGATAGGAATTCATATGAATTCAAGGAAATACTGGAGTAACTCAGCGCGTCAGGCAACATTCCTGGAGAACATAAAACCATAGAAAATAGGTGCAGGAGTAGGCCATTCGGCCCTTCGAGCCTGCACCGCCATTCAATATGATCACGGCTGATCATCCAACTCAGTATCCTGTACCTGCCTTCTCTCCATAACCCCTGATCCCTTTAGCCACAGTGTCGTGGTGACGTCCATAAGTGATGTTTCGGGTAGGGACCCTTCTTCAGTCTGGTAAATTGGCTTTCTTCTTTCTAAATCTTCTTTCCTTGATAAACTATCATCCTTGTTTCTACTCATGTGAATTAAATGAGTGCATCTTTGAACGTGCTTAATTGTGTTGCTGCAAAGGAAAACTTGATTCAGTGTGTTATTTCCAACCATTTTAGACATATTTTTGATATTAAGGGCATTTGTAACAAGCCCATTGATGTCCATCCTCATTTCCGTGATCTGGATTTGTCTTATTGTCACATTATCTCTACATTTTTCCATCCCTTTGAATTTATGTCGGCACATTTACTTTGGGCCGAGTCGGCTCAATGTCCATAGTTCATGCCACCTGTAAAGACCTAGGGCTTGTGCAAGCAGTAAGTGAATGTTGGAGCCTCGTTGATGAACAACGCTGAAGGCCTGGCCCCTGGAACAACCCATCCGCCTTTGTCACCAGTCAAAGCTGGAACGATTTGGCTCCTGTCAAAGCTGCAAAGGCTTTCTTGACAGCTTTTAAATTAACTTAAAATTCCTGTGATATGATGCTTCTTTGAACGCCAATTAAAGACACATGGAAGCACTAAGAAATAATGAAAACCATTACATTCAAACTAAAATAAATTAGAATTAAATAATCTACTTTCCTTCTAATCTCCAGGCTCAGAATCTCCATTCGAATGACCAGGGGCTGGGATGCAATGCCACGTTTGACTGGTGTGGGGTTGAAGAGATAGATTCCCCAGTGTCGTGGTGAAGAGTGGCAGATGCACCGACATCTGTCACTCAGCATGTCCTGGACCTACAGCAGCTCTGTGCAAGTTCCCTGACGAGCAGCGGTTAAATGCAAGCTGCTCCGAACCAGCACAAACCTGTCCCGCTACTTACCTCCAGTGTTCCTCTGTGTTGAAATCGGGTGAGGATTGTTTCATTGCAACTTGTGACCATTAGTTTGTCTCCAGGTCCTTATCGGGAATAAAAACACCAACTGGGCTATTTCTCAGACGAGAATATGCAGCGGCAAAGCCTGTGACTGGCATTTTGACCGCCAAAGCGAATACATTCTTGCCATAGAGGGAGTACAGAGAAGGTTCACCAGACTGATTCCTGGGATGTCAGGACTTTCATATGAAGAAAGACTGGATGGACTCAGCTTATACTCGCTAGAATTTAGAAGATTGAGGGGGGATCTTATAGAAACTTACAAAATTCTTAAGGGGTTGGACAGGCTAGATGCAGGAAGATTGTTCCTGATGTTGGGGAAGTCCAGAATAAGGGGTCACAGTTTAAGGATAAAGGGGAAATCTTTTAGGACTGAGATGAGAAAAACATTTTTTACACGAGTGGTGAATCTCTAGAATTCTCTGCCACAGAATGTAGTTGAGGCCAGTTCATTGGCTATATTTAAGAGGGTGTTAGATGTGGCCCTTGTGGCTAATGGGATCAGGGGGTATGGAGAGAAAGCAGGTACAGGATACTGAGTTGGATGATCAGCCATGATCATATTGAATGGCGGTGCAGGCTCGAAGGGCTGAATGGCCTACTCCTGCACCTATTTTCTATGTTTCTATGTAAGTGAGCAGCGGCTGCAAACTAGGTCAGTTTTTTTTTTTGCATTTCAGTGTCAGGTACTGGGGGTTGCTGAGATGGCCAGGTTTTATTACCCATTTATTGCCATTACTAAATGTTGAGCTACCTTCTTGAACAGCTCCAGTCATTCTTGTAAAGGTAGTTCCACGGTACCATAGGGGAGAGAATGCTAGGATTTAGCCTCAGTCATGATGAAGAATCGGTGATATATTTCCCACTCAGGATAGTGCTGGTAGTGTGGTCTCATACACCGACCTCCCTTCTCCTTCATGATAGAATTTCCATGTTTGGGAAATGATATTAGAGTAGCCTGAGGTTCTTTTGTAAATGGTACACACTCTAGCCTCTGTACACGGTTGTTTAGCGAATGAATATGGTGGGCTCAACATATCAATCGTGTGTATGAAGGAACTGCAGATGCTGGTTTACACTGAAGATAGATGTTGGGGTAACTCAGTGGGCAGGCAGCATCTCTGGCGAGAAGGAATGGGTGACATTTCAGGTTGAGACCCTTCTTCAGACGGTGTCAACCATGTAGGTTGCTTTGGTGTTGAATTTCTGAATTGTTGGCCCTGCACTCATCCAGGCAAGTGGAGAGCATTCATTGCACTCCTGGTGTGGGCCTTGTAAATGGTGGTAAGGCCTATGATGAGGTTTAATGCAAAATTAAGTCAAATCTATTCAAATAAATCTATGAAAACACAAAAAGAGAGTTGGCAGTGGTTGACAGCAAGAATACATTGTAAGGTATGACGGTAGACAGATGACATGCATAAATCGCATAAGGTACAAAAACATTTCAAGGTTCAAAAACCCATCAGGATACATGTATTCAAAAGTGGCTAATAAGGAACATCAATGGTTGCAATCTGGAATACTCTGCGTGAGGGGGTGGTAAAGTCAGAGACACAATGTTAAATTATCTAAATGAGCACATGAATCACCAAGGTATGTATAGCTATGGACAAAATACTGAAAAATTGAATTAATGTAGATGGGTAGTTGATAGTTTGGACATGGTGGGCCGAAGACCCCATTACTGTCCTGTGGGACTGTTACAAACATGCAACTATTTGGAGAGCAACTCTGGTTGTCTACCTCTCGTTCACAAGAGAGAAGAACCACAATTTCTTTGTAACTAAGAAAGTTGACACGGGTTTAGCTGAAATAAAATTTTATTTCACATGAAAACTATTCTTCTCCTGAGGAGCCCAACATTCAACTAATTTTCAGTGCAACTTTTTCTTGTTCCTTTGTGTTTCTGTTGAATCCATTCCGCTTTATTTTGCGTACTAAATGTTTTGTTCATTTCTTTTGTGAATATTTATGGACAGACTCCACAAATGCGGCCACATGTTCAGGATCCATATCGGGATACATGCCGTGCCCCAAATTTGCAATGTAGCGCTGCGTTCCAAACTCTTCAATCATCTTCTTCACAATTTCACTTATTTTATCCTAAATTTAAACACATGGCATTGTGATTTGTGCTCAGAATTTATCCCCTCAATATAAATGCAGAAGTCTGTTCTTACCTTAGGTGCGTATAGCGCACAAGGATCCATGTTGCCTTGAAGAGTCACTTTTGTTCCCGTTCTTTCACTGAAAGAGAAGAAAAAATGAAATCATTAAATTTGCACACATTTCTGCTTCATATTGTGGTGTGCAAAATATTGTCAGAGGCATGTGTCATTCAGAATGATTGGCTCTGTTGAAATGTTATCTTTAGGCATCAATGATTGGGAAGATGTTGCTTTCAAGAAGAATAGGACAGAAATGAAGTTGTGATTTATGACTGCGGCCATAACTGGAAAATAACATTTAAAACCCCAGCAATTCAGTCAAAAGAAACATTTCTACATGACTTCTGCAACAATTGAATGAAACAAAATATTTTTTCTTGGATTGACTACTCTTACGCAAACTAATCCACATTTTAATTTGTTTACCTTCTAAACAGCCATTGGATACGGGGAGGTTGCTAGGATTTTGCTTGCAATTATGGGCCAAATGTTATAGCTGGTAAATTATGCTGCGAAATGTTATTTCTTAAAACTAATTAATGTTAAATTCTCCACTTCATTACTGAATTTTGACTTAGACTTTCCATTGCCATATTGAACCAGTAGAAATCTCCTGACTCCTCGAATATTACAATGCTAATAATTGCAGGCAGATCAAGTTTTCAATCCATCTCTCTCATCTCTTCCCGAGACTACCAAGTAAATCCATTTCATCACCTTAGCATTTCCAGAGGTGATGTCCTTGAAGAATTTCAATGATGGATGTGGCTAGAGGTGAATCTGTCATTGCAATTTTACCAATCTCTTATTTGCTGAAAGTCTCTATCTCAGGTAAAACCAACATAAGATTTGAGGCATGTTTTTTAGGCCTTTGTGCCTATAAAGGTCTGGTACACATGGTGAACAAACTGTGCATTGGCATACTTTGTGCATCACCATGCCTGATCCTATAATGGCAATAAGCAGCAACTTTTATCCATTCCCCCCCCCCCCCCCCCCCTCCCTTTCATTACCATAAATATCATCACTGCCTTTCAGTACTTCCCTCATGGACTTGTCTATTATTCTTTGCAACCATCTAACCTATGTTTCTTAATGTCTTAATTTAGCAGTAGGTCCCCTATTATAATTGCTCCAAGCAAATTCCTTAACAGTAAGAATCTTTCATTCATAGCCGCAAATTTTAGATCTCCCACATTGGAACACTTGTTAAAGATTTATATTAGGTCATTTCTATGCATTTTATTTTAATAAAATGCATAGCCCAACTTACATGGAAGATGTAATTTCTAGCTTCTGCTTCCAATACTGTAAATCATCTTTTGCATTTGCCATGTTTAAGATTAATATCTACATGGCTCAGCGAGGTGTGTAATTGCTCTGCGCACCTTTGGAAGAACACCATATCAAAAATAATGCCGTCTTTGCCAAATGAAATTGAGGAGAAATAGATTATAAAATTAAACTCCTCAGTGAGCTCTGCATATCAGTTTCTATACACATTAATTGTATTGTCTTAACTTAGCATTTGAGATGAGGGTTACCAAATATGTGGAAGGCATAAAATGCTGCAGGCACTCAGCAGGTCAGGAAATGGATAGGCGACGTTTTGGGTCAGGACTTTCCTTCAGACTGAAGAGGGGTACCATCTCAAAACTTCACCTATCCATTTTCTCCAGCGATGCTGCCTGACCTGCTGAGTTAATTCCAACAATTTGTATATTTTCATGGTAAACCAGCATCTGCAGTTCCTTGTCTACAGTAATAAATGTTTCAGGGTACTTATCAGGGCTAGTTTCAGTAACCACTGCTTAACTTCCAGTGAACTCTTAACAACTTACATGATTCCACTTTGTCATCAGTTTTCCTAAGCAGGATTATCAGTAAATCAGTGCAAAACATAAGGACCTTTTACAGAATTATTACAGTATTACAGAAACACTTGGCATTGGTTTATTATGGTCACGTGTATTGAGATACAGGGAGAAAATCTCCATAATGGGTTCATCGCCTCTATAGCTTCCTATATTCCATATACCCATTACCTTTAAGGTCCCTTCTAAATCTATCCCTTCTAGTTTTAGACTCCAATAAGACTGTGACCCCCCCCCCCCCCCCCCCCCAATATATGCCACTCATGATTTTATATATGCTATAAACATTTTTAACCTCCTATGGTCCAGGGAGAAAGTCCTAGCCTCTCCTAATGTCTCAAGCCCTCCATCCCCAGTAAGATACTTGTGATATTTTTCAGGTGGGCCAGCACGTCTTTCAAGGGTCTTCATGATTATAGAGGTCAGTGCGACAGGCCTGGAGTCATTAAGACCAGTAAT
Source organism: Amblyraja radiata (assembly GCF_010909765.2). Classification (NCBI taxonomy): domain Eukaryota; kingdom Metazoa; phylum Chordata; class Chondrichthyes; order Rajiformes; family Rajidae; genus Amblyraja; species Amblyraja radiata. The sequence continues at coordinate 46,817,897 of NC_045965.1, forward strand.
CCTTGGCTTTTTGGGTACAGGAGATATTGAAGCAGGCAGGGACAGTACAGGTTTGCAGGGACCGATGGAAAATGTCTGTGTAGACTGGTGCCAGTTGTTCAGCACAGAGCTTGAGGGTAGAGGGGGAAACATTGTCCGATCCTGAATGAATGACAAATTCTGAATGACTAATGTAGGTTAAAAATGAGGGTGGATGAACTGGTACAAATCAGGATATGTGCAACAGTTTACAGAAAGTTGAAAGATAGAAGAATACATGATGCCTGCTGCATGCTCCCACCTATTTGGACAAAAATAAAAATCCATGAATTATGATACTAATAGATGCGTTTTCAACTGTGCGTTACATAGAAATAAACATTCAAAAAGTGATGTTTAAAGAGTTAAAACATTTTCTAAAACCTCATACTGACCAAGAATTGGCAAGATATTTTGAGGAAGCTGCTTACAGTAAGTCGTTGATGTGTGATATTTGTGTGTGGGTGAGGCGATAATCTTGTTTACCACATAATTTGAGTCAATTTCAGAGCTGAAAACTAAATTAGTCTAGGGCTAGGGAAAGGAAAATTGTACATTTAACAAGCCTGAAGTTTGCAAAGGTAGAAAACAATCACAACTTTATCTATCTGAAGAAGGGTTCCGACCCGAAACTTCACCCATGCTTTTTCTCCAGAGATGTTGCCTGAGATGTGGGTCTGAAGAAGGGTTTTGGCCCGAAACGTTGCCTATTTCCTTCGCTCCATAGATGCTGCTGCACCCGCTGAGTTTCTCCAGCTTTTTTGTGTACCTTTGATTTTCCAACATCTCCAGTTCCTTCTTGAACAACATGTTGCCTGACCCGTTAAGTTACTCCAGCACTTTGTGTCTATCTTCCGTATAAACCAGCATCAGCAGTTCCTTCCTACACAACTTTATCTGTAAATCTAGCTGAACCCCCTGCAGTTTGCCAAATAGATCAGTGGATGACGCAGTCAGTCTAGGCCTGCACTTTCTTCCTCCAGCACCTAGACCGCCAGGGGACCTATGCAAGGATTTTGTTTGTGGATTTTAGCTCTGCATTCAACACCATTGTGCCAGAGCTACTACACTCCAAACTCTCCCAGTTATCTGTGCCTGAACCCCTCTGTCAGTGGATCACCAACCTCCTGACAGACAGGAAGCAGTATGTGAGGCTGGAAAAGCACATCACGGACCCGCTGGCCCTCAGCATATGAGCACCGCAGGGCTGCGTACTCTCCCCTCTCCTTTACTCTCTCTACACCAATGACTGCACCTCCACAGACTCATCTGTCAAGCTTCTCAAGTTTGCGGACAACACAACCCTGATTGGACTGATCCATGACGGGGTGGAATCTGCCTACAGACAGGATGTGACACAGCTGGCGTCCTGGTGCCATTGCAACAACCTGGAGCTCAATGCTCTTAAGACAGTGGAATTGATTGTAGACTTTAGGAGAGCTCCCCCTCCCCTCACCCCACTCACCATCAACAATACCACTGTCACATCTGTGGAGTCATTTAAGTTCCTTGGAACCATCATCTCCAGGGACCTTAAATGGGAGGCCACCATCGACTCCACAGTCAAAAAGACCCTACAGAGGATGTACTTCCTGCGGCAGTTGAGAAAACAGTCTGTCCTCACCTTCTTCATCGTGGTCTGGTTTGGCTCAGCCACCAAGCACGACATCTGGAGGCAGCAGCGCATCTTTTGATCAGCTGAGAAGGTTATTGGCTGCAACCTTCCCCCCATCGACGAACTATACAGTGCAAGGGCCAGGAAGCGAGCAGGTCAGATCATCTCTGACCCCTCTCACCCTGGCCACAAACTCTTTGAAGCACTTCTGGAAGTGCCTCTGGAAGGCGACTCCGGACTGTCAAAGCCGCCACAGCCAGACATAAAACATAAAAACAGCTTTTTTCCATGAGCAGTAGCTCTACTCAACAGCCAAAAGTCTGTAGCCTCTTTTTGCTCTGGTATTTTATTTCATTCTTCACATGTTTTAAATAATGTTTTTTTTTGTCTACTGTGTATCGTGTTGTAGCTTGCGAGCAAAGCACCAAAGCAAATTCCTTGTATGACATACTTGGCTAACAAAATGTATTCAATTCAATTAGTCAGTCATTTAAAATGGTAATTGTGCTCAAATTTCTTGCCTCCTTAGATACACATCCTTTCAAGAATACTGTTTTTCACTTTTGCCCTTCATACATACAACTTTCTTCATCCCATGATTAGTGGCACAAGCTCTGGAATTTTCTCTCTCTTTTCCTTTAACCATTTTAAATTTGACCTTCTCAGTCAAGTTATTGGTTACCTGTCCTTGTGACAGGATGCCAATTTTTATCCGACAACGCTTCTTGTAACAAGCCTTGACACCCATCAGCTTGCTGAGGTGCTGTGTAAAAGGTAGGATTTCATTGTCGTAGATGTACACTTTAGTTAAAAGGATAATCCTATTGTCTGTAACAAGAACCTTTCACATTGTCCATTATTGTACAAGCTGCAGTTCAGAGATATCTGATTTTGGAAACTTTTACAAACTCTTGCTCTATCTTTTGATATTCTCCTCTTCCATAATAATTATTTTGTTTTGTTATTTTCCTTCAGTTTAGATGAGAGATTGGACAGTAAAAGTAACGAATGTCTGATTTTAAAAGTAACGAATTCTTCAGCTTTCCCATGCTTTGGTCGAATCCTACACAGGCTGAAATCCCCACTGTTTGCTCAGCAAGGAAAATAAACATTTAAAAGTAAATCAAAAAATGCTGGAGAAACTCAGCGGGTGAGGCAGCATCTATGGAGAGAAGGAATAGGCAACGTTTCGGGTCTCGACCCAAAACGTTGCCTATCAATTCTCTCCATAGATGCTGCCTCACCCACTGAGTTTCTCCAGCATTTTTTGTCTACCTTCAATTGTTCCAGCATCTGCAGTTCTTTCTTAAACATTTAAAAGTAAATATTTTGATCAAATTAACTATCTTATATGGATTCAGATGCATGTTAAAAATGCATGCCATGGAAAGGTTACACAGCATCAATCCTTTACCTTATTCTCAATTTTTGTGTCTCATTCAACAGTCAAATTATCACATGGAATGGAAAGCCACTGTTGTTTTAAGAAGTGATTAATTTTAAAGTTGTTTTTTTTCTTTCAAACATTTACACTTAAAGATTTAACGGAGTTCAGAGCACTTAATACCACCAAAAACTATTGATCACACATGAATACGGCTACAGTTCTTTCACAGCCTTGACAGACCCCCCACATTGAATGCAAGAACAGGCTTTGACTCTGTTGAATTAATAGCCAGAAGGTAAGCTTGGTCAAGTTCTCGGTTCTTTGGCAGTCACACCTTCCCAGAGGTACATTTGGCCGCAAGTATTTATTTACGAAAACCTTAGTCTGCTTGGTAATGGTTCCCAGACTCATTGAGGCTACTGGTACAAGTGACATATTTTAGTTATGGGTCATTAATTCATTTTACAGCTAGGATCTAAAGAACCACAACTGTGAAACAAAAGGCTTTAAAAGTAGTGAAGCACAAAGGGAACTCTGCAGGATGCTCAAATACCACAGATTGCTGTAGCCCAAGTATAAGATTGTTAAGGGCTTAGACACGCTAGAGGCAGGAAACATGTTCCCGATGTTGGTGGAGTCCAAACCAGGGGCCACAGTTTAAGAATAAGGAGTAAGCCATTTAGAACGGAGACGAGGAAACACTTTTTCTCACAGAGAGTGGCGAGTCTGTGGAATTCTCTGCTTCAGAGGGCGGTGGAGGCAGGTTCTCTGGATGCTTTCAAGAGAGAGCTAGATAGGCCTCTTAAAAATAGTGTAGTCAGGGGATATGGGGAGAAGGCAGGAACGGGGTACTGATTGAGGATGATCAGCTATGATCACATTGAATGGCGGTGCTGGCTCGAAGGGCCGAAAGGCCTACCCCTGCACCTATTGCCTATAACTCCCTGATAATTTGCCACTTATTGCTCATCAGGAATTTGTTATTTTTTAAATTACAGTATTATTAAGACAATCTCAAATTATTGCTGAAGGAATTGCAGTGTAAATATCTAGAACGGATTCAAATTCAGCTCCCATAAATATTGACATTTTTCTCACAATTTATAAACTTGAAATAATCTTGGACAGACACATACCATTCGGCACATGGTAGTTTGCTGAACAATCTGAGTGATTGGTTGCAAAATGGTGCAGCACCGAGTCCCTGACGAACACGATTAAGATGTAGAAGAGAAACTTTAATTCGTATTGCCATTTATACACATCCAAAGGGATTATATTTGAAGCAGTCTAAAGATTAACAGGTACCTTTTAAAGTATTGTTTATTTATAGAGAAATGTGACAATTTGCAAGCAACTATGTTCAAAATAGAAAGCATTAAGATAAATGGCCAATCAAGGTGTTGTATTAAGATGAATGTTGACCAGAATGTAGAACAATTGCAGCTCCTTTTGATTTTTTTAAAACTGAACTTCATATCCACCTCTGCCACTAATCTCCAGGTCCATCACACCCTTACAATATCCCCCAAATCCCTTTCCTTGCTAAGGGTTCAGCTTGAACTAATTATTTTATATTAGTTACTTCTCCATGAGACGCTTCAAATTCTGCTACTTTAAAAGGTGTTACCCAAGTGTAAGCAGCTGTTACATTACTATTGCTAATTGCTGCTATCGTGACTGTTTAATTTCCTGTGGAGTATTACTTCATGTGTGAAGATCGTAAGAAAGACAAGAGATACAAATGGGATCTGGAGAAACTGGAATAGTTTATTGTCAAGCAAACCATTTAACTTAAGAAATAGGGGTAGTGCGATTCTGCATATTAAGTTAAGTAAAATATTGCCGGTATTACTACTGTTAAATAAACTGTTTAACTTAGAAATAGGGGAGGGCAATCTACGTATATTCCACTAGTTATAATGATCATCTAACTGAGAGTGCAGATAATATAACCCTACCTGTACCAGCATGTGGCAATTTCATATTCCTCTCTCAAACAAGATTTCATGAGGAATCTTCCTCCCAAGACTTGGCGTGGTTGCCTTTGCTCTGCCTTTCAACATATGATTTGTTGCTATTACTTGTATTTGTGGGTTAATAATTATTAGTAACAAACGATTTAATCAGAACAATGGTTGATGAAAGAATGTTTTAATTTCCCACATTATTGCTATCCTTGGAGACAGCAGATACCTGTTCAAAGTTTGGATCCTGAATGGGTTAAATGATGAATGAATACGTCTCTATTAATTATACAAAAGTCTCATCTTTGTTTTCTGAATCTAAGCCACTTATCTAGCAAAACAGAGACTATTCTGTTGTAATTCAAGTTCCTCCCCACACTCCCAAAATAGAAATGACCCATTCCTCAAATAACCCCTTGATGTGTTGTGGTTTGTTTTCTTGTTGAACAGAATATGCTTGCTATATTTCAAATGCAAAGGTATTATTTTCCATTATTTTGTTTAATCTATTGATATCTGCCCCACTTGCGTTTTGCACATTTATTTTCCTGCATCAGATTTGCACAGTGTATGTGATCGGCACTCAAGCATCAATGTGGATCTGGAACCAGAGGCATTTGAAGATTGCTCAATGGAAATTCACCCTCCCTCTTCCCTGCTCAACAAATTTAATCCAAAATTACAAGGCAGAGAATAAACTCCAAATGGGAGTCATTGCTCAGAATGGGAGAGCAGGGAGGGGAAGGTGGCACAGGGAAGAAATGGAAAATGACTGAAGTTTTCAAAATTAACTTCAGCCAGAAAGGGAGGGGGAAGGAATGAGAAGCTGGAATGGGGTGCACAAATAGAACGATGTTAATGGAAAGGAATAAAACCCCACTTCTTTCTGCTTCTAGAAAAACTTGAGTTATTTATAACTGTGTTCAAAATTAAATGGCCTTCGGTTTCCATCCGCCACCATTGCACTGATGCCAAAATGTCATCTTCCATACCAATCATTCATCCTTGTATGCCTCAGTTTTTATTCAACAAGTTCAAAGGGGGACATACATAATGAAGTGCATATTGCATGCAACAACAGCCTTGAGTAACATCAGGCTTATAATGTTCCATCTTCTAGTATAATGTGTGAATCAGAACATTAAATAGTGATGTCCAATTCAGAAGTTGGCAACATTAAATAAATGGATGTCAATACTTGAATTGCACAGCTTCCAAATTTATTTTAAATTTTGAACTTGAAATCTAATATGAAGAACTTTCATTCTTGCAATTTTTTGGAGTGGCAGGTGGTGGTTAAGAGTGCAAAAATAGTATTACAGTGCTCAAGTGATTTTTAGGTCCCCGCTGTTTGAATCGTTTATGATAGTTGTTTGCCTGGCAAATTATATCCTTTCAAAATCCTGGTTTAATTGCTGCTCTGCTTACCGTGCAATCTGAGGCTGAATCGTCCAGTCTAGCCCCACCACTTCATACCCGGAATTTGCAATATCTTCCAAGGCATAATGGGCATCCTTTGCAAACACAATCTGGAAAACAAGTACCAAGATATGTTATTTGGAAAATGAGTGAATCTCATGTTTGAGTGCTGAACTTTGGGAACATTTTCAGCCAAGTTACCCAGCAAATGATTTCAGAAGCCTAATCACATGTAGGGCAGCTCTATTTCCATTTAAATCACAAAATGAAAACAAATATCATTTCTATCTCTACCACCAGTGCTGGGGCAGGTTGGAATACATTGCACGGTTATTTTCCCTCAGTTGCAAGCAAACTTCTACGGATGGATTATTTAACTTAACAAATTGGCCTTGTTGTGAATTTTTCTGCTCATGAATTGAACAATTTTGGTTCTGTATGAAGTGTTATTTTTCACAATAACACAATGATTCCACAAAACGATTCTCTCTGCCCTTGAGGCTACCGAATCAAATAGAGGATCCTGTATTGACTGAGAGGAACGCAGGAAAAACGTAAGTCTGCATTTATCATTTTTACATACTGCAGGAATGTACAAGGCTTTAATGTTTTGCCAGAATGCTGATAATAATAATAATAATAATAATAATATATCTTTTATTGTCATTGCACGTCAGTGCAACGAGATTTAGTGTGCAGCTCCACTGATGTACAAGATACATTATAATGCTCAAAACGACACAAAGTGCTGGAGTATCTCAGCAGGTCAGGCAATATTTCTGGAGAACATGAATAGGTGACATTTCAGGTTAAGACCCTTCTTCAAACACTACATTATAATGTTCTTGGTCCTCCGATCAGAAACGTCCATTTAAAAACTAATCTGCTAGGGGTACATGCTGCTGTCCTGGGAACCTGGTGCCAATCTACTTTCCATAGGTGCTCCTACAGTAATGACTTACCTCTGGCTTGGTATAGAGAATCTGCATTGAGTTGGTCAGGCAGGGGTGAACAAATTAGCTGTTCAGTGATGAAATGTGGCTTGGGGCTGTATCCAGGCTGGCAATGGAAGTGCAGGTCACTGCTCCTTGCGATGACAGATCACCCAGGCCCCACTATCTCTCCCTTCTCCTCCATTGAATGTGATGTTCAGCCATTGTCTCCCCCTTCTGTACCTGCATAGCTCTCTCCAGTACAGAGAGGAGGAGATGACAGCTTCCATCACATCGAACAATTTGATTGTTTGTGACTGTGGCAATACCATGGGATTTGGACATTGTCATCTCGTGAAGAAGGTGATTCCAGTCCCCTGCAAGGGCCTGTGCTTACTGTGTCAGCAAGGGTAGAGTAGTGAACAGCTTGCTCCAACTTGCCCAATGTCAATGCCAGAATGGCCAGACAAAACTGCAGATGCTGGAATCTAAAAGTTGGAAGAACTCAGATAGTTCAATAAATCTGTGGAAAGTGAAACCAATCTTGGTTTCCGACCAATGACTCTTCCTCAGAACTGGGGGAAAGAATGGACTGTTTCCAAAGCAGAGCTGGAGGGAAGCACGAGGTGCAAGACAAAATAGAATCATAGAGTCTTACAGTGGAAACAGGCTCCTCGGCTCAACCCGTCCATGCTGACCAAGATGCCCACCTAAGCCAATCCTATTTGCCCACGTTCGACACAGATCCCTCTAAACCTTTCCTGTCCATGGACCTGTTTAATACCCTGAGAAAAAGACTGCATTCACCCCATCTATTTAAGGTTAAGGTATTTTAAACGTTGTTACTGTACTGCCTCAACTATTACTTCTGTCGGTTGGTTCCACATACTAGTTTTGAAAAGACCAGGCAGAAAGCATGTACAAAAAAATCTAAACATTTTAACTATGGTACACTATAAAATACGCAGGTGTGTACTCCAATCTGGTGAGGTCCACATAGAGATCAGAGAACATGCAGATGTATTAAAATATCTAATTAAAATTGGAATAAAAGCAAAGTAGTCATTCAGATTATCATAGAAGCATGTAAACTAAAGTAGTATTAGTAACAGGAAATCATTCCCCTCCTCATCCCCTTCGCCAAGCACTGTGAAGTACACAATATTAAGATTTAAGCTGTGAAATCAGATTTTTAAATAACAGATTGAATTTGGGTAATTCAACATCTGCTGTGTAATTAAAAGAATATTTTCAAAATAAAATCTGGGTTACTCATTTTGCCTAAGAATTTAGCTCAGTCTAAGCTGACAGGATGAAATCCTCTCTGTTTGCTCATTGCAAGGGTTCTCGATGAAATTAGTCACATTCCAGTTCTGGGTTTGTCGATTAATGAGCCGACTGGGGCTGGTGTGATGCCTCCGAGATTTGAGTTGATGCAAGCTGTTGGCAACAAAACAGCAAATTCCATGCTGCAACTAAACTTTACGGGGAGTGCTTGATGATGACAACATGGCTAAATCACATTTCCTAACACCAACCTCCACCATCCCATAACTAAATTAATGAAAATTTAGTCTAGCTTACTTGCTCCTGCAATACAGACGAGTCGAGGCTGTTTATTGTCCTTCCCTGGCTGAACAGAGAGCATCGAGTCACCTTATAGTTTGGGATAAGAGTCCGACATATGGGCAATTTAAGATAAAAATGAATACACCTACAAAAGGCAATGGCAACTTGTGTTGCTGGTGACATTTTAAAGGTTAAATTACATTTTAGAATAGACTGAGTACACCAGTCAGCCCAGAGTTTACTTTGGCACTTCTGTAATGAGCCAATTCAAAACACTTCCTTCCTCTTGTTCTATCCCTCAAGTTTCTATTCCTTTAAGAATATTTTCGGCCACATTTTGAAAGCTAATAATCAAACTGTTTTCATCATTCTACCTTGCAGCATGCATCACAAATCTGAACTCTGTATAATTTGTTTTCCTGATGTTGCTTTAGGACATCAGCAGACAATATTGAGACTGTAATAAGACTCAAACTAAATGGCTGAACAAAAGATGATGGTATACCTATTCAATAGCAAACTCAAGCTCGGCAAGAGAAAGGGCTAGTCTGTTACATTAGCTGTTCCTCAAATTAGAACCTGGCTAAAAATTGCAAGTGCCTGATAAGTAGGATAAATGAAAGACATGCACAGGATTGACATGAAACAGACTTTAAAAATAGAACCTTGATGGAACTTAGTAATGTAGAAACTTGAGGGGTAGAGCAAGAGGAAGGACGTGTTTTGAATTGGCTCATTCCAGAAGAACCAAAGTAATCTCTGGGCTGACTGGTGTACTCGGTCTTTTCTAAAATGCAATTTAATCTTTAAAATGTCACCAGCAACATAAGTTGCCATTGCCTTTTGTAGGTGTATTCATTTTTATCTGAAATTGCCCTGATGTCGGGCTCTTATCCTAAACTATAAGGTGACTCAATAACACATTTTGGCACAAGGTTAAAAAATGAAGTTTTAGAAGACTCCTTACTCAAGAACATGTTAGAGAGTTAGAGGCATACTGCCAAAACGGCTCTTTGGCCCAACTCATCCATGCCGACCCAGATGCCCATCCAAACCAATCCCATTTGCCAGCATTTGATACATATCCCTCTAAATCCTTCCTATCCGTATATCCGCCTAAATGTCCTTTAAATGTTGTTATTGTACCTGCGTCAACCGTTTATTCTGGTAGCTCGTTCCATGTATCTATCACCCTCAGTGAAAAAGTTGCCCGAGGTTAAATCTTTCCCCTTTTGCCTTAAACACATGTGGTCTAATTCTTGATTCCTCAACCTTGAGAAAAAGGACTGTACATTCACCCCATCTCTGCCCCTCATGGTTTCATACACCTCTATAAGATCACCCTTTATTCCTTGGAAAGAAGGAGACTAAAGTCACAGCCTGCCAACCTTTCCCTATGGCTAAGTCCCTCTAGTCCTGGCAACATCCTCCTAAATCTTTTCTGCACTCTTTTGGGCTTAATGACATCTTTCCTAAAGCAGGATTTCCAGAACAAAGACATTTGTCTTTTCAAGCTCCGAAATATATAAGTTTCATGAGATCATTCATCTCAATTCGGGAGGATGAGCCCAGTCTGCTTAATGTGTCATAGTACAATTCCCCTATCTTTAGAATAAATCTGGAGTGTACCTTAGATGCAGTCCCCCCCATCAGGTAGAGACCAGACTTGTATGCGATATTCAAGGTGAAAGCTCACCTGGGACTTTTGTTAATTGCAGTAAAACATTTTCACCCTTGTTCTTGAATTCTCTTGAAATAAAGGCCCACACAGTTTATCTTCTTGTTTGCAGTACTTGCATGTTAACTTTGATTCAGATGCAAGGGCAACCTGGTGACTCTGAACATTTCAATATTTTGCCATTCCAAAGTTACTTTTCTTTAACAAAAAATGTTTTAACCAAAGGGGGTAATTTTACATTTCACCACCTTCCAATATATACCATATTGGCATGTATTTTACTTAAAGTCTCTGCATCCTCCTCCCATTTCATTGCCATTTAGCTTTGACTCAGACACTCCTCAGCAGATATAATCTGCAAATAAAAACAATGATGACCATTTCTAAAGAAATAGCAAAGCGCATTGTTAAAAAATATTACTGCATCAATTATCAGAAACTACAATACAGAATAAAATTCATTCTAATTAATCTGTACTAGAGCTTCCTTAAAAAAAGAAATAAACCTAGAGGCATTGATTAATTTTCAGCAGCAGCTCATCGGAAGTAACATTTCTGAGGGATTGGAGATGGTCGGGCTGTGAAGGCATAAACACTACCATGAGCTGACTAAAAGCTATTGCATTTATGCAGATTTTCTCTCTCTCTCGTTTTGTGAATGGATTTAACATTCGCAAGGTTACAAACCATTTTCACTTTGAAGTAAAAAGAATACAAGCCTATTAAAATTGAGACAGTGTATTACTCAATTATGGTCAATTACACCATTTTCTAATGAAAGGGAAACAAAATGTCATGGCCCTTAAATTTGTGAAAAAGTGAGGTAAGGAATATTATCAAAAGGAGTTCGGAGTCTGAACTTTTCACCCTTGGAGAGATGATGACTCCCACTTGTCATGTGAAGAAATACACCAGCAAACAACTCTTTACTTTCAAGAAACACAAAAAGCTTGACCAGGATGGGGGATGCAATTTTGAGTGTACTGCAGAATAAACTGACATCCAAAATAGCCTAAAGTCATTGTAACACATTGTAATTTCTGTAACCCTAGGAGCAATAACTTACAAACCAAGGGTCTCAAATGCGGGGTAGAATCTTCCAAAACTAAATATTTACGTGAAGTACAAGATTACACATCAGACCTAAACTACAGCAATACTATCAGCACAGTTGAAAACATTAATGAGCACTTTTGTTCAAATGGAACAAAATGTTTGTTTAATATAGCACTAAACAAAGGGCTTGTGTTCACATTGAAGGGGCATTGTAATTGTGAAAAACATGTTTTGCAAGAAATGTTGCACCAGATTTTTAGAATTAATACAGAGAACAGTGAAAATAAATCTATCCAAAGATGCAAAAAAGCACGTCAAACCATATATTGCAAGACTATGCCCTTTAAGGGAAACAATCTCATAACTTATACTGCAAGATGTCGTCAGAGTGTGGCGACTCTTTGCGTGCTCTTCCTAGAGAAGGATCGACTACCATTGCCAACATAATCAAATACTTGTTGCACCCAGTCATGCCACCTTCTCCCTATTCCCGTCTGGCAGAATGTACAGAAGCTTGAAAGAGTGCACCTCCAGACTCGGGAACAACTTCTTCCCCTCTGTATCAGGCTTCTGCTATAAGATAAGGTACGGTTCATAGGGTACAGTACCTCATTGAGGACATTGGGTTTTGTATAAAGAATTGATGTACCAGAATGCTGAGAAATACATTCTGCACTCTGTACCTTCCCCTTTGCTCCTTCTACTGTACTGAAGTCTGAACCGATTGTATCTTTGGATGGTATATCTGTTTGGCCATCACGCAAAACAAAACTTTTTATTGTACCTCAGTACATGCGACGATGATAAATCTAAACCTCAACTGCAGATATCATGCAGAAAATATTCCTGTTTTCTTCAGCTCCATCTGGTGGAGAAAGCAGCAATAGCACAAAATATGAAATAGAGCCTTTAAGACGTACTAGAAAATCAGACATAATTTGCCAGTACAAATCAAGAATGGACAACTCACCCCTTCATCCACATCTACTTATGTTCATGGGGAAAAAAACCTAACATGTTTATCACATGCAAAAACATACTGCTGGAAGAACTCAGCAGGTCTGGCAGCATCTGTGAAGGAAATGGAGAGATGAGGTTTCTGGTTGAGACCCTTTTCTGGACTGGTCATCCAGCAGTTTGTTTCTTTCTCCAGATTCCAACATCTGCAGTCTCTCATGTTTCCATGTTTATCACGGTTTTCCTTTACCATAAAACAGAAATCCCAATTCAATGGTAGAACAAGAAATCTATTATCTGTGGTTGGACAGTTACTGGATAGGATTTGGAAGGATATATATATATATATACACACATTTGGAGAGACGGATTGACTAGGGATAGCTGTGTTAACATTCAAATAATTTACATTGAGCATATGCCCTTCTCCTAATCCATTTACTGTGTGAACATGGAGGATGTTATTGACAAAAGTGCTGGAATAACTCAGCAGGTCAGGCAGCATCTCTGGAGAACATGGATAAGTGACATTTCAGGTCAAGATCCTTCTTCAGTCCTTTAAACTGCATGTGCAGCTCTTTGCTTCTACGAGGATGTTATTGTCAGAATTATATAGCACAAGACCAAGCTGTTCAACCCAACTAGTCTATGCCGAATACGTTGTCTATCTGTGGCTGTCTCATTTGCCCATATCCGTCTAAACCTTTCCTATCCATGTATCTGTATCAATATTTTTTAATATTGCTATTGGTTATAGATTAGTACTCTCTCTAGCCCTGTGTGCAATATCTCCTTAATGTGTAGAGGCAAACATGCAAAGGGATTCCGCATATTAGTGGAGTATATTTTTGATTTCCTCATGCTGCTTGACCCACTAAGTTCCTCCAATTATTGCTAAAAATTCCAGCAACTGCAATTTCCTGTGTCCTCGAAGGATTAATGTTCGTTTAAAACATAGTCTTTCGGATAATCACAGGAAGACATTACATTGAATAAAACAAAGAATAATAGGAATAGGAAAACTTTATTGTCACATGTGACTAGGCACAGTGAGATTCTTTGCTTGAATACCCAATGTATACAAATAGCAGCCACCTATGGCGCTGATAGAGTTACAAAGCACGCCGGCTCCCCCTTTTGTCCCCACCCCTCCCCACCAGTTCCCCCGTGAACCTCTGACTGAATTCAAGCCTCTGGGTAGGAAACTTAGACCTTCTCCAATCGCTGGAGGAAATCTTGGATGCATTTTGAATTAGAGCCATACTTAATCTCAAATTAATCAATTATACATCGACATTGGTGAAGTGGTTGGGGAGGGGTTTCTGTTGTTCATTTTGTGCTAATGAACACTTAATTTAACCAGATGTCCACAGCTAGTTGATGTACAATCTGCTGAGGAGTAAGAATTCAGCAGGTCACTGCAGCAAACACTAAAAACATCAGGTGGACTAGATTCTAGGAAAATTCTAAAGAACTACGGAAAAGGTTTTTAAAACTGGCATTTGGATTGTATATTTGATCATAAAATAAGACAGAGATCCTCAAAAGGAGCTTTTAAAATGAAAGCAGCAGCAATGCCAGTTGTTTGGCACATATACACAAAAACAAAAATCGCTGGCTAATGTTTGAAGAGCTTGCCACACAACTTTCAACCACTTCAATCGATCTACTCCCTTTGGCCGATTTTTCTGGCCCTTGAAATGCCTGTTGGATTTACAACTGTCTCAGAGGGATGTTCCTACTGTGCAATGCACTTCTGTCAGCCATTGAAGGTTAAGGAGTATGTCAGAGATTAGAGCAAGATAAAGAGCAAGGAAAAATCTAATCATTATCTAGTCCTCAAAAAATCCACCATTTCAAAAAAGCTTTGCAGTTTATTAAGCCAAGATTTTCAGTACAAGATGAGACAAACACAGATTAAAGCAATATTTACCCTGCCTAAGTGCTCCCCTGACTCATCAATAATGAGCCAATCGTTCATAGAACAGAACAGCTCAAATGCAGAGGCTATTTGCTCCAAAGATCCTACAGCGAACAAGATAGTCCACTCGAAGAAAAAGACGTAGTACGGTCATGGGCAGATTCATGGGTAATTTAAGGCCCCATTTCCGTAACCGGCTTCCGTCTCTGAGATCCCATAGGATAATAGTGCGGAGACGGAAGCCGGTTACGGAAACATCCTCGTAAAAATAAAAGTTATTTGGTAAAAATCTTCTCATTTTCAGAACTTTAATTTATTAACATAAACTGTTCCCCCGCAACGTTGATTACACTGCGAGTCGGGTCGGGTTATGGAAATGGATGAAAAACAGGCCCACGTTCCGTTGAGTACTACACATCAGCCTATTGCATTTAGCGGGAGTGGTCTATCTTGCTCCGCTATAGGATCTTTGATTTGCTCCATCAAACCTCTACTGGCATTTTCACTGGAGTACTCCAGATCCATCCACTTGTATGTAATATTCCTGAAGTTTTCTCCTCGATAGCATTTATTCAATTTGTTTTTGACAATGCCCATTAGATCAGTTTCCAATCCCATACCAGGGAAAGGAATCCAAGTTCAGCAGACTGGGTAAATTGTCACACAAACAGCCAAATTACCTGGCCTTTCGTGCTTGCTCTGCCATTTAATTCAATCATAGCCCCCTGATTGTAACTTCAACTATGATAACCTTCATTCCTTTACCTAACAAATGTCTATTTACTCTGATTCAATCACTCTTTAAGTGAGTTCCAAATATTAATTACTCAGAAAAAAAAAAAAGTTATCTCGCCTTGGAACAGTGATCTTTAATTCTAGATTCTTGCACGAGGAAACATCTTCTCTACATCGACCCATGTCAAAATCCCTCAGGTTTCCACATGTTTAAATCAACTAATTTCTTTCTTGTTTAAATTCCAGCCAATTTTTTCCATCAATGGTAACCTGCCCCTTCGAGGTATTAGTCTAATAAACCTTCTGTGAACTAATTGGATACATTAAATTCCTTCTTTAAATAAGGAGACCAAAGCTTTATGCAGTGTTTCAGATGTGGTCTCACCAATAGCCTATATAACTGAAACATAACCTACCGACTCATTTTCAATTCCCCAAGCAATAATTAGCTTTCCTAACAACTTGCTGTTTTTTGCGAATCATGCTATAAGGCCCCAATTCCTCTGCATTTCAGAGCTCTAACATCTCAGTATTTAAATTAGGTGCTATATTTTAATGTTTCTTGCAAAAATGAAATTGACAGTTTACATTTTCCACATTGTGTTCCCTTTCAGGTCTTAGCACACCTACATAACTTATCTATCCCTTTGTAAGAAAGGATTAATTTGTCTGAAGGACAGTCTCGACCCAAAAAGTTACCTCTCCATGTTCTCCGGAGATGCTGCCTGAGCTGCTCCAACATTTGTGTAATTTTTGGTAAGGGGGTGGGTGTGTGTCTGTGTGTCTGTCTGTGTGTGTGTCTGTGTGTGTGTCTGTGTGTGTGTCTGTGTGTGTGTGTCCGTGTGTGTCTGTGTGTTACCGTGTGCATATTCGCAGCCAACAAGTGTCTGGCATCGAGAGTGTGGCCGACATCGTGGATCCCAGTCAGGGATAGAGGGAGAGGCGTTCGGGAGCGCTCGGGGAGGTTGAGGATCGCTCCCGATATGTAGGGCAGGTATCTGGGTGATAGGGTGTGTTGGTGACCGGGGCTCCGGCTCTGGGACACGACTGGACAGGATGCTCCGTATCTGAAGGACAGCGGTCTGGGACAATGTCCGGGGTAGCGATAACGGCGAAGCTGTGAGTGACTGTGAACGGGTCTCCCAATCCTCAACGTGAAGCAATCATGTACAATAAACATTTAAACACCAAACAGTGGCCTCACCAGCCCGCAGGCAATCAGTTGAACACTAATATGATTGCATCAATATCTTGCTTGTTGCCCATTTATACGGCATCTCATCAGCGGGAATATGTCGCACCTCCCAAACCATGAGTTATTCTTGAATTTCTCAATCGTTCTTTGATTGTCGGCGATGCAAAAGAAAAACAAACGTTTGAGTGAATGAATTGCTGCTTTGTGCGGGCGGTGGCGGCTGCAGTCCAGAATGTCAATGGATGACCACTGTAAACTAGAAGCTGCTGTTCGTGCAGCGATTAGATGGCTGTAGAGGTCAGCATCAGCAGAACATTTGCATGATCAAACCCTCCCTATAATATCACCCAGATACACATCACTCCGGTAGACACAAAATGCTGGAGTAACTCAACGGGACAGGCAGCATCTCTGGAAGGAAGCCAACTGGTGACGTTTCAGGTCGAGACCCTTCCTGTAGGACGAGTTATTCCAGCATTCTATGTCTACCTTCGATTTAAACCAGCATTTGCAGTTCTTTCCTACACCGCTTTGGTCTTTAGACTACAGCCTTTTAGACTTTAGAGATGCAGCATGGCAACAGGCCCTTCGGCCCATCGAGTCTGCGCGGACCAACGATCAACCCGTACAGTAGCCAAAAAAAGTGTGGTTCCGCGGCCCATGCATTTATACATTGTTAAAAGCTGAATCACCAGCAGATTACTTGTTAAAAAAACTTGTTTAAAAAAAAAAAAAAGAGATTTATGTGCACTCCAAGCATCTTCCATCCACAGCAAAATGTCCACCTCTGAGTTCTTATTTGTTGTAATAATAGTTGATTGACATAGAAACATAGAAAATAGGAGCAGGAGTAGGCCATTTGGCCCTTCGAGCTTACACCGCCATTCAATATGATCATGGCTGATCATCCAACTCAGTATCCTGTACCTGCCTTCTCTCCATATCCCCTGATCCCTTTAGCCACAAGGGCCACATCTAAATCAAGAAAGGTGAATAGACAGAAATAAAGCTGGAAATTAACAGATCCATCAACCTCTGAAATGAGAAGGGATAAAATGGGTATAATGTGACAAGTAAAATTACAGAGAAATTAAGAAAAAAATCAAGGAAAGAAACAACAGGTTCAAATGAAGTCTTAAACAATGAACTAATGTAGGAGACTACCACTTGACCTCCCAGCTCCAATATTCAACCTCGTTTTGTTCGAACACACCAGCACTTTTCTGTAGTAATTCCACAACCCACAATTACAAACTGGAATCCTTTCGCAATGCAGAATTAATGTGCTGTTTGTTGCAAGCAAATTGGATCATTGGAAAGTTATAGCTGGTGGATAATGCAGAAAAAGTCACAAGGCAGTGAAAAGCTATGAAAAAGTCCAAAACAAAATGCCAAAATATCTCCAAGTATACACAAGAAGAACATATATTCTACCCATTTCAGACTTCTTTCACCATTCATCAACTTTGCTTCAACTTATGCACCTTTCTCCACGCTTGCAAAAATGCCACGTTTGGGGCCAGGAAATTTTCTGAAGAGGAATGATGCAATGGAACAAGACCACATGGGGAACAAGACCATACCGGGAGTAAAATGTGCAGTTCTGGTCACCAAGCTATCGGAAAGATGTCAATAAGCTGGGAAACATGCAGAAAAGATTCACAAGGATACTACAGGACTGGAGCATTTGTGTTATAAGCAGAGATTGGATAGGCTGAAGCAAAATAAACTGAAGGATAAACTTATTGAGCTATGTTAAAACAAATTATGAGGGGCATAGATAAAGTGAATGGTCACACTGTTTCAGGATAGGAGAGTCTAAAACTAGAGGCTTAAGATGTGTGGGGGAAATATAAAGGTGATCTGGCGAGATTTTTTTTTTCCCAGTCAGAGAGTGGTAGGTATGTGGACGAGCTGCAAGAGGAAGTGGTGGGTATAAAGTTTAAAAGGCATTTGGACTGGTACCTAAATAGCAAATGCTTACAGGGATATGGGCCAAAAGTAAGCAAGTGGGACTAGCTCAGGTCAAAAGTCCCATTTTCTCACTTTGACTGTGAAGCAGGAAAGAAAGCAAAAGTTGGAATAAGATAAATGTCTCTCAGTTTACATTTCTCAGTTGTATTTTCTTTAACCAATTTTCTGATTTTTCTGTGTAGATATGAAAAGGATAAGCTAAAACACATAAATAAAAGGTAAGAATAAGAGAAATTATGAAACTTTCCTCACAAATAGCAAGGGAGAAATTAAAACTTACATTTTTGGACTTAAAAAGTTGTAATGCATAATAAGGATATTAATAAAAATAAATTTGAGTCAAGATTTTTTTCCTGCTGTCTCAAGTCTCCACGATGCCATTTAAAAAATTCCCTTCCTGTCATGAAAACCTGCCGAGTCTGCAGGCTTGCCCAGTGCTCCAATCACACATCAATCCAGAGAATTTACAGCTCTGCAGATCTGTTCATTAAGTCTTTCAAATATGAATTTAATGTTAGGATACAAATTTAATCCTATTTTCTATTGCACAAGATATTATTCCATTCCTCACTTAAAATAAAAACTTACTTTTAATTCAATGAAGTGTTGTGTCAGCTGTTTTTTTCTGTGACAGCGCATCTGTGCAGATGAGATTCTGATATTGTTTGAGTGCTATGCCGGTGCTCTCATTTAAATGAGGAACTCCAAACTCTTTTAAAGGGTGCAGGGGTCACCTTATGTATATGTAAAGATATGATAGAAGGGGGGAAAAAAGCCGACTACTGAGGAATTTCAAATCAAGAAGATAGATTACTCTGTATTGTCTCATGGGATTAACTAATAGTGTTTTATAAATATAAATGAAATAAAAAGCAGCTGTCTAGGCAAAAAGCAAGAGCAGATTTATGCATTCAGAACTGGACCTCTTATTTTAATAGTGCATCCAGCAAAGTGGTTTAAAATGTTTGCTTCTGAACGGTTACAATTATAAGTAAGAAAGGTAACCATAATGTAGATGAGTAACTGTTCTATTTGCATTCCCATCTTTTGTTCCAAATAGGCTTCAAGGGGGGGGAGGGTGGGTTAGTTAATACCAATGTTGACTTCAAGGCCGTGATTTATGTTGTGTACAAAGTGCCTTACAGCATGTTGAATTAATGATCAAATACTACAGGCCATTATAATCTATGATGTACCAAAGGTCAATTGTCAAATCCAAGCTCCAAATGGCCAAACAATGATAGTAAGTTTTCAGGTGCCTAATAGTATAGAATGACTGAAGAAACTTCCAAAGACAAAATATACAGGGGAAAGAAATGAGAGCATAAAATCACATTGAAGCTTTGTCTGATATATATCTAATATAAAAGTATTTTAAAAACAAAGTTCAAAGTAAATGCAGCAAAGTGTTTAAGGGTAGAAAGAGCCTTTAATAAATATCAGGATAAAAAGAACAGAATGCCAAATAAACATCTTCCACAGATACTCCATGAAAGATGAGAGTCTTACCATTGGCACTTGAATTATTCCTGAGGCCTTCAACTTTTCTTTCACTTGTTGGGCAATCTCTCTGAGGTATGGGAGTGAAAACTCACTGAACTGCTCATATCCCAAGTGGCCAGCATGAGATTCAAACACTTGCAGCGCCTGCAAAAGCAAAGGAGACATTTCAAGGCAAAGACAGAAAAATAAATTACATCAGGCACTCTGATTCTGGTTATCTTTTGTGACAGGCACAGCAACAATATGTTCATAATTATAAGGTCACTAGCCTTCACAAATCTATATTCAAAAATCACACTTTAAATAACTACAGATTTTGCATTCTGTTTTCAATGGGCCACATGATCACGATGAATGGTATGGAAGGCTCAGAAAACAAATGGGCCATTTCTCATCCTGCCTCTTATACTCTTAGCATGTGGCACAATCAAGCCCAGGTTTGATATTATCTGGAGGTTCATAGATATGTACTTTCCTGCATGAATAAAGAGTCGGAAATTGATACAAAAGTCAGGGCTAATTGTTAATTCTTTCTCTACCTTGAAGGCAGGGCCGGATTTAGATGAAGAGAGGCCCTAGGCTCTTGCACTTTTGATGCCCCTCCCAAACCTCCACCCACACGACGAGAAGAAGATGGAAGAGTCCACCAGATTGACACCGATGTGCAGCCGAGCGTGGCCAATGAGATAAGGGCTGGAAAGCTGCGCTTTTTATTTATTGCTAATGCTAGTGTCGAGTTATCGGCTTAAAACACTATTATTCTGAAATGGAGGGCAAGGAAAATTACTGAAGTGTTGTTTAGAGACTACAGTGCATTGTCACAGCATATGTAAGAAAGGCCTATGACAGTGTCAAAAATATTATACACCAGGCCCGTATGAAGCTTTTCAAAAAAGGAGGTGGCATGGCAAGATTACAAAAATGTTATGCTAAAAAAGTGCAAGCAGTGCATATCACAAGCGCGAAGCTCAAAGACCCTTGCGGCCGGGGTCCAGGGCCCGCTTAAGGGCCCTGGAAGCTCTGAGGTTTTAGATGCACTCTGGTGCATTCTGAGCCTTATTTTGGAGCATTTTTGCACCAAATTTTGGTTTAGTCAAGAGTAATGAGTGGTTGGAATGGGATGATTGGGATCATTGTTGTATACATTTTTTTAAATCAAAAATTGAAGCTGTCCTTGTTTTAATAATCAAGTTGTACTGTAAAATGTTATGTAAAATGTTATAAAGGAGCATGCAAACACGGCAAATAAAATACTGTAAGTTTTTGCAGTAAATAAAACCTTTTTTAGAAAATGTTTTGTGTGTTGAGTTGATTGCCTGTTACTGTTCGACTGTGTTAGTGTGTGCACATTAAAAATGATGCAAAATGAAAGTCGCAAACTATGGAATACATATTTTTCTGTATTGTTATCAAGAATAAGAAAGCAGTTACAATTGTTTGATATTATTCATATTGATGAGAAAATATAATTGCTTTAAAACCTACCTTTATTTTGCAATCTCACTAAAGATAATCCCCTTTTCCCTCACCCCCCTCTTCCTTCCCCCTCCCTACACCACTCTCTCCGTCCCCATCTCTCTCCCCTCTCCCCCCCTTCCCCTCTCTCCCCTCTGTCTCAACCCCCCCCTCTCCCTCCCACGCAGCGAGGCTCCGACTCCGCACCGCAGACACCACAGCCCCCCACCCAGCCAAGAGAAACGGGCACTCCCGCAACGCAATATTCCACTACTTACCTGGAGTAGGTATGTTGCAAAGCCTACCTGAAGCGTCGTTGAAAATCTGCCGCTGCGGGTGTGCGCGATTTTGGCGCCGTTTAGAGGGGGGCGGGTTTAAAACGCGATTTTCTCTAGGCTGTTCAAATCGAAGATGTTCAGCCTAGTTAATTATTAACGAAAAATCGCTGGAAGACCCCGTCGCAAAAGCTATTATTAGTTTTAAAGGCCTCGTATAATAGTTATAGTAGTTTAAAAATCAATCTCTAAACCCGCGACCGCCAGCAACCGCAGGGTCTCATAAAGCAGACAGCTGAAGGTAGGCTGTATATTTTTACATTAAAAAGGGCTTCTAAAGATCCCTTTATACAAAGTTTAATATTGCGAGTAGCTCATTTTGGGCCCATTATATCCCGCAGTATTTTTCTGGGCATTTGAGGCACAAATCTACCGCAATGTGAACGTTCTAAACCAGCGCGTTCCACAGGGACCCACTGGAAAGCTGATTTAAATGGGCATTTATTTACAGCAATTGAACACTAAATTCCTTCCATTTGGCCTATAAATTAATGTAAATGAGATTTAAAAATCATGTTTTATTGTGAATTATTTGTGAATATTATTTGGACATTTAGGCTATTTAAAAATGTTAATCATTTATTAAGAAATGGATAGATGTTTAGATCTAGTAATTGAAGTCTGAAATTAGCTACAATTAGGTAACTAACTAATTATATGCTTTAATTTCAGGTCATCCAAGTAAGATTATTTTATATTTGTTTCAGAATGCTTCAATCTATGATAACTGAAAATTTCATTCAGTTCTCTTAATTTTTAAGAAAGTTATGGGCTTTTGACTGTTCACGATCACAGCTTTTTTGTTATGTCCATAGAAAATCAATAGGGAACAAGATGCTCATTTCCGAGTATGAAAATGGCCATAACTTTTTAAATACTTGAGATATGAAAGTGAATTAGGTGTCAAATTAAACTTATTTTCATGCTTTATCTGATGGGATAAATTACAGACTTGATTTTTAAAATCTCAAAATGTTGTAACATTGCTACCTGGAGTAGACACCTAGGATCTTTGGTAGACACGAGGCATCAAGGTGATTGTGTGGAGTGTAAATGGAGCTCTGAACCCGCCCGGGCCCACTGCGCACGCGCCGAGAAACAGAGCCATTTTGCGTCGCTACTACATCACCGGCTTCCCCCAACTGCGCAGGCGTAGATGGTCGCAATTTTTCCCCTCAAAACTTCCAGCGGCCGGAACCAGAATTTCGGGTAATTTCCGTCAAAGTGGAAACGCTGATAGCGCTCCAATTTTTTTTTTCTCTGGATTTTTTTTACTCTGGGGGAAAAAAACACCTTGGCCGGAGGCCCCCTAGATTTTGAGGCCCTAGGCTTCAGCCTATGAAGCCTATAGGTAAATCCGGCCCTGCCGAGGCCCCCCTAGATCTCGAGGCCCTAAGCTTAAGCTTGTGAAGCTCATACGTAAATCTGGCCCTGTATGAAGGTAATGGGCAGCATCTGCAGCACCACTACAACAGCACAACCGTTAGCAACTAAATACACTGACCAGAAATCAAACAGATCTGCTAGGTCTTAAAAGCTCTTGGTGCAGACTCAAAGATAATCTTGAGACAGGTGTGTTTATGAAGCTATTGCATAGGATAATTGATCTGCTCATGTACAAATACAATTGTGACTATACAATTGTGAACCTGTGCTTGCAAAATATATTTTTTATGATATTCAGATTAAAATGCAAGTGCAAGGAAACCCTTGCACCTTTTCCCCATGGCAGCCTTGTAATTTACTCAGGAAGGAATTATAGAATGGTTTAAGCATAGAAAATGACCGCTCAGTCAAGAGTCCATACAGGTTCTATGCAAGAGCAATGCAGTTTAGTTTAGAGATACTGTACAGCGCAGAAACAGGCCCTTTGGCCTACCAAGCCCATGCCGACCAGCAATCCCTAGCATCATCCTACACACGCTAGGGACAATTTACAATCAACCCATAAACCTGCACGTCTTTAGAGAGTGGGTGGAAATCGGAGAACTCAGAAAACCCACGTGGTCACAGGGAGAACGTACAAATTCCGTACAGACAGCACCCGTAGTCAGGATCGAACCCAGGTCTCTGGCGCTGTAAGGCAGCAATTCACTTAATCTCATTTCCCCAGCCCTATATGCCCCCCTAACAATTTCTTCCTCTCAGATACTTCTGCAGCTCCCTTTTGAATGCTGCAGTTGAATAGTCTCCAGCTGTGCATTCCAGGCACCAACAAATAGTGACATAAACATGTATTCTTCATGCTTTTACCCACATCCCCTAGTGTTGAACCCCCTACCACTGGGGACAAAAAAAGACACAGTCTCTTCCTCGACCAGAGGAGCAACCTATACCCAGCCACTGACACTCTCCTCCGCTTAGCGGAGTTGGTCCTCACCCTCAACAACTTTACATTTGACTCCTCCCATTTCCTCCAAACACAAGGCGTAGCTATAGGCACACGCATGGGCCCCAGCTACGCCTGCCTCTTTGTCGGGTACGTTGAACAATCCTTGTTCGAGACGTACCAGGGCCCCATCCCCGACCTCTACCTCCGTTACATTGACGACTGCTTTGGGGCCACCTCCTGCACCTACACACAACTGACTGACTTCATCCACTTCACCACCAACTTCCATCCGGCACTCCAATACACCTGGACGATTTCCGACACTTCCCTACCATTCCTTGACCTCACCATCTCCATCGCAGGGGACAGACTCCTGACCGACATACATTACAAACCCACTGACTCACATGGCTATCTGGACTACACGTCTTCCCACCCTGCCCCCTGTAAAGACTCCATCCCCTACTCCCAATTCCTCCGCCTACGCCGCATCTGTTCCCAGGATGAGACATTTCACACCAGGGCATCGGAAATGTCCTCGTTCTTCAGGGAACGGGGATTCCCCTCCGCCACCATAGATGAGGCTCACACCAGGGTCTCATCCATACCCCGTAACACTGCTCTCTCTCCCCATCCCCGCACTCGCAACAAGGGCAGAGTCCCTCTGGTCCTCACCTTTCACCCCACCAGCCGGCAAATACAACACATAATCCTCCGCCATTTCCGCCACCTCCAACGTGACCCCACCACTCGCCACATCTTCCCATCTCCCCCATGTCTGCCTTCCGCAAAGACCGCTCCCTCCGCAACTCCCTCGTCAATTCTTCCCTTCCCTCCCGCACCACCCCCTCCCCGGGCACTTTCCGTTGCAACCGCAAGAAATGCAACACCTGTCCCTTCACCTCCCCCCTCGACTCCATTCAAGGACCCAAGCAGTCGTTCCAGGTGCGACAAAGGTTCACCTGTATCTCCTCCAACCTCATCTACTGCATCCGCTGCTCTAGATGTCAGCTGATTTACATCGGGGAGACTAAGCGTAGGTTGGGCGATCGTTTCGCCGAACACCTCTGCTCAGTCCGCAATAACCTACCTGAACTCCCGGTGGCTCAGCACTTCAACTCCCCCTCCCATTCCCAATCCGACCTCTCTGTCCTGGGTCTCCTCCATTGCCAGAGTGAGCAACAGCGGAAATTGGAGGAACAGCACCTCATATTCCGTCTGGGGACCTTGCGTCCGGATGGCATTAACATTGAATTCTCCCAATTTTGCTAGCCCTTGCTGTCTCCTCCCCTTCCTTAACCCTCTAGCTGTCTCCTCCCACCCTCCCATCCGCCCGCCTTCGGGCTCCTCCTCCTCCCCCCCCACCCCCCATCAGTCTGAAGAAGGGTTTCGGCCCGAAACGTCGCCTATTTCCTTTGCTCCATAGATGCTGCTGCACCCGCTGAGTTTCCCCAGCAATTTTGTGTACCTTCGATATTCCAGCATCTGCAGTTCCTTTTTGAACACAGTGTTGGTGTAACTTGGCGGGTCAGGCAGCATCTCAGATTAACATGGATAGGTGATGTTTCAGGTTGGGACCCTACTTCAGGCTTGCGCCTACCACTGGGAGGGGCTTCTCTCCAGTAACTCTTATCTCTTCATTACCGTGATACCTTCAATTAGACTCCTTGTAATGCCTTCTGTACCTTCTCCAATCCATTCACATAACTAAAATCCCTCATCTTTGGAATCATTTTGCAAAATCCTTTTTGCAGATTCTCCAAAGCCTTCATATCTTTGCCAAAGTGCAGCACAGAACAAAATTCCAGTTGTGACTAAACCAGTGTTTTATAAAGAAGTGGCAAGGCAAATTTTCACCTATAAAATGCTTTGAAAATAATCTACACTGAAAAATAAAAAGTCACTTGGTGACAATGAAGCAGGTGATAGTTTTTCTAAATCTCATTCCCATTTTGATTGATCACCAGAGGCCAACTAATGGATTGACAAGGGTTCCATGAAGCCCAGGTAAGGAGAGTGTTATGTTCATCAACTTATTTGCCTATAGGACTCATGACAATGTAGCCACAGCCAAAAAGATGCAAAATACATCTAATCACTCTCACAGATGGACAATGATAAAAAATATAATAACAGTTGCCAAACCTGTCCCTTTTGGCAATCTGCATGCAGCTATGCAAAGATCTCTCTCGCTATTTGAATCATCTCCATAGCATCACATTTACTTCATAAAACAATACCCACAACCTAAAATCTATTAAATTAAATGTAGAAACTAGAACATTGTTGGCAGGATAACATTACCATTTTCTCTTCCAAGAAACATACCGTTTCTTGAAAATGATTTACTAAATGCACTCGGCACTTTTCTCTTATGTTCTAAATGGGACTGCTTTGGAGTTCAAACTGTGATCTCAAGTTCTTAAGGAAGATGGTTATTTGGACGGAACATTGTCTCAGTAAATGACCACAGCTCAAAGTGTTAAACATAGATGTCTAATAATGTTGTGGTACAAATTATAAGCAATAAAATAAAATTATTTGTTCATTGAGGATTATGAAGGAACTATGACAATTACATTGGAGCTTAATATAACCTTGCCTCTTAAATGGAGACTGAAATTGTTTCAGTTTTCAGGGCCGATTGTCACATAATCTTGGACTACCTAAATCCTCTCAAGTGCACCAATGCTTCTTGAACTTAATTGCTTAAAGTGTCCACAGAATTCAAGAGCATGTGAAAGTGCTGCCATCCAGGGGTGTTTTGTGATATTGCCAGTCCTGCCAGGATGAAGTTTAAAATAGTTAACTACAGTTAGGCCAGATTGTTCCTAACCTTCAATAGACAATAGTCCATAGGTGCAGAAGTGGGCCATTCGGCCCTTCAAGCATTCAATGTGATCATGGCTGATCATCCACAATCAGTACCCCGTTCCTGCCTTCTCCCCACATCCCCTGACTGGATTCCCTTTCAGTTTGGATGCAAGGAATACCAACGTCCTATTTGAAGATGCTATTAATTCCCATTATAAAAACAGGATTGTTACAGGAAATAAAAATGTTGATCCTATGTGACTTGATTAAAAACTTAGAACTTCCAATTACCTGAGCTCCTGCTTTTACTTGTCCCACCAGATAGTCAATGATCACATTTGTGAGAATTTTCAGAAGTTTATGACTGGCTGAAGGATATTGATATAGCCATCGTTTCGCTTTCGACATTGTATTTGAACCACCTCCTTCTATCATGTAAGCCATCAAAGTCCACTATGAGGAGGAAATTAAAAAAAAACTTTGTTAGTGAAAAGGGAAAAAAAATATTACTGCCTGAAACACTAAAAATAAAAAAATTGCTGGGATTTTAGGTCGAGACCCTGCAACAGGATTAGGAATGTTAATCATCCCTTTACTATTATAAGTGCCGTTTGACCCACTGATTACGTCTAGCAGTTTTTTCTGTTTGTTCCAGATCCCAACATCTGCAAACTCGTGTTTTCAATTACACAGTTAGTTTAATTTTCATCATTGCTCATTGAATACCTATTCAAAAGGTTGAACAAAAATGCATTAAGTAGCTATCCACTTGTACATTGTGGGAACTATAACTGGTTGGTCCCATGTTTAAACATAATGCAGAAAATGAGGGCAATATTTATTAAGGCAATGAAAGAGCAATGAATTTGTGAAGTCGAGCTGCCACATTACTCAAGTAAAATTGTGCCTGCAAGCGCATGTGTGTGCATGTGTATGTTGGTAATATGTATGTCTGTATGTGTGTGTATATATCAAAACTATGTGTATAATATTAAAACTACTCTAGGTTGTTTAGTGCTTGTGCTCTTCACTGTGATGGCTTATCTGTAACTCATTTAGTTTGATCACAATATTTTTTCAGCATACCGGGGCTCCTGAGAATCCAATAAGGGGGACTTCTCCCTTCAGCTTGTGGCGGGTCAGTGTTATAGCCTGAAACACGTAAGCCAGTTCCTGAGTTACATCCACGTTTTCATGCAATTTCTGAAGATCTGCAGGCTCATTCAGTGGCTCTGGAAACGTTGGACCTTTTCCTGGAACCATTGTGACCTCCATCCCTAATGCCTTAACATTTAAAATAAGGGGAAAGATATTTTAAAAGTAAAAGTTTCAATTCTATTTTGCTGTTATCACAAATGTTTGATATGGCAATGGATAAGGCCCAGCCACACATGACTATATTTAAAAAATAATTTAAAAATTCATATCAGTTTTTAGTAATTAAAAGCAAACTGCAGAAATGTATTTTAGTATTTACTAGACCGAGTGCAGACTCGTTGGGTCTGCTCCCCCAACCCGATTCCACCACTCACCCGTTCCCCCAACGCAATCCGTTCCCCCAACGCAATATTGCACCATAGCCCCCACCTGCACAGGCACGGCTCATGTCTCCTCATCCCCCAGCAGGGGTGGTAGAGAGGGAGGGGGGGGGGGCAGAGAGAGAGGGGGAGGGGGGGGGGGGGGGGGGGTTAGATAGGGAGGGAGAGTAGAGAGGGTAGCGGGAGGGGGAGGGAGGTAGAAAGGGAGAGGGGCAGAGAGGGAGGGGGGGTAGAGAGAGAGAGAGAGAGAGAGAGAGGGGGGGGGTAGAGGGAGAGGGGTAGAGTTCAGGGGAGGGAGGGTAGAGAGGGAGGGGGTAGAGAGGGAGGGAGTGAGGGTAAATAGGGAAAGGGGCATCTCCCTCCTCCACCCGTCAGCTCGGCTGCCGCCTGGGCTATAGTGCAGGCTACGACGTCATCTCCGGGCTTGTCCAGCGGCGGCTTCTTTTTCGGCCCCGGGCTCGGCCCTCACTCCAGCTCCAGCACGACCCTCCCCACCACCGGCAGCCACTGCCAATGCAAGCGCTGGAGTGTCCTTCCCTCCCGGAGTGTCCCGTCCTGCCCTGTGAGTGCATTGTGACGTCACTCTGGGTTTTTCTCCCGAAATGGGTGAGTTTTCGGGCTGTTTTTAAAACTTTAAGTGATTAAAAAGTTCGAAAATATAGGTTGGAAAGGGATGGGAAGATTTTTATCACCTCAACGGGAAAAATGTGAGTAGAATGTGTGAAAATGGGAAGGCTGTGGCCTAGCGTTTGAAAGAAAATAAAAATTAACCAGATTGTGCCCAGATGACACACACCTATACATACACACAAACAAGAGAAGAGTTTTAGTAATATAGATTATTGTATGACTTAAAACTTATCATGACGCTTGACAGTCAGATACTTGAATCAAATGACATAATATCTGGACATATTTATAAATGGTCTGAAGTCTCACTTCAATAGCAACTTAATAATGGTTGTCACTCATTCTTGTCAACAGGAAAACAAATGTTTGCTAAATAATCAGATTTTAAACATTTGCTGCAAGAGTGATGGTACAGTATAACACGCACAATAGCAGAGTGAACACTTTACATAGAACTATTACATAGAAAATAGGTACAAGAGGAGGCCATTCGCCCCTTCGAGCCAGCACTGCCATTCATTGTGATCATGGCTGATCGTCCCCAATCAATAACCCATGCCTGCCTTCTCCCCATATCCCTTGATTCCACTAGCCCCAAGAGTTCTATCTAACTCTCTCTTAAATCCATCCAGTGACTCGGCCTCCACTGCCCTCTGTGGCAGGGAATTCCACAAATTCACAACTCTCTGGGTGAAAAAGTTTCTCAGCTCAGTCTTAAATGGCTTCCCCTTTATTCTAAGACTGTGGGCCCTGGTTCTGGACTCGCCCAACATTGGGACCATTTTTCCTGCATCTAGCTTGTTCAGTCCATTTATAATTTTATATGTTTCTATAAGATCCCCTCTCATCCTTCTAAACTCCAGTGAATACAAGCCTAGTCTTTTCAATCTTTCCACATATGACAGTCCCGCCATCCCAGGGATCAATCTCGTGAACCTACGCTGCACTGCCTCAATCACAAGGATGTCCTTCCTCAAATGAGGAGACCAAAACTGTACACAATACTCTAGATGTGGTCTCACCAGAGTCCCATACAACTGCAGAAGAACCTATACTGAAATCCTCTTGTTATGAAGATATGAAGACAAGAGGATTGAAAGAAATAAACTCTTATTGCCCACATGTAAAATCTCCCCCCATGCAAATGTACTTGATTATAGGTAGCCAGAAAATAAATCACACATAGATTAGATCCTTTGTTGTGATATGAACTGTGATAACAGCCTACAATGGTTTTGTTGGATGGCATCTAAACTGTGGCAGAAGCAGACCTTTCACATGGTAACAACGCATGAAAACCTCAGTTCATGGTCACTTTCAACAAATGTATCCATGGGACATGGTGACAATTCATATTTTATCAAGAGATTAGACACATGCTGCAACTTACCTGAGGAATCACGAGGATGTCAGAGAAAATAATAGCAGCATCTAATGGGAATCGTCTGAGAGGCTAAAAATAAATAAGAAAGAAACTCTGATTACAGATAGTTTAAAGCTGCTCAGAATCCAAATTTAAAAGGGCACGCACATGAATGTAACATTATTCTATAACAGTGAATCTAGGATCTTTGTAGATGACATTAAATTTGGTGGTGACGTGAATAGTGAAAAAAGTCCTCGATCTCTACCTTAGAGATGGTTCTGAGGCTCTTGAAGAGCATTAAGATGGATGTTCCCAGGACCTGATGGGATCTAACCCAGGTTATTTGAAGGAAATTACGAAGGTAGGGTGATGGATGCTGTATGCATGGATTTTATGCATGGATTTTAGTAAGGCTTTTTGTAATATCCCTCAATGCAGACTGATCCAGAAGATTAAGAAGCACGGATTCATGGTGACTTGGTCGTATTGATTCAGAACTGGCTTATTCATGTAAACAGAGAGGGTTGTAGTAGAGGAAAGATATTCTGGCTGGAGATCTGTGATCAGTGGAGTTCTGCAGAGACCTGTGTTGGGACCTCTGCTGTTTGTGATATATATGTGACTTGGACTTAAATATAGATGGGTTGGTGAGAAGGTTTGCTGATGACACCTAAATTGGAGGAGTTGTAGACAGTGAAGGCGGCTTATCCGAAGATATAGCAGGATATAGATCAGCTGCAGAAATAGACAGAGAAATAGAGGATGGAGTTTAATCTGAGCAAGTGCGGGCTGTTTCACTTTGGGAGGTTGAAAGCAAGGAGAAAGTATACAGTTAATGGCAAGATCCTTAACAACACTGATGTGCAGAGGAATCTTGGAGTCCAAGTTCATAGCTCCTTGAACATGGCATCACAAGTAGATAGGGTGGTAAATAAAGCATATGGTATGCTTGCCTTCATTGCTAAGGGCATTGAGTACAAGACTCAGGATGTCATGAAGCAGGTCTGCAAGACTTTGGTCAGGCTGCAATCGAGAGTGTTGCTTGCAGTCCGCGCCATTACAAGAAGGATGTGGAGGATTTGGAGAGGGTGCAGAGGATGTGTGCCAGAATGGTGCCTCGATTAGAGAGTCTCAGCAATGAGGAGAGCTTGGATGAAGAAGGAAAGTATTTTCAGGAAGATCTGAGGGCTAAGGGAGTCTATGCTGTAGCATAGATCGAATA
Source organism: Amblyraja radiata (assembly GCF_010909765.2). Lineage (NCBI taxonomy): Eukaryota > Metazoa > Chordata > Chondrichthyes > Rajiformes > Rajidae > Amblyraja > Amblyraja radiata. The sequence continues at coordinate 46,849,515 of NC_045965.1, forward strand.
TAAAAAGAGCTGTATCGTTGATTACATTATGTTACGCATAGAGAGGGTGGAAATGTGGAGGAGTAGAGGGCCCCGCTTATAAGGTCAGCAGACACACACACGCGCGCACACGCACGAACGCACACGCACACACACACGCAGAGGCGTGAAACGGTCTGCCTGGGGTGGTGGTGGAGGGACCTACAATTTTGCCTTCTAAGAGGCTTTTAGATAGGCGGTTGGAAGTGCAGGGAAGAGGGACATAGATGATGTACAGGCAGAGGAGATATGTTTATAACAGGCACAAACATTGTGGGCTGAAGGGCCCGTTCCTGTGCTGTACTGTTCTATGTTATATGATTACAATAGGATCAAGATCAACTGGGAGAGTGGGCAAAGGAATGGCAGATGGAATTTAACCCTGATAGGTGCAAAATTATGCATTTTGACAAGATTAACCAGGGTGGGATATCCAGTAGATGACTGGGCCTCGAGAATGTTGTAGAGCAGAGACATCTAGGGGAACAATTACGGAGTCTCCAGAAAATTGCGACAAAGGTAGACAAAATGCTGAAGACAAATGGTATGCTTGCCTTCATCTCTTGGAGCAATGAATACAGGGACATTGTGTTACAACTAAACAAGACATTGGTGAGACCGCACCTGGAATATTGTGTGCAGTTCTGGTCACTGTACTATAGGAAGTGATGTGATTAAGCTTGAGGCAGTGCAGAAATGATTAGCAAGAATGTTGCTGGGCCTGGAGGATTTGAATCATGAGAAAGACTGGATAAACTGGGACTATTTTCCCTGGAGTATTGGGCCAATCTTGTAGAGGTTTATAAAATCATGAGGGACATAGATAAATTGGATAGTTACAGTCTTTCTCCTTGAGTAGGGGGAATCTAAAATTAGAGAGCATAGTTGAGTAGGGGGAAATCTAAAATTAGAGAGCAGAGTCATTGGCTATATTTAAGAGGGAGTTAGATGTGGCCCTGGTGGCTAAAGGGAACAGGGGGTATGGAGAGAAAGCAGGTACAGGATACCGAGTTGGATGATCAGCCATGATCATATTGAATGGTGGTGCAGGCTCCAAGGGCCGAATGGCCTACTCCTGCACCTATTTTCTATGTTTCTATGTTTTAAAGTGGGCGAGGAAAGATTTAAAGGAGACCCGAGGAACAAGTTGGAAGTGGGGTATATGTAATGAGCTGCCAGAGGAAGTGGTAGAGGTGGGTACAATTACAACAATTAAAATATATTTGTGCAAGTTCATGGATAGGAAAGATTTAGAGACCTATGGGCTAGATGGGACTAGCGGAGGAAGGCTCCACAGTTGCCATGGAATAGTTGGGCCAAAGGGCCCGTTTACTTGCTGCATAATTCTGACACTAAATTTACTAAAGAGTAAAGATATACTGACCTGTTTAAATGATATATCTCTGTACAATATTTACCTGTTCAAATCTGCCCTGCAGTCAGAAAATTGCTAAACTAAACTACGAATAAGTCACAAGACGCAAGGTAGCATAATCATCTCACTTGTACTCCCTCCTCTGTAAACAGTTTTTAGAACAGAAACAAGTAGACGTGAATGCACACTCATAAGAATGAGTTGGTTTTAAAATGACAACTTGCACATATAAAGTTAGCTTGGAATTTATGAAACTCTGCAGTGGGACTTGAATTCACAACCTTAACTCAAAGGTGAGAGCACTTTTACAAAGCCATCTGGACAAATCTCCAAGAGGCAAGTACAGTAGTGAAAGAAAATATTCAGGGATTATCTTTAAACTTAGTTTAAATGTCAGTTGCAATGATTTGTTTTTTCAACTCATACATTTGGTAGCTGGAAGATGTGTCTTTGCATTCAACATAAAATAACAGGGGTGAAGGATTTTTACTTTTCAATCCAATATCCTCTTTGCTGAATCACTAGAGTGTAAAGTCTCCAATTTCTTTGAATGTACATTGTTCTCTGTGTTTCACTAACTCACCTGCAATGTCAACTCACAGCAGATTGTGGGAGTGCGGCAGGTTGTGAAGAAATCCTGCGTCGCTCGGGTCTCTCGGAATTCTGTGAGAAGGGACAGAAATGAGCTTATCTACTGAAGCAGCGTCTGGTGTAGTGGAATCCACTGTAGTACACATTGATTCAGTCAGCAGGAAGTAAGACAAATCTCTTGTGGCTTAACATTCTCAATTTTAATAGCTACCAGACTAAGCGGGACCCATTGGGTCCCATGTTCACACGGGAGGGTTGGTCCCCCAACGCAATATTCCACCTCTCTACCAATTCCAATATTGGTGGCCAGTGGGGGGGGGCTTTCTGGAGTGCTAGTATGGGTGTTGTGGGCCGAACAAACAGGTTTCCAGAGAGCTAGTATGGGCATTGTAGGCCAAATGGATTCTTGAGCTGGCAGCTCAGTCACTCAGGCCTGGTGGACTAGCAGCTCAGTCATTCAGGCCTGGTGCGCTGGCAGCTCAGAAACTGCCAGAAATTCTGCCCGAAACAGGTGAGAGACTCTGTGTGAGAGAGAAGGGGGAGAGGGTGGAGAATCAATTTTAGACCTTTTTCATCTTTTTATGCAGATCACAGCAATGAAGGAGGAAAGTCTATCCTGGCCTGGATCTCACAGGGAGACAATGAAGAGAGGGAGAAAAATACTGGGGTGAGGTTTAATACTTGCAGGGGGAATACTTACTGATGGGCCAAAGGGATTTCTCCTGGGCTAGTACAGGCCTGATGGGCTGAAGGGGCTCTTTTAGAAAAAAATCAGTGTGAAATCTCAGTGAAAGGCACTTTTTCTGGACATTTCCTGGCCTGGCAGGCCTTTCAGGCCAAAATGCACTCCTGGGCTAATACGGGAATTTTGGGCAAAAGGGACTGGTTTCTCGGCTGATAGGGCCTTGGTGGCTGAAATTAGAGGTTTCAGGCAGGCCAAACAACTCATTTCATTTCCTTTCCATTTCACTTTCAAGCACAGGGCAGGCCGAACAGCTCATTGCATTTTCATTTCATTTACATTGCCATTGCAGTTTCAGGCACAGGGTAGGCCGAACAGCTCATTGCATTTTCATTTCACTTCCATTGCCATTGCACTTTCAAGCACAGGGCAGGCCAAACAGCTCATTGCATTTTCATTTTACTTCCATTGCCATTGCAGTTTCAAGCAGAGGGCAGGCCGAACAGCTCATTGCATTTTCATTTCATTTCCATTGCCATTGCACTGTCAAGTACAGGGCAGGCCAAACAGCCGATTGCATTTTCATTTCACTTCCATTGCCATTGCACTCTCAAGCACAGGGCAGGCCAAACAGCCAATTGCATTTTCATTTCACTTCCATTGCGCTCTCACGCACAGGGCAGGCCAAACAGCTCAATGCATTTTCATTTCACTTCCATTGCTTTTCCACACTCATAACTTTTTTATTTGTCATCGATGGGGAAAAATCCTCGGGGCTTGCTCAGCGGAGGAGGACTGTGAGTAAGATGGCCAAAAATCATAGCGATATATGGTAGCGTTTTTTCTAAAATCAATATACAGCGCAGACAGGAAGTGGCCAAGATGAGACTTTTAATTATATAGATAGCCGAGCAGTGGGGAAATTAAATAAATTGCGAGTGGCCTTGTTTGCTACTCCCTTCATGGACAGTCCCAAATTGATATTGTGTTGTTAGGGGAATGCTGTGTATTCCTGCATTCCATCTTGTGGTTAGCTCAGGGAAGGCAATACACAACAAGACAGACTGCGTAAAGCTGAAGAGCTGAATCAAAAGTATGTTCTATGATTAGGCTAATTAGGACAACTAGCAAATCCTTGACAGTGACAAATGAAAATCTGAAAGTGTGCAGATCCTGCTTGGTGCTAGGGTAAAGGGCTATCACAAAAACAGATGGCTAGGATTACAAGGAAACAACAACCCCAAAATATGTCAAAAGCAACAGTGTATGAACGAACAAGGAGAATATAAATTTAGCTCATTAATAACAGGGACATCAAAGCGAGTTACATCTCGAGATTAGTAAAGATATGGACAAAGTGAACCAGAAAATAAGTAAGAATATTGTATTTAAAGTGTTGTTGTACTCTGCTGACAAAATAGCATTATTACTCAACAAACTATATGCCTTTTCCCAGCACCTTCAAAAAATGGGATTTGGTTTCCCTTTGACAACTAATCATAGCAATGAAGTTCACGTGACTAATTTTAACAATGAAAAACACATTTGTTTTGCCTAGCTCTTCAGGGGAATATATTTACCATCTTTACTTGGTCCAACCTATCAATGACTCCAGACTCTTAGGAATGTGATCGCTTTTTAACTGGTCTCTGGGCAAGCCACTCAGATGTACTGTAACCACTATGTTTAAACAAAAAAACAAAAACATTGGTCCCATAGAATCATTCTAGTAGTATTATTCAGGCGTAGGTGAGTCATTCCCAGCCTGGCTGACTTGCAAAGCACTCCTCACTAACTTCAATCGAATCAGGAGAGCTATCCCACAGGTTTAGGTTTATTCTTGGCCCGTTTACCGAGGTACAACAAAAAGCTTGGTTTTACATACTATCCTGACAGATCAGATATACCATACAGAAATACAATCAGTTCAAACTAAAGTACAATAGATGGGCAAAGGGGAAGATATAGAGTGCAGAATAGATTTCTCAGAATTACACCAAATTGTGGCACTCCACTTCCTTAGACAAATTGCATTGTCCTGATTGGGATAGAGGTGAATCGAACAGTACCCTAGCTTATGGAAGGGCCGTTAGAAAGCCAAGTCATACTCCAGTCTGACATAGTTATCTGCAGCTAAATAATGTGCCAGAGTGCTCTATCAGAATCTCTGGGTACACCCTATCCCATCAGAAAGCCAGATCCTCCAGCAGGAGTGGACAAGTGATCTATAGGTGTTGGAGAATAGCTGTCTGTGCCCTCAACATTGAATCTAGACCCCGTGAGGTCTGGTAGTATCAACCATGAGCGAAGGAAACGTTGTGTTTACCATTTACTGTTCTTCATCTATTAATGATTCTGTACTACTCCACATTGAGTAACAACACTGCAAGTGGCAATGGCAGAATGCTGCATGCATGATAGGTCTTCAACATCCATCACGAAAAGTGACAGGGTAGCACCAGTGTGTTGATACGCCAAATCGTGAAAGGCATTGTTGTCAAACTAGCTCCATGACAGGTACAGAATCATTAAATTTCGGGATTTGAGTGACACTGGAAAGGCCAGCAATTTTGCTCACCTCTAATTGCCCTTGAGATGATGGTGATGATGAGTTTTTTCTCACAACTCCATTGCAGAGGACAAGTCTATTCAATGAGCAGCACAAAAGGAAGTTTAAGGCAAACCTGAAAACAAGGTGCCAACCAGCTAAGCCACACGACAGGACTCCATGCATGGTAATTGCATAGTATGCAACATGCAGGGATAAGCAATGCCAAAACAAATAGATCACAATAAAGCTCTACAGTCCTGTAACATCTAGCCATGAATGGCAGGGAAAACCAGAACAGCTCAAAAGGAGGGAAGATGCTCCAAGAACAGCCCCATCCTCAAAGATGGCATGGCACAACCTTGTCAAACAAAGCCCAAACAGCAGAATTCCCAAAGGAAGATCAAGGCAATATTATGTCATCTAGGTGCCCAGGTAAAACTGAAGTCAATTGGTATCGAGGAATTACTGCAATAGCTGGAGTCATACCATGTAACCAAAAAAGATTCTGGATGCAGGGAATTAGTCAGCTCAGTGGAGAGGTTGTTCAGGATCGAGCCTCAACTACATCCACCTTCAGCTACTTTGTCAATGACCTTTCTTCTGTCATACAGTTGGAAGTGGAGAGGTTTGCTGATGATTACAATATGTTCAATCCCACTTCAAACTCCTCAGAAAATAAAGTAGTCCATGCTTGCACATAGCAAGATCCAGACAACATTCAGCTGTAGGTTGATATGTAACAAGTAACATTTCTGGATCATTAAAAAGCTACTCATCTGATCAGCCACATGGATACTGTTGCTACAAGTTGTCAGGAACTGTGCATCCAGAGCAAATGATCTACCTCTTAACACAACGAAGCCTAGTGGTCCAAGTCTTAATGTTCAGAGGGCATAAAATTATGTACCTTTAGACTGTCGGCAAGAGAGTTTATTGTCATGTGTCCCAGATAGAACAATGAAATTCTTGCTTGCTGCAGTACAACAGAGTATTGTAAGCATAAATACGGAACAGTTCAGTGTGTCTACATAGCATAGATTATATATACACACATAAATAAACAGATAAAGTGCAACAGGCTGTTATAGTTCACAGTTTGTTTGATGGCGTGTTTAATAGCCTGATGGCTGTGGGGAAGAAGCTGTTCCTGGACCTGGATGTACCAGATTTCAGGCTCCTGTACCTTCTACCTGCTGGCAGCAGAGAGATGAGTGTGTGGCCAGGAGGGTGTGGGTCCTTGATGATGTTAGCAGCCTTTTTGAGGCAGCGACTGCAATAGAGCCCTTCGATGGTGGGGAGGTTAGAGCCGATGATGGACTGGGCAGTGGTCACAACTTTCTGCATTCTTTTCCGCTCCTGGACGCTCAAGTTTCCGAACCAAACCACGATGCAACCAGTCAGCATGCTCTCTGTGCACGTGTAGACATTCTAGGGAGTCCTCTTTGACATACTGACTCTCCGTAATGTTCTCAGGAAGTAGAGGTGCTGATGTGCTTTCTTTATAATTGCATCAGTATGCTGGGACCAGGAAAGATCCTTGGAAATATGCACGCCCAGGAATTTGAAGTTCTTGACCCTTTCCATCATCGTCCCGTTGATATAAACGGGATTGTGGGTCCCTATCCTACCCCTTCCAAAATCCACAATCAGTTCCTTGGTTTTGCTGGTGTTGAGAGCCAGGTTGTTATGCTGGCACCATTTGGTCAATTGGTCGATCTCACTTCTATACTCTGACTCGTCACCATCAGTGATTCGTCCCACAACAGTGGTGTCGTCGGTGAACTTGATGATGGAGTTCGCACTATGTCCGGCTAAGCAGTCATGAGTATAGATTGAGTAAAGCAGGGGACTGAGTACGCTGAATTGAGGTGCTCCCGTGCTGATTGTTATCGAGGATGACACATTTCCACCAATACGGACAGACTGTGGTCTGTGGATAAGGAAGTCGAGGATCCAATTGCAGAGGGATGCGCAGAGACCCAGATCTGAGAGCTTGGTAACCAGCTTGGAGGGGATGATGGTATTAAACGCTGAGCTGTAGTCAATGAATAACAGCCTTACATACGAGTTTTTGTTGTCCAAGTGGTCCAGAGCGGAGTGGAGAGCCAGTGAGATCGCATCCACCGTTGATCTGTTGTGGCGGTAAGCGAACTGCAGTGGGTCCAGGTTTTTGTCGAGGTAGGAGTTGATATGCACCATAATCAACCTCTGAAAGCAATTCATCACCACAGACGTTAGTGCCACTGGTCGATAGTCATTGAGGCACGTCACCTTGCTCTTCTTGGGCACCAGTATTATTGATGCCCTTTTAAAGCAGGTGGGAACCTCAAACCTCAGAAGTGAGAGGTTGAAAATGTCCGTAAAAACTCCAGCCAGTTGGTCCACACAAGTTTTTAGAACACGGCCGGGTATACCATCAGGTCTAGGCGCTTTCCGATGGTTCACCCCCCCCTCGAAGGATCTTCTGACGTCGGCCTCTGTGACTGTATTGCCATCACGGCAAATGGGGCTCGGGAATGCACATCAGTGTTCCCCCTATCAAAGCGTGCGAAAAACGCATTGAGCTCGTCAGGGATTGATGCTTCACTGACAATTGAGCTGCCTCCTGATTTTGCCTTGTAGGAGGTGATGGCATTCAAGCCCTGCCACAGTTGCCGAACATCCGTCTCATCCTCCAGCTTGGAGCAGGTCCCTTTTGGCCTTTTTGATGGGCTTACCAAGGTCGTATCTGGACTTCTTGTAGACCTCTGTATCTCCAGATCTGAATTCCCGGAATCTGTACTTCAGAAGAGTGCGGATCTCATGGTTCAACCAAGGCTTCTGGTTAGGAAACAGTTTTTTTTTTAAATGCAGTCCTCCACACATTTCTTTATGAAGTCTGTAACGACTGTGGCGTATTCATTCAGGTCTGTTGCCGAGTCCCTGAACATTGCCCAGTCTACAGACTCCAAACACGCCTGGAGTTGTTCCTCTGCAGTGTCAGCTAAAGAAAGTAATGCACTCACCTTATTCTCAAGGGCAACAGAGAAAGGCAATAAATACTAGTCCTGGCAAAGACTTCCCGGTACCAAAAAAAATGAATTGAAAAAGAGTGGATAAATATCTTTTGTCACAAGTCTGCTGAAGTCATTATGGAAGATATTACAAAATGATTCAGTAAAGCAGCTTGGCTCACACTTCCGATTTTTTTAAAGGAGTTGACTGCAAAAAGTACTCACTTGACTGCATCATTTGGAAGGGATACTGAATTCAGGAAGTCTTGAGAAGGTTCTCGTCCCGAAATATCACCTATTCTTTCTCTCCATAGATGCTGCCACCCGCTGAGTTTCTCCAGCATTTTTTGTCTACCTTTGAGAGTTATCCTGTTTGTTACATGCCCTATCCTCACATTCACAATTACATAACAAGTGTTTCTAAAAAGTTATTGAGCTGGGGCAATAAGCATCGGGTACGCGCCGACCAGTGATCCCCGCACATTCACACTATCCTACACCCACTAGGGACAATTTTTACATTTACCAAGCCAATTAACCTACAAACCTGTACATCATTGGAATGGTCATGGTCATGGTCATGGATTGGATATATTTTAAGAGTCTAATTTCTCACACACGTAACAGGGCTGATCACAATATACTCAAGAGGAGATTTCCATACCACGGATCTGACTTAGAATTATGGACCTGTTGCTTACCTGGGAGATACCTTCCCGCCTGCCTCATACACCAAACTGGGACATAATCAGTCACCTCACCCCAAGCTGCTTTGAGGAATGTATCATTTTTCAATGCTGGAAAATCTTTGGAGCTGAAAATCATACCAAATACAGTGACATATGTTATAATGAAGGGACACAATCATAGACATTGTCAATAATAAATGCATGTTAATAATTTTATTCTTGCAAATAACAAGGACTTTCTATTAAAACATTTTTAATCCCATTGGCTCGAACTCTCAAAATCTTCAGTGTAAAATGCTGCACATTAAGCTTTGCTTAACTGGAAAATTATAACAGTATCAGTCTGAAGAAGGGTCCCGATCTGAAACGCTGTGGTCCATTTCCCTCCAGAGATGCTGCATGATCTGTTGAGTTCTTCCAGCACTCCGTTCATTACAACATCCTGGCCCGTCGAGTTACAAAACTTTAGATGCAAACCAAGAACCAAACAAATGATATGACATTCTTCTATCCTTGTTCTTGCTCGGTCATTCAAAACGATCATGGTTGATCTTTTGCACTTGCAACTAAACTTTGCACTAAACGTTATTCCCTTATTATGTATCTATACACTATGGATCGATTATAATCATGCATTGTCTTTCTGCTGACTGGTTAGCAAGCAACAAAAGCTTTTCACTGTACCTCTGTACACGTGACAATAAACTAGACTGAACTTTTCCTTTGCTAACCTCATATGGAATGATTCCCTCGTCATTCAAAAATCTATCAAACTCTATCTTGAATACTCAGTAACTGAGCAGATCCCTCTTGAAATTCAGAGAAATTTGTTGTTCTCTAGGTGAAGAAATGTATTCTCATCTCATGTGGTATTTGGGGATTTTGTCCTCTCGTTCTAGACACTCCATCATCCAACCTGTGTATTATAGATATTTCAAAGAGCTCATCATTCAGTTTTCTAAACCAAGGAGAATATAGCAGAGACGCAATCCCAAGAATCAATATGGTGAAGCTTCGCTGCACTCCTATGACACATATATCCTTCTTTAGACAGGAGGTCAGACCTGTGCACAGTATTCCAGATACCGTCCCATTAGGGTCCTATATAATTACAATGAATGGCTCTACTCTTGTAGTGAAATCCTCTTGTAATAAAGGATAACAAACAGTTTGCGTTCTTAATTACATGCATGTTAACTTGCAATGATTCAGATATAGGACATACAGGTCTCTCTGAACACCACCATTTTTCCAGTACTTGCCCTTATAATGAAACACATTTTCCTACCAAAGTTAGATTGCACGTTCTATCGGTTGTATACTTATGCATTGACTTTGCTTGTCTAGATCAACCAGAAGCTTATCTGCATCCTCCTGACAACCTACATTGCTACCCAGCTTAGTATCTTCAACAAACTCATCACACTTGGTTTGCTATCCTCAATATTAACAAAGATAGACACAATGTAAACCATTCTCTCGTTGAGTGAAGTGGCCTCAAAGAAATAACGGACAAATACAAATTACAAATATATTAAATGTTTGCAAGGTAACTTTCAAGCTAAAATGCTATTTGAATTATTTCTAAATCAATTTTTTCAACCTAGGAGGCAAATGATTGACAACCTGAGACCAAAATCAGTGTGAAATCGACCTTCAAATTGATTCCTCGATCATATTTCCTGGATTAAACTCAGAAATAAAATTTCCAGAGTAAAATAGAACAATAATCATAAAAAAACATCTTCCTCCCCATCAAAAGGCAATTTCTCAAGTGCCTCTATTCTTCAAACAATACCGGTTAAAACCAAAGGGATACATCGCACAGCACAGCGTAAAATGCACTGCTGTTATTTTACTTTTGAAAAAAAGTAGACACATAAATGTACTAACAATGAACGGATTGTTGCAAGTGGAAAAAAACAAATCTTTCAGCAATAATTATCTTACTGGTCCTATCACAGTTTATTTTTTTATTTTTTTATTAATTGTTTTTCACTTGTAGTTTTTGGTTAATAGGAAAAGGCCACAAACTTTATCATGCTGCGCAGACATGGGCCCAACCCCACCAAAACAGGAGGGTGCATAAGTAACTGCATTTGGAATCATGATTAAAATCCATAACCTAAAAACTGCCTATTGAAGTTAAGTAAGAATTAGAGTTCAACATACTTTGGACATTTATGCAAAATATATATGGACATTTTAAGGTTTCAAGTCAAGACAAACAATTTATACTTTATCCATGTGCTTCAATATAAAATAAAAAACATGCATTTAGAATGTGTCTTTCACTTCCTTTTCACATGCCTATTGCAATTTGCAGCCATGAAGTACTTTAAGTGGAGCCACTGTTTTAATATTTTTAAAAAAACATTTAATTATTTATGCACAATAAGCTCTCATTAACAGTAATGTAGTAATGAATGGATAATCTGTTTTTTGATTGACAAATACTGGTCAGGAAATAACTAAATTCTGCAAAATACTCTTCTGGAGGGGCACCAACATCCTGCAGGGAGGTTTGCTCGTGCTGCTTGTAAGATTTAAATTAGAATGGCGGGGGGGGGGGACCAGAGCAACAGGTCAGTAAATAGAAGGGCTGATGAGAGAGGTTATGAGGAGCAAGTCTCAAATGAAGGACAGGCAGGGAGTGCTTTGTGAATACGAGGATCATGCAAGGCTGTGGTGTGTTTACTTCAAAGCAAGGAATATTGTGGATAAAACTGATGAACCTAAAGCCTGGATCTGTGCCTGGAATTATGATTATGGCCTTTACAGAAATTTGGTTGCAAGAGGAACATAACTGGTAGCTCAACATGCCAGCGTTTTGATGTTTCAGACATGATGTAGAGGGAGGCAAGAGGTACAGGAAATGCTTTACTAAACACGGATAATGCCACGGAGGCATTGTGGGTTGAATTTAAAAATAAGAAAGGAGCAATCACTCCAATAGGATTATATTATAGGCCACCCAATGGCCAGTGGGAGACAGAGGATCAGATATGTAGACAGAGAGATTACAGAAGGATAGAAGGACCACAGGGTTGTTGTAGTGGGTGAATTCATCAGACAAGGTGTTGAGTATAGAACTTGGGGATGTTATGTTACAGTTGTGCAAGACATTGCTGAAGTCACACCTAGTATTGTGTTCAGTTTTGATCACCCTAGGAAGGATGGTGTTAAGCTTGAAAGAGTGCAGAGAGATTTACAAGGATGTTACAAGCATGAGCTACAGAGAGAGGTTGGACAGGCTAGGACCTTGAGGTTAAGAGGATGGTGATCATTTAGAGGTGTACGAGATCATGAGGGGAATAGATCGAATGAATGCACAATCTTTTATCCCAAGTAGAATAATAAAGAACCAGAAGACACAAGGTGAGATGGGAAAAATATAATAGGAACCTGAAGGGTGGTGGGTATATGGAATGAGCTGCCAGAGGAGGTCGCTGACGTATGTGTAGGAAGGAACTGCAGATGCTGGTTTAAACTGAAGAAAGACACAAAATGCTGTAGTAACTCAGCAGGACAGGCAACATCTCCAGAGAGAAGGAATGGGTAATGTTTCGGGTCGAGACCCTTCTTCAGACTGTCAGCGAAGGGGGAGATACAGAGATAAGGAAGTGTAAGGTGTGAGAACAAGTCATCAAAGGGGGTGAGGTCCAAGGAAAGTATTATTAGCTAGGAGAAGGTAACATCAAAGCAAACAGAGATAAAATCAGGGACAATCAGACTGGTCGAAGGACTGGGAAGAGGGAGGGATGGAGAGAGAGGAAAGCAAGGGTTACTTGAAGTTAGTGGTCAATATTCATACTGCTGTGGTGTAAGCTGCCCAAGCGAAACATAGGCTACTGTTCCTCCAATTTACGCTGGGCCTCACTCTGACAATGGAGGAGGCCCAGAACAGAAAGGTCAGTGTGGAAATGGGAGGGGGAGTTAAAGTGTTTAGCAACCGGGATATCAGGTAGGTTTAGGCAGACCGAGTAGAGGGGTTCAGTGAAATGATCGCCAAGCCTGTGCTTGGTCTCACTGATATATAGGAATCCACACCTGGAACAGCGGATACAGTAGATGAGTTTGGAGGAGGTGCAAGAGAGCCTCTGCTTCACCTGAAAAGACTGTTGGGGTCCATGGACAGAGTTGAGGGAGGAGGGTAGTTGAGGTAGGTACTACAACAACATCTAAAATATATTTGGGCAGGTACATCGATAGGAAATGTTTTGAGGAATATGTGCCAAATGCGGGCAGCTGGGATAAGTGTACATGGGGCATCTTGGTGGGCATGGGCAAGTTCGGCTGAAGGGACTGTTTCCAAGCTATGTGACTGTATGACCTTTCTTCGTAGATTGAGATGGTTGAAGTAAAATTAAAAGAATGAAAACAATAGCATCCAAGTGAACTTTTGTCTGAAGAAGCATCCATTGCAACAAAGTGATCCTATCTATGAAAGTAGACAAGTGGTACAATGCTGATAGAAAATGAGGACACCATTTGTTACAGATAAAAAGCACGTTGCAAGCTGGTTTACTGCAATATCATTATTCTGGGAAGTGGTCTATGGAGATTAACAGGAAAGACACTCAACAATGGTGTACTTGAGTAGAACAGAGACCACATAGCTTCACCCAAAAGCTTGCTCTGGCTAAACTGCTGCTACTAATATCTACACGGCACCATTTCCTCAGGATAGTTAGTAAGTAATTATACATGTATTTGGCTTCTAAAGGTGTTAAATTGAATTAAAGCGTTAAATAAAATTAAATTGTTTTTGTATGCATGTTTGGATGTAGACACTAAAGTATAATCCAATCCCTAAACACATATGACATTGAGGCACAAGGAACTGCAGATGTTAGAATCTTGCGCAAAACACAACGTGTAGGGGTAACTCATCGGGTCAGGCAGCATCTGTGGAGGTACTGGATAGGCAATATTTTGGGCCTGGAACTTTCTTCAGACTCTGAAGTCTAGCCATTCCTTCTACTGATACTGCCTGACCTGATGCATCACTGCAGCACTTTGTATTGAAAATCATTATTGTTAACTTTGAGAATTTATTTCATGAAATGATCTGTTACTCTGTTGGGTTAATTCACTGGGAACTCTTCATTATAACAGCTTCACAGCACTAAAGGTTGAATAAATCAGCCATGAGACTTATATTCATATTCGAGCCTTTGAATGTAGCACCTTATAGGCAATATATCCTAAAAAGAAAGCTAAGCCGTAAAAGTATAAAAATAGAATGGCTGAAACTTTATAAACCATTGCTATATTTAAGAGGGAGTTAGATGTGGCCCTTGTGGCTAAAGGGATCAGGGGGTATGGAGAGAAGGCAGGTACAGGATACCGAGTTGGATGATCAGCCATGATCATATTGAATGGCGGTGCAGGCTCGAAGGGCCGAATGGCCTACTCCTGCACCTATTTTCTATGTTTCTATGTTTCTATTGGCAAGACCTCAATTAGAGGATGAAGTCTGATTCTGGTCTATACATCTGAAGAAAGATGGGATACTCTCGGATGGTGCAGACGAGGTTTATTAGAATGATCCTAGAATTAAGGATTTCAGCTTCAAGGTTAGTTTGGAGAAGTTGGAATAGTGTTCTTAAAATCAGGGAAGAAGGGCAAGAACAGATGACACTGAAGGTTAATGCTGGTGGGGAAGATACAGGTTTAGATTGAGCGAAGAGAGTAAATAATTTCTTGTTGCAGATGCCAGCCGGACCAAGGACCAGAGGCTCGAAGGGCCGAATTGCCTACTCCAAGGGGATAGGATGCGTGGAAAACTGCCTTTTTGTAAAATGTGGGGTAATTCTAATCTGGAACAAATTGCTAGTAAGAATGATGGAAACAGAAATATCTGAAATATTATTTAAAAGTCTAGAGGAATAGGATCAACCAGATTGCTTTACCAAGTCCTAATATTGACACAAAAGATAGGCACAAAATATTGGAGTAACACAGTGGGACAGGCAACATTTCTGGATAGAATTAACGGGTAATGTTTTGGGTCGAGACCTTTCTTCAGACTGAGAGTCAGAGGAGAGAGAGACAGAGATATGGAAGTGTAAGTGTGAAAACGAGACATCACTGTACAGAGTTTGTATTTTCCCCCTGTGATGTTGTGGGTTTTCCCCAGGTGCTCCAGTTTCCTCCCACATTTCAACAACGTACAGGTTTTAAGGTTAATTGATTTCGGTAAAAGTTGTAAGGGACGAATATCAAGGAAAATGTAGCATAGATCATTATTAGCTAGGGGAAGTTGACAACGAAGCATTTAAGGATAAAGTTTAATCAGGGGGACAGTCAGACTGGTTGGAGAACTAGGATGGGGGAAGGATGGAGAGTGAAAGCAAGGGTTACTTGAAGTTAGAGAAGTCAAAATTCATACCGCTTGGTTGTGAGCTGCCCACACGAAATATGAGGTGCTGTTCCTTAAACTTGTGTTGGGCCTCACTCTGAGTATGGACTCAGTGGGGTTGAATGACTCCCTGCCTATACCAATTCCATTGCAAGTTTATATTGAATTATAAAAATAGAATATAACCTTTTTTTGCAGAATATTGATAAATATACGATATAAACATTAATGAATAAATCTATGTAAATCTACTTCTCATGTTACTAATAACAGAGCAATTCTTAGCATAGAAAAAAAATACAGTGTTTGGAGTAACTCAGTGGGTCAGGCATCATCTCTGGAGAACATGGATAGGTTATATTTTGGTTTGGGACACTTTTTCAGATAGATGGGGGATTGGGTGGGATTAGAAAACTGGAAGACAGGAGAGGTAGGACAGTTTTAGTTTAGTTTAGAGATGCAGTACGGAAACAGGCCCTTTGGCCCACCGAGTTGGCGCCGACTAGCGATTCCCATAAACTAGTACTATCCTACACACTAGGGACAATTTATAACTTTTACCGAAGCCAATTAACCTCAAAACCTGTACGTCGTTAAAATATGGGAGGAAACCAGAGCACCTGGGGAAAACCCTGAAGATCACAGGGAGAAAATACAAATTCTGTACAATCAGCACGTAGTCAGGATTGAACCCGGATCGCTGCTGCTGTAATGCAGCAACTCTACCGCTCTGCCACCATGCCACCCAAAGCCTTGCCAGTAAGAAATTGATACAGGTGAGGGTTTTTTTGCCAGGTATATAAAGGTCACAGATGAAAAGACAGAAGGTGAGACAAAATGATTGAAGAGTTGCACATTGTCAAGCTAGAAGGAGGAATGTAGTTGGATGGGAAGGGGAGGCATACGTGTGTTAGGGGTAGGGGGAGGGGGGTGGGAGAGAGAGGGGACAGCTGTGCGTATGGGCTCACTCTGGTATTGGTGGAGGCCCAGGACAGTTCCTAGCATACTACCGCATTAAATCTGAAGCACAATATAAAGTGCTGGAGGAACTCAGCGGGTCAGACAGTAACTGTGAAGGGAATGAACAGGCGACGTTTCGGGACGGGACCCTTCATCAGTTAAAAACAACGTTGCCTTTTGCTCAAGATTCCAGCAGCTGTAGTTCCTTGTGTCTCCATATGACAGCATAGAGTCTGGTTATACAACACCGACAACACAGTGATTATACAACATCGAGGCACCAATGCTTCACAGCTGCTGACAGCTAGGTTGTAAATAACCCCCAGATATGATAAACAGTGACTGTCATTGTGTTTGTAACTTCTCACAAGTTGGAAACTTGCTATTAAAAGACAGTGGCGGGACTTTTAAGTTTATCACGGTCTAATCAAGGGATTTATTTTGGAGTGTCCAGCAAATCGCCACCTTTGCATTAAAATAAGAACACGTTGCTGCGGACTGTGTCTATCGGGGGTGCAGGCGAGGGCTTCCAGTATCTGTGGATCTCAACGAGCCGCGGAGTTTATTCCAGCCGGCTTTTAATTGAAACTACGTATACTGGCGCTCCAGGGAGCTGCCCCGCTGAAGTTACCCGCTGCAAACTCGCACATCTGTTTATCTATCCTACTTCCTCTGGCAGCTGTTTCCCGTCCAAAGTTAGACTTACCTGAAGTAGTCGCCGTGCTCCATGTCTGTGGGCTCCTCCTCCAGCCGCTCCTCTTCTGCACAGCGTTGACAGTTGGCTGGCTGGCTCGCCCCCCGGCACGTGACTGGATGCCACAGCTTTATCTTCCCCCTCCGGCACGTGACGGTGTATCGCCTTCTCTCCCCCGTCACGTGACTGAGTGAGATAGCTCTCTCTTTCCCCCCCGGCACGTGACGGTTTATCTCCTCTCCCCCGGCACGTTACCACACCCGTCCAATCGGCTTTCGTGAGACAGCGGCCCCGCCCCCTGCATCCCCCCACCCCACGTGACCGGGGCCGCCCAGAGCTCCGCTGTGTGATCTTTGAGCCAGTCGGATCACGTGATCGCCGGACGCATCGCGGAAGGACCCTTGAAGCCAGAGGCAGGCGGCGGTCTTGCGGCGCCGCCTGAGAGCAGGAAGCACGGGAGGGGCAAGTCGTCAGTTGAACCATTCTACAATCCGTTGAACAACGTCTGCTTTGATCTGTCGTTTTCACACCTTACCCGTCCATAGCTCTAGTCTCCCTCTCCCCCGACTCTCAGTCTATAAGAAGGTTCTCGACCCGAATCGTCACCCATTCCTTCTTTCCAGAGATGCTTCCTGACCCGTTGAGTTATTCCAGCATTTTGTAACTATCTTCGGTATAAACCAACATCTGCAATTACTTCCTACACAAGTAAGTGGCAGGGTTGATGTAAACACGGCCTAGGGCGGTGCAAATGTCGGTAGAAGTCGCGACTGTCTTGGTATTCTATAAAACGGTAGAGTGCTGGTCATCACTTTTGTTTTGCACAAATGGCTAAGGGGATGGCTTTGATTATTTTGGAGCCTCAGCTTATGGCAATTAACGCGCAGGTTAAAATCGGGCACACATCACTGGAGTAATTCAGCGGGCATTGCATCCCAGATCAGGAATGTAATTATTGTCAATGCTACAGTGGAGTCGTCAATCTCGAGCCCTCGATGCAACATCCTCGTAAATCTTATTTGCACCCTTTCCAGCTTAACTACAGCACAATCTTTCCTATTACAGGATGACCAAAACTGAACACAATACTCTAAATGTGGCTTCACCAATGTTTTGCACAACTGTAACATAACATCCCAATGTCAATACTCAGTGCTCTGACTGATGAAGGCCAATAAGCCAAATGCCTTCTTGACCACTCTATCTACCTTTGATGTCACTTTCAAGGAACTATGTACCTGCGCTCCTAGATCCCTCTACTCTACAACACTCCCCAAAACCCTGCCAGTCACTGTGAAGGCCCTGGTTTGACTTCCCAAAATGCAACACCTTGCTCATGTTGATATTAAACTCATTAATCATTCCTCTGCCCAACTAACCAAATAAATAAATAAATAACCAGGATCATGTTGCAATTTTTGATAACCATCTTTGCTATCTCCAATGCTACCTATTGTGTCATCTGCAAACTCACTGCTTCTATGTTCTATGTTTTGTACATTCTTGTCCAAATTATTGATATAAACCACAAACAGCAATGGGCCTAGCACCAATCCCTGAGGCACACCACTAGTTACAGGCCTCCAGTCTGAAAAACTTTGCTTCCTTTCATGATGAAGTGCTTTGAGAGGCTGACCATGGTGCAAATCAACTCCTACCTCGACAAAAACCTGGACCCACTGCAGTTCGCTTAACGCCACAACAGATCAACGGTGGATGAGATCTCACTGGCTCTCCACTCCGCTCTGGACCATTTGGCCAACAAAAACTCATATGTTAGGCTGTTATTCATTGACTACAGCTCAGCATTTAATACCGTCATCTCCTCCAAGCTGATTACTAAGCTCTCAGATCTGGGTCTCTGCACATCCCTCTGCAATTGGATCCTCGACTTCCTCATTCACAGACCACAGTCTGTTCTAATTGGTGGAAATGTGTCATCCTAGATAACAATCAGCACGGGAGCACCTCAAGGCTGCGTGCTCAGCCCCCTGCTGTACTCACTATACTCATGACTGCGTAGCCGGACATAGTGCGAACTCCCATCATCAAGTTCGCCGACGACACCACTGTTGTTGGACGTATCACTGATGGGGACGAGTCAAAGTATAGAAGTGAGATTGACCGATTGACCAAATGGTGCCAGCACAATAACCTGGCTCTCAACACCAGCAAAACCAAGGAACTGATTGTGGACTTTGGAAGGGGTGGGACAGGGACCCACAGTCCCGTTTATATCAACGGGTCGATGGTGGAAAGGGTCAAGAACATCAAATTCCTGAGCGTGCATATTTCCAAAGATCTCTCCTGGTTCCAGAACACTGATGCAATCATAAAGAAAGCACATCAGCGCCTCTACTTCCTGAGAAGATTACGGAGAGTCGGTAGGTCAAGGAGGACTCTCTCAAACATCTACAGGTGCACAGTAGAGAGCATGCTGACCTGTTGCATCGTGGCTTGGTACGGGAACCTGAGCGTCCAGGAACGGAAAAGGCTGCAAAAAGTTGTAAACACTGTCCAGTCCATCATCAGCTCTGACCTCCCTACCATCGAGGGGATCTATCGCAGCCGCTGCCTCAAAAAGGCTGCCAGCATCATCAAGGACCCACACCATCCTGGCCACACACTCATCTCTCTGCTGCCATCAGGTAGAAGGTACAGGAGCCTGAAATCTGCAACAACCAGGTTCAGGAACAGCTGCTTCCCCACAGCCATCAGACTATTAAACACAACTTCAAACATAGAAACATAGAAACATAGAAATTAGGTGCAGGAGTAGGCCATTCGGCCCTTCGAGCCTGCACCGCCATTCAATATGATCATGGCTGATCATCCAACTCAGTATCCCGTACCTGCCTTCTCTCCATACCCTCTGATCCCCTTAGCCACAAGGGCTACATCTAACTCCCTCTTAAATATAGCCAATGAACTGGCCTCGACTACCCTCTGTGGCAGGGAGTTCCAGAGATTCACCACTCTCTGTGTGAAAAAAGTTCTTCTCATCTCGGTTTTAAAGGATTTACCCCTTATCCTTAAGCTGTGACCCCTTGTCCTGGACTTCCCCAACATCGGGAGCAATCTTCCTGCATCTAGCCTGTCCAACCCCTTAAGAATTTTGTAAGTTAAACTATGAACTATTGCAGCCTATCTGTTTATTTATGTGTGTGTATACATATTCTATGGTATATGGTCACACACTGATCTGATCTGTATTTATGCCTAAAATATTCTGTTGTACTGCAGCAAACAAGAATGTCATTGCCCTATCTGGGACACATGACAATAAACTCTCTTGACAAAGCTAATTCTCTATCCTGTGGCCTGCTCTCCCTGGATCCCATGTTATCTAAACTTCCAGAGCAACGTACCATGCAGAACCTTATCAAATTATTGCTGCAGTCTGTGTTGACATAGTGCCCTCATCAATATTCATAGTTTTTTATCCAACTTGAGATCTTTTTTTAAAAATGGCTATTCTCTGCTTTGGGTGGTTCTGTTCTGATAGGGGTTGACTCCTTGATAGTTCTTCAGTCATTACTGTTGCATTATCTAGTTTGTGTGTTTGTCAGGAAAATCTATTCTGTAGTCATCCATTCCATGTTTCTTCCTTATTTATTTTTGAAATTGAACCAGACTGTTGACAATTTAGATGTCACGTTTGGCCTTACAAGAGTGAGGCACATGGGTGCAGCGGTAGAGTTGCTACCTTATAGCGCAGATACCCAGGTTCGATCCTTACTGCAATAAGCGAGTTTGATATTCCGAAAAATGGAAGGAATCATGGGATTTGTCAAAGGTCACTCGCTATAAAGAAAAAGCTAACGAAGTGCTGACTGTATAAACTGTATAAATTCTTATCTTTATTCATGATTTATGTGTAAAAAATATATTTAATCTGAGGAACGTGGATGCCAAGTAGCGGGAGAGCTGGGTGTAACAGCAAGGTAGATGGGGCTGATGCGAGTGGGAGACGGTGGGGGGGGGGGAGACTGGACTGGCGGAGATACATTCTCGGCAGCTGCGCGCACACAGACCCGCACCTCATCCGCAGCCAGGATCGAACCCGGGTCCCCGGCGCCGCAAGCGCTGCCGAACCGCTGCTGGACCGTCCGCCCCCCCCAGGAGGGGGACGACCCAGCAGCAACTCAGCAGCGTCGGAGACCAGACCTCGACCACGGACGAAACAGGTCTGCACCCATGCAGATTCACCGAGAATGTTTATAGGGAGTGACCTATGATCTGGGCATGCGCAGTCGGAATACTGAACTTGCTTATTGCAGGAAAGGCCGCGCCAATCCAGTTGGTAGGCCGCGCGGGAGGGGGGGGCGAAGATGCGACTCGGTGAATAGTCGCATCCTCGCCAGGAAGTGACTGAGAAACAGTTTCCCCCTTACCCTACCCACTTCCCCCACATAAAAAAACTAAAAAACCCTCCAAAACATACTTTTTAAACAGACTAAAAAATTTTTTAAATGGAAAAACAGACAGACTGTAGGCAGAGGCTGCCATCATGCGGCGCCCCTAGTGGTAGTGGCATTATTAAAATCCCCTGTTCACCTTTGGCATCTAGTCCTTTTGATTGTCTGCCCTATTGCATCCTTGTGTCAGTTCATGTTGGATAATCCTGAGTGAAGTATTTCAGACTCTTTTGCTATAATATGAATGCATCATTGGGACGACAGATGGCACAATGGGCTAAGTGTTCGGCTGGCGACCGGAAGGTAGCCGGTTCGAATCCCGCTTGGAGTGCATACTGTCGTTGTGTCCTTGGGCAAGACACTTCACCCACCTTTGCCTGTGTGTGAATGTGTGTGAGTGATTGGTGGTGGTCGGAGGGGCCGTAGGCGCAGATTGGCAGCCACGCTTCCGTCGGTCTGCCCCAGGGCAGCAGTGGCTACAGAAGTAGCTTACCACCACCGAGTGTGGCTGAGGAATGAATGAATAATGCGATGTAAAGCGCCTTGAGTATTAGAAAGGCGCTATATAAATCCCATCCATTATTATTATTATTAATCCGTAGTAAAGAGTGTTTTGCAACATCGTCATATAGTGAGGCATTTGATGTAAACTATTGATGCATAACTATTGAACCTTTTCTGATTTCTCCACCCCTACCTTTTCTCGTCTATACTAGCTCTTTTGGGATAGTTTATTTTGAAGTATTTGCTGCTTGTTAGCAGTTTGATTTATTTGTAATTTGTCTGCCTTCCATCTTCAGCAGACCTTTGAAGTTATATACATTTTCAGTGCGTCCTCTTATTTTGTCAGTATTTGTTTTCCATTTCTGCAGCTGACCTATTTGCAATAAACATTCTGCATTTGGCTATGAACCAAGGGTAGGCTCCTTATCCTCACTTCTTGTATACCTATTAATTTGGTAAGACAAGGAATGGTAGGGGAGGAAAATTAATTGAACTCAGAAGTTGCTAAGCGTTAGTACTCAACGCTGCCTTTCCTATTCTTCATGCAATTGAAACAGAACTTGGATGAATAATGTTCACATTAATAATGATAAATCAACAATCTGAATGTCTTGTTCATTTTAGACGGCGATGAATCCTGAAAATCCGCATTACATTTTGGGAAGGATCAGATTTCTCATTGAATGCATTGATTGCTTCAGGAACAGCAAACCTTTGCCAGAAGCTCTGTGTTACGTCCCCAGAGAAGTCTTGTACAAATTTTGGAAAGATTCCACCATTTCCAGTACATCACTTGGGAGATCCCAGTACTTTGTTACAGTCTGGCAGTTAGCCTCCCAGTCTCAACGCAAAAAACTCTTTGATATTGAGTTAAAGAGAGGAACATGCATCAAAGCCACAGGCGAGGAATACTGCAACAGCCATGGTCTCTGGGTGAAGCTGGATCAGGTGAATCTTCTGACAGTTGTTTCCTGGTTTTTACTGATGATTTAACTGTTCTTAAATGTTTTTATTGTTTTTTTTCAACTGTTTAAATCGGTGCTGGGGAGGTTACCAGAATAATGCCTGGATTTGAGGGTATTAGCCACAGGGAGAGGTTGTATAGACTTGGATAGTTTTTTCTGGAATGGCGGAGGTTGATGGGAGACCTGATATGAGTATATAAAATTACGAGAGGTATATGTATATGTATATATATATATATATGTATGTATGTATATAAGCGTATAATATCTATACATTTATTATATAGATATATGTGTGTGTGTGTGTATATATATATATATATATATATATATATTATGTGTGTGTATATATGTGTGTGTGTGTGTATATAGATATATATGTGTGTGTGTGTATATATGATGGATAGATATAATATACTGGTCAGCAGGATGGATAATCAAATACTATAGGGCATGACTTTAAGGTGAGTGGCACAAAGTTTAAATTAGATGAACGGGGCCAGACTTTTACGTAGAAGGTAGCGAACACATGGAACGCATTGGTGGGGGTGAGATATGATAATGACATTTAAGACACTTTTAGATAAGCCTGCGGATATGTAGTGATTGAAGGAATATGGATTATGTACAAGCAGATAAGAATTGGTCTTGGTGGCATGTGGGCCAAAGGGCCTGTTTGTGCTGTACTGTTCTCTGTTTTATGTTTAAATACTACATTCTTCAAAATATTTTAGACACTTTTCCTCAGTATGCAGTTCTTCAGAGTTGACATTCATTTGTGAGATTGTTTTATTTATTTGCATTAATATACTCAATTTGCATTTGCATACTCAATTTTGAATTGAGCAACAGAACAGTTGATGAAAAGTCGTTTTGTTTTCTTGTGGGTTTCATTAATCTCAGACTTGATAGCTTTTCAGTCAAGCGTAATGATGGTGCTGTGTCTCCACTACACTTGCCCATTAAATCATTTCAGTAATTACTTAACTACAATGTTGTTAAGTATTTTTTACGTATTTTAAGCATTGTATTTCTATTTTTAAAATGATACCATGGTTTTGTGGTGAACCACACAGAACAAGTCTTTTAACCTGGTGCTTGTGGAATGCAGTAGGAAGTAATATGATCAAGTACCAAGGTTATAGAACTGCAGGCACAACATACTTTAAACACTTTGCAAAGATTTGCTTATTTTTATCATTTTTGAACTAATTGGCTTATTCTAACAGTCCCAAGTAATACTGGATTATGTTTAATTAGCAAAGCTTTACTTGAGACGTTTAGTTGCCATGGATTCTTCCAATTATAGTGGTGATTTTGAAGCCAGTGCAAAATAAATCTCTCAATCTCGTAATATAATGTAGACCTTCTGGGGAATGAATTATCCATTTGAGTAATAACCATTTGTTTTGATGATACTTCAGGAACAAATACAAGAGTACAACAGCAGTTGTCAGAGTAAAGAAGGATGGATTCTTCTATGTAAGCAGCCTGAAGGTGGTGAGCGGCTTGTGCCAGTAGAAACTCCTGAAAGGCTTCAGAAACAGCAGCAGCTTTTTGGCTATGACTACAGACCATGTACCAGGTAGAATGAAATGTTATCATGCCGTTAAATTAGTTAACACTAACTTCAAATACAATGTCTGTGTGTAACTTGTATATCATACAAAATGTATCAACAACTTGCATCTAACATAGAGAACCATCCCAAGCTCCTTGAGGACTTAAATATGTCATAGTCATACAGGGTGGAAACAGGCCCTTCGGCCAAACTTGCCAACACCGACCAACATACCCAATCTACACTTGTCCCGTGCTTGGCCCATCACCCTCGAAACCTACCCTATCCATGCACCTGTCCACATATCTGTTAAACGTTATGATAGTGAATGCTACAGCTAGAACAAATTAAATCATGGTCAGAGAGGGTAAGAAGTAGATTTTACCCTCTTAAGAAAGCAAGCTACATGGGCAAAAATATTCTGAGAGAAATTACAGAGTGTACGACTTGATTGGTGAAAATATGACTGGTGGGTAGCCTGCTAGTTTGTTAATGTATTTGTTTTTTCTGACTTTTTTTCCTGCAGGTCCCATCTACCACAGGGACGTATTATTACGTCTGGTGTTTTGATAAGTTAACGTTCATCCCCTGTAAGGAATACTTAAAGATCTCATGGTTGAATTAGCATTAACCCTCTCCTTTTTCAGCCTTTGGTCTGATCCACTGACTCCACCTTGAGGACACATTAAATACAGTTACTAGATTTCCATTAAGTACAATATTTTAAAACCTGCCAATTCTATTGCAAAATTTGTGAAGATTTAAAAATAAGTAAGACATTTAGAAATTATTTAAATGCAAGTTGTTTTTTAATGCATGTCTTTCTACTTCTCGCCTGCAACCAGTAAACCTCTTAACAATGAACAGGAATTTCCTGTTGTGTGGACCATGCTGCTGTACATAAATACCTGCTGATTATCTGAGGGGATGAAAGGCCTGTATTTCTGGATGTTTATGAAGGAATTTGATACTCTTCAATCTCTGCATATTATTATTTTCAACCGTTTCCTAACAAACGTTAATCAAATGGCAATAATGAATGTCGAAACCTGTACATTTTTTAAGTTCCTCTAAGAAACTATTCCTAAACCGATTACTCATCATGACATTTTAAACTTTTCTTCCATGTAAAGCATAATCTGTGAACTATTTATGATCATCTGTAATAATAGCTTTAGACAACTATTCTGATTATTATATGTTTGTTTTTTTGGTTTAGATGGGAGCAAGTGGTTGATGCACAATATTCTTTACATCTGGGTGCAAAACCCAAGGTAGCTGCCAGGGATGATGCCGCAGTGCACAAACTAAGGTAGGTATATAGTTAGAGCGTCTATTTGTGTCCTGCTAAGTTACAGTTCATGATTTTCAATGCTGCTGTAAGTTGATCTGTTGGAATGCAAATGTAAACTACAATGCACAGCTAAATTTCAGCATCTACCAGGGCAGGTATTATTTTGAACTCTTGCATGCCCTGATTATTATTTATTTAGTCCTGTGCAGAAGGAAGCCATTTGTCCTATTGAGACTATGCTGGCTCCCTTGAGAACGATTCCATTCCATCAGTCCCACTCTTCCTATTATTTCCCTGAGACTTTCAAACTCATTTTTCCTTGTTCCCTTTGACTCACATTTCACTTTTTTTCTGATTACCTTCATGAAAGAATAATTTACAGTAGCCATTCGCTACATCTTTGAGATATGGGAGGAAATGGGTACACGGGCAGGAATCCATACAGTTGTTGCTGTGGAATCCCATGGAAAATAAGACAGTCACTATCTTAGATAGAAACATAGATGCAGGAGTTGGCCATTCGGCCCTTCGAGCCAGCACCACCATTCAACATGATCGTGGCTGATCATCTAAAATCAGTATCCCGTTGCTACTTTTTCCTCATGTCCCTTGATTCCGTTAGCCGTAAGAGCTATATCTAACTCTCTCTTTAAAACATCTAGTGAATTTGTCTCCACTGCCTCCTGTGGCAGAGAATTCCACAGATTCCCAACTCTTTTGGGTGAAAAGGTTTTTCCTCAACTCAGGACTAAATGGCCTACCCCTTATTCTTAAACTGTGACCATTGGTTCTGGACTCCCCCAACATCGGGAACATGTTTCCTGCATCTACCCTGTCTAATCCAATAAGAATTGTATATGTTTCTATTAGATATCCTCTCATCCTTCTAAATTCCAATGAATACAAACCCAGTCGACCAATTATTTCATCATATGTCAGTCCAGCCATCCCGGGAATTAACCTGGTGAACATGCGCCGCGCTCCCTTAATAACAAGAATGTCCTTCCTCAAATTAGGAGACCAAAACTGCACACAATACAGGTGTGGTTTCACCAGGGCCCCGAGCAACTGCAGTAGAACCTCTATACTCAAATCCTCTTGCTATGAAGGCCAACATGCCATTAGCTTTCGTCACTGCCTGCTGTACCTGCATGCTTACTTTCAGTGACTGATGTACAAGTACACCCAGGTCTCGTTGCACCTCCCCTTTTCCTAATCTGACACTACTCCGATAATAATCTGCCGCCTTGTTCTTGCCACCAAAGTGGATAACCTCACATTTATTCACATTATACTGCATCTGCCATGCATCTATCCATTCACCCAACCTATCCAAGACACCCTGCAACTTAATAGCATCTCCTCGCAGCTCACACTGCCACCCAACTTTGTGTCATCCGCAAACTGGGAGATGTTACATTTAATTCCTTCATCTAAATCGTTAATATTTTTGTAATTACTTCTTACGTCTGACTCGGTGATAAATGCGTAATCTAGCAAGATAGGCATGGGGGCGTAGTGGTAGAGTTGCGGCCTTGCAGCGCCAGAGACCCAGGTTCATTCCCGACTGCGGGTGCTGTCTGTACGGAGTTTGTACGTTCACCCCATGACCGCGTGGGTTTTCTCCGAGATCTTTAGTTTCCTCCCACACTCCAAAGACGTACAGGTTTGTAGGTTAATTGGCTTGGTATAAATGTAAAATGTCCCTAGTGTGTGTGTAGGGTAATGTTAATTTGCGGTCATCACTGGTGGTGCGGACCCGGTGCGCCGAAGGGCCTGTTTCCACACTGTATCTCTAAACTAAACTAAACATTGACCTGAAAATAATGCAAATTTCCATGATGAAGACGAGACTTGCTCCAGAGAAGTTAAGAATTCATTGACTGTGCGGGCATACAGTACTGCTTACAATCTAATGATGTGCTGTTTGCACATGGTTTATTTTACTGCTGTCATTAGGCCTGCCATATTACGCACCTATCACCGAGTCAGACTGAAGAAGTAATTGCAAAAATATTATTTTTGGTTACATCTTTGCTGGATACATTGGAGCCCAGATGGTTAGCGTAGTAAAAGGGGTTTTTAATCCTTTGACCAAAGTCTATCCCTGAAATTCTTCTCTGGCTTGTCTAAGTCTCTTAACTTTTTCTTTACTTTCTCTCTTTCCATTTGGCAATGTCACAGAATTTCAGAACAAGAGAGTGAGCTGCCTTCCAGGCTAGCGCCCACCTCCCTGGAAAGTTCATGGAAAGATCCGGGAGTGCCACATTCTTAGATTTAATTGTTCTGCAAGTGCCCTGCATCTTTTTACTGCCTGTCAGCAAATTGCTGATTAGATTGGAAGTGTATTCTGTGGAGAGCTTGTATACAGAAGCTCTTCTATGCCTAATGTTTTGTTTATGTAGCAAGCTCTAGTAGGAATCTAATTGAAGCACTTTGTCGTTGGGTATAGGTCTGTCCCTCCCACCTGGACATTCGAGTGCGATGAAGACTTAGTACATTACTTCTTCGACCGCATAGGGAAGGAGGATGAAAACTTAGGCAGTGTCAAGCATCTAGTTGACAGCATAGATGCTTCTTCTTTCTCGGTAAGTTCTTGCCTTAGTATGGTGCCCATTGACATAATCTTTACAGGCACTGCTTCATATGAGAGCATGTTTAAAAAGATAGACCTGCTTTCTTTCTTCCCCAGCAGGGGTGGAAAACCCGGGGGGGGGGGGCCAGAGAGGACACGTCCCCTCCATGTTTTGAGAGGTGGGGGACATCCCCCCCAAATTTTTGTAATCCGGATTTTAAAATCCGATCGAGGGCGCCGATTGGAGGAGAGAGACGTCGGTCGGCAGGCAATGGGGCGGGACATGATTCAGCGCGATGATTGGAGGAGGGAGGAGTTGGGGGGGGGGGGGTGGGACTGAGGATAGAGCGCGATGATTGGAGGAGGGAGACGTGGCACAGACCTGCGCTTCATCCGCAGCCAGGATCGATCCCAGCCGGCTCTCCGGCGCTGTCCTGTCCCCTCCCGAGTAACCCCCCCTCCGCGGGTGGCCAGAGAGGTTGGCAGCAAAGATCCTCCGCTATAGGATCTTTGGTCGGCTGTCAGTCGGGCCAGCGCAGAGAAACAGCGCTAAACCCAGCTAACTGTCTGTCCCGCCAGGTGAGCTTACAACCCTTCCTGGACTTGCGGGAAATATTGCGAAAAGCAGCGCTGGTGTCCAGTCAGTCCAGGCAGGGCTGTAGTTAACCCGGTGAGACAGGCAGAGTTGAGCTGCTTTTAGCGCTGGATTGAGCCTCCGAAGCCTCGCGCGCGTGTGTGTGAGTGTGCGCATTTTCCCTGACCAGGGGTCTCTAGAATTAGGGATCACAGACTTGGAATGTGGGGTGAAACATTAGGACTATGAAGACATTTCTTCAAATAGATGGAACATAAATTGTGGAGGATGGATGAAGGCCAAAACACTGGAGACATTTAAGAAAATGTCAATAGATTTCTAGACACCAAAGGCATCAAGAAGTATGGGGAGAGAGTGGAAATATGATACTGGGAAAGTTAATCAATGGTGATCATATTGAATGGCAGTACAGGCTCTAAGGGCTGAATGGTCTTTTTCAGTTTTCAGCATTGGCATGTAAATGTTTACTTGTCTAGAAATAGTTATAAACAATGGATTGTGTAAATGGAAGTGCTTTTCTGAAGCTCAGACTTGGGTGATGTTGAAGCGAATATGTTGGAAGTAAAACAAAGACCATGTGTATTGCACAATAGACAATAGGTGCAGGAGTAGGCCATTTGGCCTTTTGAGCCAGAACCGCCATTCAATGTTAACATGGCTGATCATCCCCAATCAGTACCCCGTTCCTGCCTTCTCCCCATATCCCCTGACTGCTATTTTTAAGAGCCCTATCTAGCTCTCTCTTGAAAGCTTCCAGAGAACCTGCTCCACCGCCCTCTGAGGCAGAGAATTTCACAGACTTACCACTCTCTGTGAGAAAAAGTGGTTCCTCGTCTCCGTTCTAAATGGCCTACTCCTTATTCTCAAACTTTGGCCCCTGGTTCTGGACTCCCCCAACATCGGGAACATGTTTCCTGTCTCTAATGTGTCCAAGCCCTTAACAATATTATATGTTTCAATGAGATCCCCTCTTATCCTTCTAAACTCCAGAGTGTACAAACCCAGCTGCTCAATTCTCTCAGCATATGACAGTCCCGCCATCCCGGGAATTAACCTTGTAAACCTACGCTGCACTCCCTCAATAGCGAGAATGTCCTTCCTCAAATTAGGGGACCAAAACTGCACACAATAAATTAGGGGACCAAAACTGCACACAATTAGAATAAAAGATTAGCTAGGCTGGGCATTTGAAGGGGAAGGCTTCCACACACATCATGGAAACTCATCTGCTAATGAGCAAGCCTCAATTATTTATTTTCAATGAATTATTTTCATACCTACAAGATACTTTATGAAGCTCTTTATAGCATATCTCATGATTACAAAATGTGAACAAATGCTTTTCACAATATTGAAATGTTTGAAATGAATCAAATTCAAAATTGGATTTTCATAAACTGGTTGAAGGCTTTAAGCTGTTAGCCATCCTGTGATTTAAAGTTTGAATAAGTTCTGACTGGATGAAAGCATCTTTCTGAATCCAACATTTAACGGTTTTATGTCTGATACTCTTATACTTATCAGGATGAAGCAAATGTGTGGTGTTTAACTGATGGAGACAATGACACATTCTGGGAGAGTGAGGGGAGTCAGGGCCATCACTGGATTCGATTGCACATGAAGAAAGGCATCATTATCAAGTATGAAAATTTAAGTATTAAGTTGATTTCTAGATTTAACAGTTTCATGGTCTAATAATCCCATGCCTAATATGCAGTAAAATGCACAATAAGTTTGATAAGTGAACATGCATAATTTCAAATAGAAAAATATTTAGATTATGTGCCTGTGGCAATCCAAAGGAATAAAACGATATTTAAATATATGGAATTTAGAAATATCATTAGACCTGGTGCAATTGAATGTTTTTCAATTTTGTTTTTAGTTTTATCACTTAATTCTTCTTCCTGTTTTTTTTTTTTGAGCTCTCTGCCTTCATTTGAGTCATACACCGTGGAAACAGGCCCTTTGGGCTAATTCATTCATGCTGACCAAGTTGCCCCATCTAAGCATCCTATTTGCCTGTATTTTGGTCCATAACCTTTCCAACGTATGTATCTGTCTTAAATACTTTTCAATGTTGTTATTATATCTGGCTCAACTGCTTCCTCCAGAAACTCATTTCCTATATCCACCATCCTCTCTGTGAAAAGGTTGCCCCTCAGGTTCCGATGAAATCTTTCCTATTTCATTGTACACCTATGCTCTCTGGTTCATGATTCTCTTACCCTGGGAAAAATAATTTGTGCATTCACCGTATATGAATTACCCTATGCATCTTACAAATTGTACTCTAGATACAGTATTCTCATTTATTATTGATTATGTGGTACCTTCTATGTCCTCTTGTCTTTTTTCTCTGTGCTCCTCTCCCATTCCCCACAACTCTTCCTTTCCAACAATTCTAGGTCAAAACCTATGCTAAACCAAATCACATTTGTTCATTTTTAAAACTGGTCTAAATATCATCTGTATTTTAGCTCTACCCCTTGAAATTTCCCACAAATTTACAGGCAGTAGGATTATGTTGTCAATCACAATCACAATAATACTTTATTAGCCTATTATTAGTATACGAGGAATTTCATTTGACAAGTCAGTCATACAAATAAAAGGCAACGGAACACATAAAATGCATTTTAACATAAACATCCACCAGAATGGCCCTCCGTTGACGGGACGATCTTGACTCCCGTAGCCGGCGGTGTTTGGGCCCTCCGCATCGGGAACGATCAGGTCCTGCATCGGGAGGATGACAGCTCCCCCGCGCCGGCGATCGGACCCCGGGTCGGGGCTGGTCGAGCCTCTATGTCGTTGGAGCTCACGACTAGCCTCTCCCAAGACTGCGAGCTCTTGATGGTAAGTCCGCAGGCGGCAGTTGGAGCGATCCCAGGCAAGGGATCAGCTCCGATGTTAAGTCCACGCCCCGCGGTGGGGCTCAAGTAAGTCCGAGGAGGCCTCCAGCTCCATCGATGGTAGGTCGCAGAGCGACCGGAGATGCAATCCTGAAAAAAATTGCATCTCCGGCAAGGTAAGAAACTAAACAACTAAACGACACCCTCTCCCTCCCCCCACATTAAACAAACCAGAGAACATTTACACAAACTTTTAACACACACTAAAAATAAAAAAAAGACGGAAATAAAATAAAAATTAAAAAAAGGCGGGTCTCCGAATCGTGTGGCGGCCCTGGCGCCTCATCATTATTTTCAATCTGACCCTGTTTATTGTTCCATGGCCTGACATTCTTGTTGTGAATCATATTTCGGTGTTCATAATTTCAGACGTTCCTTGGACTATCATTTAAAGTATGGGGAAGAAATTGTTAAATTGAAAGACAGGAACCATTTTTCTTTTGAAATCAGAAAATATACAGATAAGGAAGACTTTGGGATGTACAGAAGATAAATTAATGATTTAATCAGCATCATATTGCTAATATAAGCAAATTAGTCTCTATTTGAATATGCAGCTTAAGTTAATTAGAAAATAGACACTTTTGTGTAACTGAATTATCCTAAACAGCTGTTACATGAGTAAAATACCAAGGGATTACTTAGTGTAATTAATGGAATATATCTGCTCTCTTTCTTGCAGAAAGCTATTTGTCTCAGTAGATGCAACGGATGACAACTACATGCCAAAGAAAATTCAAGTATATGGTGGTGAACGTGATAATTTAAAGAAGTTAAATGATATCGCTGTTGATGAGTACGTATAGAAGATTGTAATGCAAAATTATATTCCTAACTAAATTAACATTTTTTAAATTTTGCTACCATTAAAACAAGCACATTTCAGGTAATGCAGCAAATTCTGCTATATTATTCTAATGTCTTCTGCGTGGTTTCTGCCCATTGCCTGATCTCCATCATATCTCCAATTCTGGGATATTCCAGATAAGTTAAAATCTTCATTCTCCACGTCTCTCATTTGAATTAACCGATGCATGGGGTTTCTAAAGTAATTGCATACCAAGTCAGTCAGAGGGATAACATTTGACCCAAACATAAGTTAGATGTCTTGTTAAATAGATTGTACTTAATATTTACAGCGTAATAGGCTTTTTTTAAGGTAATTTTGGATTTAAGATTTTCAGTAATAATCACAGTAGAATGAAATTTAAAAACCAATGTTTCTATTTTAGTAACTTCACGCATTTTTTAAATGATAATTGTTTCAATTTTCTAAATCACTTCAGATAATGGGGGTGGGACTAACAATGAAACATTGTTACCAGCTAGTATTTTTTTTATTCTCTCTTTCTTCCAGAACTTTAGTTGGTGACCTGTGTGTTCTTGAGGACATGACGGTACATCTTCCTATAATTGAAGTTCGCATTCCAGAATGCATAGGTAAGTTCTTCAGTGAGGAAAGTGATTGTAGTGGCAAATTATCTTTGGTAATGAAACAATCATTGGGTGATGAAACAATCTCCAATGAGAGGGAAATGGATAAGGGAATATAGAGTGCCCTACATAATGTTTGGGACAAAGACCCATCATTTATTTATTTGCCTCTGTACTCCACAATTTGAGATTTGTAATAGAAACAAATCTCACGTGGTTAAAGTGCACATTGTCAGATTTTAATAAAGGCCATTTTTATACATTTTGGTTTCGCCATGTAGAAATTACAGCAGTGTTTATACATAGTCATTTTAATTGCACTTATACATTGCACTTTAAAAGTCAGTCATTCAGCGAGGTTTTTTTCCCACTGTAAATCAGGTCAATATTTGTATCTGCTGTATATTTGTAACATCTTCAATATTTCCCAACAGATGGAGGGATAGATGTCCGACTACATGGCCTCAAGATCAGATCCTCAAGGGAGAGAGACTTGGGATTAAACATTGATATGTTTCAATCAGCAAACCTGGTTCGTTATCCACGTCTCGAGGGGCATGACCCTGACATGTTATATAGAAGAGCAGTGGTTATCCACAGGTATATACCTGTACTTTTGCTTCCTCCTAATAGGAGAGTACACAGATGTACAGTTTTCCATTCAAGGAATTACGATATATTTGTATTACAAATAAATGTAGTGAACGGAATACTGATAAAGGTTGTGCTAGTCAGATGGCTTAAGGTCACAGAACTATTTGCATCTTGGGTGGGATGCTAGGATGTAGGTGACCGTGGGACAAGATTTAATCCTTTGGCTGATTTAGTGGCACCAACGTCCCATTTCCAACCTAATATGAGGGTGGCACAGTGGCGCAGCGGTAGAATTGTTACTTTACAGCGCCAGCGACCCATGTTCGACCCTGACTACAGATGCTCTCTGTGCGGAGTTTGTACGTTCTCCCTGTGACGCCGTGGGTTTTCTGCGGGTGCTCCGGTTTCTTCCCATCTCCGCGAGTTTGTAGGTCAATTGACTTATCTAAATTGTCCCTAGTGTTTAGGATAGAACTAGTGTACGGGTGATGGCTGGTCAGCATAGACTCTGTAGGCCGAAAGACCTGGTTCCATCCTGTATCTCTAATACCAAAAAAAACTAAATAAAGCCACAATGTAAGTCGAATCAGCTCACGCTCCCAACAATTGACAGCCAAGTACATGGATCTATGGATAGTTGGTCTGCGGGTGATGTGTACTATGTATATAAATGAGTGAGTCAGATGCCAAACCTTTGGGATTTCCAGGCATCAAATAATGGGTTATTGGAATTTAACTTGGCAAAGGTAACTCCAAGCAAAGGTCTGAGTAAATTTGGAATAGCATTAGACTGAATAGAAATGTAATTAATACAGGGGGTGGATAGAATTCTGCTCTATAATTTTTTATTAATTATGCTTGAGTGTTTAATTTTCACTAGCTTAATTATAATAATGTGACTATCTTCTTTGTCCATATTAATTGAAATATTTTCTTGCCTAGATTCCTTAAACTCCTGGACCGCCTTATTCACCATCTGGTGCCAGCCTGGGACCACACTGTGGGATCATTTGGTCATTTGAAGGTGAGCTGTTCAGCTTGAAATATAAGCCAACCTGCCCTTGCATTTTTGGTGTAATTCTGACGAGTATGCCCTCTAAATCTTTTAAGAGATTGCCCGAAACTGTTCAATAGTCCAAATATGATTTGATCTTAAAAATTATATAAATAAAAGCAGGAGTAGGTCATTCACAAAAATCAAACAAATAATGGGCTAAACTTGTGGGGATCTGAATACTAGTTTCCAATGCATTGCTCCATTCCCTCCATTTAAGTCTCATATGATTAAATAATCCTTTCCTGCATTCTTCATTCAGTGCCCCATATCTAATCTTTTACCTTACCACCAATAAACACCCTGATAAATGGCTGATTTGTTGTTCCTCCTGTTCTTTCAAAAATTACTTGTGTTGCAAATTAAAGTTGTTTTTTAATTTCTGCCCCTTTTTTGGTCTCAATCCTATTCACATACCCAGTCTTAATTCCTCTTGTTTATACCAAACGTACCTCCTGCATAATAGCTTCTGGTTTAGATTTTGCATGTCTTAATGAGAATTCTTCAATATTGTTATTATTAAAGCTTTATTTCAGACACAGGTCCATATAACACATCAAACAGTACAAAGAATTACAAAGATACATTAAAAAATTGCATATTAGCCTAAAATATATATAAGCTATTGCACCAATGCCGTCTTAGCCTAGAAGTGAATCTATAGCAGCTTTTCAGAGGGCTGACTAGGGCTTCAATTATGTGGTTCTCTGACGTCCAGGCGACACATAAAACTAAACATCAGCTGTCTTAAGAGTGCCTCACAGGTTGGCACTCTAGTGGACACAAACAATTGACTGGCACTATGCCACCTAGGGACACGAAGTAGCAACCTCATTGCATCATTGTATGCAACCTTAAGCCTCTGCATACTCTTTTTCTTATAATTAGACCACAATTGAGCAGTATATAACGGTGTGATGTAGGTTCTGAACAGGGAACACTTCACAGAATCAGAGCACATATAAAACTTCCTTATAAGCATGTTGGCTTGAAGATAAATTAAATTTTACAGCGCTGTCGGTAGAGGTCTTTGTCATCCTTCCAGTCATCAGATATGACATGACCTAAGTATTTAATTTCCTCACACACAGCAAGAGGACTGTCTGACAAATAAAAGGTCGGAAAAGTTGATTCCCTGTCCTCAGCGCTTCTAATTACCATTATGCGGCTTTTCTTAGCGTTATACTTAATGTCATAATCAAGGCCATACTGAGAGCACACCTTCAGCATATGTTTTAAAGGGAGATCAGAAACTGCTGTGTTCTTCCTTTCACTGAAACATGTCTCACTAATGATTTGCCTGACCTTGCTACGCAACCTGAGGGTTTCTCCATTTATTGTACCGAACCCTCGGGCAAGGGAAATGCAGCAGTGTCTGCTTTTAATCAATACTTCATGATGCATTGGTGTGGTGGTCTTGGCTTAGTTCTGCTCCCCTAACCTAGAATACCTAATCATAAAATGCAATCCCTTTTATCTTTGAGGAATGCATCTCTACCATCTTGTCAGCCTATATATGAACCCCAAGCCAATGCCAAGGTAACACGGGAAGAATTATACTTGGAAGTATCATCAAGGATGCCACCCTGGGAACTTTTCTATCCTCTACCTTTTGGGAAAAGATACAGGAGCCCAGACATCTAGAATTAAGAACAGCTTCATCCCCTCTGCTATTGGACCCTGAACCAATCGCCACTTTCACACCCCTTTCTTGGAGGTGCTGCCATGTACTCTCTACTCTACCTCATTCATTTATTCCATTATTGTGCTTTCATATATTTTGCACTGTTTCAGACTGTACAACGATCTTTGCACCATTCATCTCTTTTGCATTTGTCATTGTATACTGTTTACCGTGCGAGCTTCATATGGGCAAGAAATTTCAATGCACACTGGTGTATATGACAATATGTTAATCTGAATCTGTGTTTTGTTGGAGAGTTGTAGTACAGCTCATTGATGCCCCCTAGAAAGCGTGACTCGGGCATCATATTAGAGCAAGCCATTCTAAAGTTACAAAAGACTTTGCAGCTGTCAGTAAAGTGAATGCAAAGTGAGACCCAATCCTTCACTGGCGATTGCGAAATCCCGGCCAACAGATTGACTAAAGCACCTTTTTTTGCCTTCTAGCACATCAAGCAGTTCCTCCTACTTTCAAAACGGCGCACTGCTCTTATTGCACAGTGCCTCAAGGATTCAGAAACGAACAAACCCAACAACATGCCAAAACTCTACATAAATCGACGGGTAGCCATGGAGCATCGTAACAACCCTTCCCTTGATCCCTCTTGTAAAAATGCTGTGTTCTCACAGGTATGTCAAAATAATCCAAAACAATTTGCTTGCATGTACAAGGATTTTGGAAATCTATAAGTGTGTTACCTCAGGAAATTGTTGCATTTGTGAGGAAGTAAGTTAAATCTTACATTTATTTTCTGGGATTTCTTTCCAATGATTTATTGCAGGGGTGTTAAACCCATTTTAGGTCACAGGCCGGATTGGGCAAAATGCGACTTCATGCAGGCCGGATCAGTTGTGCACGCGCGAACGCACGCACGCGTGCTCCCACAGCTTTCGTTGCCTTCGTTTTTTCATCCTGCTCTCATGTGTCTCAGTCTCTGCTACAACTACAAAGTGTTTCACATTACGAATTTTGTTCCTTATGAAGAAGATTTCCTAGCAAGCGTTACTTTTATGATTGATATTAACTTAAACATATAGAAAATAGGTGCAGGAGGAGGCCATTTACTTTACTTATTATCAGCCGATAGAAGTGGTAAAGTACTCCAGTCAAGTGAGCAATACAGACACTTCACTGTCCTCAGTCCACTTCTTCGAACAACAGAATTACATCGTATTATATAATGTTTTTTTGTCACCTTAGCACATTCCACAAACATTAGTCATGGTCAGAGGTACATGAAATAAAGATTTCTACAGAATGCATCACATCAAATGCATTTTGTCATATGGTACAAGATATCTTACATATTAAAGACATTGGCCATTGGTTAATACCCCTTAGATCAATCTAGTTTCCTCTCTCATCACTTCCTCCCCTCACAGACATCGGACATTTGGTGCAAGGCATTTTACATATCAAAGACATCAGCCATTTGTCATTACCCCTTAGTGAGATCAATCTAGCTTCTTCTCTGCTTCCTCTCTCGTCACTTTGTAGACAAATGTTATAGTTATTCATTATCTCAATACACAGCAACCTGAGGCAAACCTAAACTTGCCTTTCTGTATTAATCTACTGGAGAAAAGCCTCATTTGAGACTAAATATAAGCTGTAAGCTAGCCCATGAACCAATTTAATATCTTCTTATATTTTTAACTTGATTCAGCCTTATCAATGTCAGCATTTTGGTTTGCCTCCATGAAGGCAACTATCCAAAGCCCGTTGCAGAATGCAGCAACATGGCTGGGGCCCGGCCATTAGATATTCTGGGGTGCGTGTCTTCAACCTATTTGCAAGTGGTGAGGACACACCGAGATTGAGGTTGTGATCTTTGGCAATTGCTTGTTTCCATTATACAAAGTGTAAAGAGTACAGCTGAAGACATGTAAATGGTTCTCAGTGAGGGGCAAAAGTCTGATTGAAGCAGCATATTAACAACTGAATTGATTTTTGATTGCCTATTTTATTCACTAATTAAATGCAGACAACTATGAATACATTCTATTGAGACTCTACTAAATTCCAATGTGTTCACTATCTGTTTTGTAGATGTTTGAGGGGCTGAAGCCTTCGGACAAGTGCGATAAACCTTTAGATTACAGGTACTGTATGTTCATTTGGGAATTTTCAGAAAATTAAACTTGAGCTAGGATTTTTCTAATGGTAGGTTTTATTCTGCCTTGGGCCATATTTTGGATGCATTTCCAAATTACAATTGCATCATTAAGTTCTGTTTATTTCATCCCTTTGTTTTTATTTCTTTTTAGTTTGTGCTCTACTACTACTTACCGATTGCTGTGTTACTTCTTAAGGATCTTAAAGGCATGCAAAGTATTGATTTTGCTTTGTTTGATTATTTGCTATATTAATTTGCTAGAGCATGACGATTTAGACTGTTTTCTTATCACTCATTAATCTTCTTCCTTATTGGTAAACTATTAAATTAAAGTAGACTCCAGAGACCCAGATTCATTCTGACCTTGAGTGCTCTCAATGTGGAGTTTGCACGTTCTCCCTATGACTCCATTGTTTTCCTCTGTGCTCTGGTTTTCTCCCTCTTCTAAGAGATGAGCATATTTGTAGGGTTAATTGGCCTCCTTTTTTCAACAACTGCTGCTAATGCGTAGGGAGTGGATAAGAAAGTAGAATAACATAGAACTAGTGTGAAAAGATGATTGATGGTTGGTGTGGATTTGGTGGGGCGACCTGTCTCCATGCTGTATCTCTAATCTAAACTAAAGAAGAAGGCAAAACAATTGGAATCTCATTAGCTTTTGATGACTGAACATTTCTAAGCAACCAAATAAAGAGCAATTTTGTCAAACAGTTGTTTATTGACAAAGAATTTTAAAGAAAATAAATAGTGCTGAGTAGTTAAAGTAACTAAATTATCTAAAATGTGTATTTTGCATTTGGTAGGAATGTGCTTCAACAGTAATTAGAATCTCCTTTAGCACCCATTGTAACAGTTTTATCCCCTGCTAATGGATCTCTGCATTCAACATAATTAGAAAGCATTTTATTGCAGTGATGACAGTTCAACTATATATTGTTTGAATAAGGCCATTATAGGTGTTGAGTTGTGATGTTGGGCAATTAAGCTAACATGCTAATATTTTCCATACTGTGCTAGGTTTTTCTGGGGTGGTGTTTGGGCGGCTTTAAACAGAATGCGGAAGCCTGGTGATCTAAGAATGATGTCCAGGGAGAGAGAAACATGGGACAGAGATGAAAGAAAGAGCAATAGCATAGAAAAACCAAATTCATGGAAATCAAGGGCAAGAAGCAAATAGGACCATTTTACAATAAAAGGCAAGCTGCTTAAAAATGACTAAAAGGCAAACTTTTAACTTACTGCACACATAAGGAGATGCATTATCAGCACGTAGAAATGAATGAGAACTATCTGATCACTATTATGGTTGTGTGATTGCAAGGTGATCAAGGTAATTCATTTTGTTGTCTCTAATATGAGATAATGACAATAAATTGAATACAAAACAATCAAAGCAGGGAATTCGGGTTGTTTGACTTTTAAGGACAGGCAGGTATGAAAAGATGGTGGGATGTCAACTTTAATTTGAAATCAAAAAGTAATATTTGTGAAAGATAAGCTAGGTTCTGAATGCACAGAGTGCATTTGGGTAGAGGTTTGAAAAAAAAGCAAAGGAAATAAGTCACCAAGAATAGTTGTTTTGACCTCCAACCACAGCCGTACTGTAGAAAAGGGTATAAATTAACAAATGAGTGATCACAGAGTGTTAGCATTTTATCTTTCTTTTGCACGGGAGGAACCTGGTTTGGAAACTTGTATAATCCAATAAGGTTAATAGCAATGTAATGAGGTTAGACTAAAGTAGACTGGGCTATGTTTGTTTTGCCAGAAGAAACAAAAAGCAAACACTGACACACATGAAGGAGGCAATTCATGATACTCTGCAAAAATAAATCCCAGCAAGGAGGAACAATTCTAAAGAAGAGATGAACCAATCAATAGCTATGGGGATAGTAAATTGAAAGAGAGAAATAAGGAAACAAATGTTAGCTGTAGATCCAATGATATAAACCCAGCCATGGAGAACTAAAAAAGATACGAGCAAAAATTAAGAGAAGCAGACCAGCAAGGAATATAAAAACTGGCAATAGATGGTGCTGTAAAACCCAAGTTGAGAATTCCAAGTAAACGTTTAGAGATCCTATAGAAAATGACCCTGTGATAATAGTTCTGGGAAATTACAGAATTAAACAGATATTTTGTATTAGTCATTATAACAGTGTGTCGCAGTGGTCGAGTTGCTGCCTTACAGTGCCAGAGACCTGGGTTCAATCTTGACTATAGGTGCTGTCTGTACAGAATTTCCCGTGATCGCATACGTTTTCTCTGGGTGCTCCAGTTTCCTCCCACATTTCAAAGATGTGCAGGTTTGTAGGTTAAATGGCTTCTGTAAATTGTCACTAGCGTATAGGATAGAACTAGTGTACCATTGGTCGGCGTGGACTCTGCGGGCCGAAGGGCCTGTT
The DNA here is from genome assembly GCF_010909765.2 of Amblyraja radiata. Taxonomy (NCBI): domain Eukaryota; kingdom Metazoa; phylum Chordata; class Chondrichthyes; order Rajiformes; family Rajidae; genus Amblyraja; species Amblyraja radiata. Next base: position 46,890,546 of record NC_045965.1, read on the forward strand.
TCCGCGCTGTATCTCTAAACTCTGTCTCATTAATACTGATTAATTGTGGGGAGGAAATAAATACCTTCACCATGAGTGAAAAATTGTTTAAGACAAACAAATGAGGCGATGGTTTAAATCCCCTAGCCCAGATATCTCATTCATTCATCATCATTGAAAACATTAGCGACACAGTGGTGCTGGTTTCCGACGGGAAGGGTGACATCTCTGTCCTCCAGCTCCTGCGGACTTCTGCCGCTGGAAGTATAGGATTTTGGTGTGTGTGCTTTATCATCATTCTTTACAATGTTATGTACGGCAGTGATCGCAACTTCTACTGAAGTGTGGATGGCCGTTGGCTCGCTAGAAGCTCATCCGTCCTTTGTTTTTGGTCCTGCTGGGGGTCCACAGCCCCCTCCTCACCTGGCAAACCAGGTGGGGGAGACGGTTTAGTCGCCGACTATCCGACCATGGAGCAGGTAGCACGGGATTACACGGTAGCCGTGGCGGTGGGTACTCCCCTCGACCTGACCTTAACTCCCACCCTAAGAATTTTTTTTTTTTAAATGGCGATGATTTCTGAATTCCTTACATACTGGAGAAATGTTTAACTGCCAGTTTGGCACCCTGATTCAAAATGGAGGGAGACGAAATGTAGGTAATTAAAGCTGATGATTAATTGAACGTCTATTGATAGAAAACTGTTAGAATCAATTAAGGAAGCGACAGCAGCACATTGAAAAATCATAATCGAATCGTGTAGTTGGTGTGGCATCATGAAAGTGGAATTGGGTTTGACAAATAAGAAAATCTTGACGAAAGTGAATAGAAGGAATCTAGTAGATGTATTATATTTGTACTTTCAAAAGGTATTTCACCAAGGGCAAGTCATAAAATAGGAGCCTGTTGTGATGGATGTAATATATTATCAAGAATGAAAGATTGGCAAACAGGCAAGCAGTGTGCAGGGATAAAGTGGTCAGTTACATGGTGACAACCTTTGAGTGAGCAAAATGTTGGCCACCCACTTAAGAGTGTTCTATGGAAAAATGTGAAGTGTTCACTTCAGAGGAATGAACAAAAGAACATTATCATTCAAATGGAGAAATTTGCAGACAACATTTTGAGGGTCCTTGTACATGAAATGCAGAAGTGCACAAATGTGGCAGCTAATAGGGATGATTAATGGAATATTGGTCCGTATTTAAGGGAATCCAGGTAAAAGGAAATGTTACCAGCACGGTTTACAGTTGATGTGAGACCACACCTGGAACATTTTTGGTCCCGCTATTTAAGGAAAGATGATATTTTCTTGGAGGCAGCTCCAAGTAAGGTTCCCTAGAAATATACCAGGCATTGAGAGGCTGTTCTATGAGAAAAGATTAAACAGGCCCAGATTCTACGAAACTCAAATAGAGTTTAGAAGAATCAGAGGTAATGTAATTGGAAAAATTAGATTCTTAGAGAATAAATCCTGAGAGGATATACCCCTCATGGGAGCATCCAGAACAAGAAACCATGTTGTCAGACTACGAGCAGCAAGAAAATGATATGACCAGCAATGTCATATCAGATATGATCCTATAGACTGGGGGAGCAAGCTCTAGGGGTTAATGACCTGCTCCTGTTTCTATTTTGTATGGTCTTGAGACTGATTTTTGAAATGTGAACTCACTGTGTGAAAATAATCTTAGTTTTAACCTTTATCCTTTTATGTATTTGAAGGTGGCCAGCACGATACGACCAATGGTGGGAATGTAAATTTATCTCTGAAGGAATCATTGACCAAGGTGAGCTTTGTTCAATCAGACGGAATAAAGGTCCCAACCCAAAATGTCACCTATCCTTTTCCTCCAGAGACTCTGCCTGACCCACTGAGTTATTCCAGCACTTTGTGTCAATCTTTGGTATAAACCAGCATCTGCAATTCCTTTATTCTACATTTGTTCAATCAGTAACTTGCCTGTTCTCCCCACAGAGGCTGATTAGTTAGATATTTCCAACTATTTATATTTCAGACTTGCAGCATTTGCTGACTCATTTATCAGTTTACTAAATGCTTCTATAGAGCTTTTGTATCTCTATAGTGCCTATAATATATTAAAAGAGAATGCAAAATACCCAATAATAGAAGGTAGCAATCTTACAGAACAGTTTAATTGAGAGCAAAGCCATGAATGAACCAGGCCATCCATCATGGGTGTCTCTACAATTTTCTTTGATCATTTTTATGTTGCCCTAAGTGGAACTTTATTTCATGTTTTGTTTCCTGGTACTCATCATTTCTGTATTGACACAGTTATGACATGTTAATTTCAACATTTTGCACAGCCTTTTTTAATGGATCATCTCTTTAAACCAACAGGTGGTGGATTTCGAGACAGTCTCTCTGATATCTCTGAAGAGCTTTGCCCAAGTTCTGGAGACAGTCTTGTACCTTTGCCCTTTTTTGTAAGAACATCAAATCAGGTTTGTGAGATTATTATCCACATTTTTTATTTCAGTTGGAATTCTTTATTTTTCACCAAATGCATGGACTTGTACAGGAATATATTTCTCCAGTCCGCTAGTCTCTGGCAAAATTTAGCTAAGATTGTTACCACATGATACCAAATTAACAAACCTACATGAGGGACTTGAGTAAAAAGAATAAAGGGGTGATGGAATGTTTCATAGTATACTCTATTGTCTTTGTTCACTTATATGGGCTATATTCACTGGAATTAGAAGGATGAGAGGTGATCTTATAGAAACATATAACATTCTTAAGGGATTGGATAGACTAGATGCAGGAAAAATGTTCCTGAAGTTGGAGAGTCCAGAACCAGGAGTCACAGTTTAAGAATAAAGGGTAGGCCATCTAGGACTGAGATGAGGAAAAACATTTTCACCCAGAGAGTTGTGAATCTGGAATTCTCTGCCACAGAAGGCAGTGGAGGCCAATTCACTGGATGTATTCAAAAGAGAGTTAGATATAGCTCTTCGGGCTAACGGGATGAAGGGATATGGGGAGAAAGTGGGAACGGGGTAATGATTTTGGATAATCAGCCATGGTCAAATTGAATGGTAGTGCTGGCTCGAAGGGCCGAATAATGTTCTCCTGCACCTGTTTTCTATGTCTTCAGCACAATGAGTTATTCCCACCATAGTGTTGTAGAGCCTCTGTCTCACTTTCAGATGCTAAAGATGTGCAGTTTGATAGTTTATCTGACTGCTGTAAATTACTTGTTGTATGTACTATATCTAAGTGGTTAAATCTGAGGGGAGGTGATGGGAATATGAGGAGAACCAAATCTTCTAAGATTGACCAACAAAAAATAGGCTGAACATTAATTTGGTTATTCGTTATGGATATTGTTGCAGAATTGTTCAGTTGCAAAGTACTTGATAAGGTTGTGAAAGAGAGTCTACAACTATCAGATCTTTCTTTTAGCATCTTTTGGTTTGAGTACAGGATTCACACCAATAAAAACACAGCAAGGCATAAATTGAACAGTTGCAGTGGATGATTCCTCGGTGTCCAAATAGTTTAAATGTTTGTAAGCTTTATCACCAACTAGACTAAGTGCAGACCCGTTGGGTCTGTTCCCCCAACGTGCGGTTGTGGGGGGGGGGGGGGGGGGGAGGCGGCATGCATCGTCACACACTAACTACCCCCCCACACTCACGCTAATGGAGGGGAGGAGGGGAGAGAGGGGGAGGAGAGAGGGAGTGCTGAGAGGGGGGTGAGATGAGGGGCGGGGGAGAGGTGGGGAGCAGGGACGGGGAGGGAAGGTGGAGGGAAGGGGGTAGGGGTGTGGAGGGGGGGGAGAGGAGAGGGGGGGGGGAGAGGAGGAGAGGAGGAGGGGAGGAGAGGGGGGGGAGAGGAGAGGGAAGGGGGGAGAGAGAGAGTGCCTTTTTACTTCAACCCAAACCCAAACAACCATTTGCAGGCAGTGCTTTTTTACCTCTAACCATATTTTCATTTTCAAACCAAATTAAGGGTACTCACAGTGCTGTAGACATTTGTCCGTGTCATTCAGAGCTCTGATTGAGGCACACCACTTGCAGAGACTGGTTGAGGCACACCACTTGCAGAGACTGATTGAGGCACACCACTTCCTGGTTTTATAGTCCCTCCCCCTCCCTCCAGCAGGGGCAGCAGAGAGAATGGGGAATGTTGTAAAAACATTAATATCTCTGTCAATTTTCATCGACGGGAAAAATCCACGGCACACATGCGGCGGAGGGGGGCTCTGAGCGAGGTGGCCAAAAATGACGGCTGTAGGTGGCGGCGTACTCTGAAACCGCAGCACAGAAAGCCAAAACCGGTCAAGAACAGAGTTTTAGTAATATAGATTACTGCGTGCTCCTGTAGTGACTTGGCTGTATAAAATTAAAACAGTTGGAAAGCATAATTTTATAGTTCACTCATACAATTGCATAACATGGATTGTTCAACATGTAAGTAAAATAGATACATTGTAATTGTTGCTTCCTATTCTTGCACCAGAGCAACAGAACTGGAGAAGCAAGAGATGTATATGTTCCTAACCCGTCCTGCAAAGAATTTGGGAAGTATGAATGGATAGGCCAGCTGATGGGGGCAGCACTAAGAGGCCGAGAGCTTTTGGTAATCATTTCCATTTTTATTGTCCTTTCTATTCTCTGTAAATATTTAACATTTTACCTCTATTTTGACGTGCTTTCATCCTAAACTTAGAATTATTTAAGCATAGGTTTTTAAGAGCATAATTTTCCACATAGCACCATTGTAGTCAGGGGCGGATATCGCTGTCAAAACATTGGGGTGGAGGGGGGGGGGGGGTGGAGGACACAATTTTACACACGCACGCGCACACACACACACACACACACACCTGAGCTGCTTGGTGACTGACTCCGAACTCCAGCAACGTCCGCCCCGAATCGTGAGGCTTGAATCGGCCCGTTCGCGGCGCCTTTCATCGCCCGGCGCGGCTTAAAACCGGCCGCAGGGGCTTCAACATCGGGAGCCTCGATCACCTCGACGCAGCAATTTGACCGAGGGGTGATGGAAGATCTCGTACCAATTTTAAGCCGTGCCGGACGATGAAAGGCCCCGCGAATGGGTCAATTCAAGCTCCACTCTATGATCTTTGCTCCACCAGGATGTCTCCCTCCTCCAATCACCGCGCTCAATCCTCTGTCCCACCTCCTTACCTCCGCCTCTGACCAACATCTCCCTCCTCCAATCATCGTGCTGAATCATAATTTTCCGCCTCCCCCCCCCCCCTCCCATTGCCTGCTGACCGACGTCTCTCTCGTCCAATCGGCGCCCTCAATCATCAGTCCCACCCTGTCTCGCGGAAAGCGGAGATTTTTAATTGATTTTTTTTCCTCCGAATTTAAAAATCGGGATTACAAAACATGGGGGATTGTCCCCCACCTCTCAAAACATGGAGGGGACGTGCTCCCCCCGGGATTTCCGCCCATGATTGTTGTAACCTCAGAAAATACTGGAAATGTTCAGCAGGTCAGGCTGAAGAAAAACGGCTTCTTTTTTTTCAGATAGTAGAATTTAATCTTAACCTTTTTTTCCATGGATTTGCCTTTTGTACCCTTTAATGTCTGGGGAAGAAGGTAGGGAAACCAGAAAATACATTTTCTGGAATACTAAGAAGTCCATAAGCTACTTTTTTAAAATAGATCATCTAGCCTTAAACCAGGCTCATCCAGCCTTGGTGTTTCTGGAGAGTATCATGAGGTGGAAAGAGGATTTCCTGGAGAGAATTGTGGAGGCCAGTTCAAGCAGAAAATGGCGGTTACTGATTTAGGTAGATGATGTGATCAAACATATGATTAGGACGGATTAAAAGGAAATAATTTGCAAAAAAAAGTGGATTGGGATTGTGTGGCAATTATTAACAATGGAAAGAAGGCAGCAGACTGGAGATAGAGGGGCATGTTGAATTGCTTGAAATGGGGACATGCAGAGTTTATCCATTTAACCTAATACCAAAGTAGACTTCAATTCTGTGATTTCAAACTACTTCAGTGTTTTCATAACCCAAGTGTCCATGATAGAATTATGTGCTGGTAACATCTAAACTAATGCAGTGTTCATGGAATTGCCAGTAATGAATTGGGCCTGCAATAAATTAAAAACTGAACATTATTCCTAATCTAGACTAATGAGAACATTGTATATGTTTGGCAGGTGCTGGCTCTTCCTGGAATTGTATGGAAACAACTAGCAGGAGAAGAGGTGAAATGGTCCAAGGATTTTCCTGCAGTGGACTCTGTCTTGGTGAGTTGCAGCTATTTTGTAAATTGGCCTGCATTTTCTGGATTGATGTGCCAACAGGATAATGAAAGGTAGCTGTAGGAATCTTGCTTATATGAAGCTTATTAACTCTCCCTTCTCTATGATAATTTTCCCTTGCTTGAACCCATAAGTTACCAAACATTTTGGATGATTTAATGTTGCCACAAAACGTTGGTTAAAGTGGGAAGTACTCATAAGCATTTTATAGGAGGGGATAGAGATCAGTATCATCTGGAACAGTTGTGCTATACCTCATCTAAAGGCAGCAGTAACTTTTTGTTACTTTCATTGGAATGCTACCTCTTCAGACTAGGCATTTGCTATTTTTCAGTAGTACCTTATTAATTACGTTGACAATTCTACATTATATTACACTTGCACTGCACTAAAAAATAAACCATGATGGGTTCTTCAATGTGGAAGCTTCATGGAATGTAAAAGTTGTGCAGAGAACATGGGAAATGAAAAGAGAATGCAGCAAGGATAATTTATGCTCTTTAGTTTAGTTTAGACATACAGCGTGGAACCAGGCCCTTCAGCCCACCGAGTCAGCGCCGAACAGCGATCCCCGCACATTAACACTGTCCTACACACACTAAGGACAATTTTTACATTTACCAAGCCAATTAACCTACACATCTGTAATTCTTTGGAGTGTGGGATGAAACCAAAGATCTCGGAGAAAATCCACGTGGTCACAGGGAGAACGTACAAACTCAGTACAGACAGCACCCATAGTCAGGATTGAACCCGGTGCTGTAAGGCAGCAACTCTACAACCGGGCCACCCTTGTGGTCATAGTCTACCAGGCCTGTCGGGAAAATACAACAACTGTCATACAGCTTGGAAATGGGAACTTGAGCCCACCATATCCATGCCAGCCATCTAGTACCTATCTATCAGTTCTCATCCTGTAATATTCTAAGCTATGGCCTTTCAAGTATTCACCTATATCCTTAAACATTATGAGAGTATATGCCTCCACCATCCTTCGAGGGATTGGTTATGGTACACTGGGGGCACGGCAGAGCTATTGCCTTACAGCGCCAAAAATCCAGGTTCGATCCTGACTATGTGTGCTTGTCTGTATAGAGTTCTCCTCGTGACCTGCATGGGTTTTCTGAGGTCTTCAGTTTCCTCCCACACTCCAAAGACGTACGGGTTGGCAGTTTACTTGGCTTGGTACAAATGTAGAAGTGTCCCTAGTGTGTGTAGGGTAGTGTGAATGTGCAGGGTTCGCTGGTCGGTGTGGACTTAGAGGTCTGAAGGGCCTGTTTCCGCGCTGTTTTTCTAAACTAAACTAAATTAACTCCGGCCTGCCAAGCAGCCTTAAACCACTGCAATTCACCTATCAAGTCACAACATAACCACAACAAGTCAATGGCTAATGCCATCTTCCTAGCCCTACACTCATCCCTGGAGCAACTCAACAAGAAGGACACCTACATTGGGTTCTATTCAAGAAGTATAACTGCTTTCAATACCATTATCCCAACCAAGTTCATCTCCAAATTCATCAGCAGTCACCTCTGCAACTGAATCCTTGACTCCCTGACAAGCAGACAACAATCGGTGAGGATAGGTTCAAATTTTCAACAATGGTGCCCTGCAAATATGCGTTCTCAGCCACCTACTATACTCAGCGTATACTAACGACTAAAATGTGGTCCTGACTCCCTTCTACCTCATTGAGGACCTCTGAACTATCTTTTATTGGACTGTATCTTGCACTAAATGTTGTACCCTTTATCTGAGCACTGTGGACGGTTTGACTGTAATCGTGCATAGTTTTTTTGTTTGACTGGATAGAACGCAATAAAAATCCTTCACAGTACCTCGCTACTCGTGAATAATAAGCTAAACAAAACTAACTCATGAGTGATCTGGGAGTTAAAATTGCCATCATCCATTCCTCCCACCCCATAAACTATATATACTTTTTTCCCGGCAATGAAGACGCAAATGCGTCGAAGACGCACCCCCAATTTAAGTTGCTAAATTTTGAGAAAAGGATGTTAGGACAGGATCAAGGGTTTGGTTTAGTCCAGGGGTCGGCAACATCTCCTGCATGCCCCAGGACTGGCTTTAGTTCCCAGATCCCTCGCTTCCCCGGGACTGGCTACAGTTCCCAGATCCCTCGCTTCCCCGGGACTGGCTTCAGTTCCCAGATCCCTCGCGTCCCCGAAACTGGCTACAGTTCCTAGATCCCACGAGTCCCCGGGACTAGCTGCAGTTCCCAAGTCCAGCCCCAGCGGCTACTAGCAGCCACCCGAGCTACTTCCCCCCCCCCCCCCCGGCCACAATGCAGTGGCTCCGGAGCAGTGCGGCAGCGGTGAATGAGTGAGTTGCTGGTACGATCCCCGACCCCCACCTTCTCAACCCTCCTGCCCTCCCCGCAACTTTACCCCGGCCAGACTCCATACGCTGTGAAAGGAACCCCCTCCCACCACCCCCTTTTACAGCCATTTCCCACTTTACTGCCGCTTCCCATCAGCTGCCAGCAATGAGGGATAGACTTGGCTATCCCTCAGTACAGCAACATCGTTCTTGATATTGCTGCACTGAGGGATAGCCAAGTCTATCTTTCCTGGCTAACAACTTACCTTCAGCCTCCAAGACGCAGGTAAATTTTCGTGCCTTATTTTTGGGTGAAAAATAACATCTTCATTGCCGGGAAATATGGTATCTATAATATATCTCTTATTAACTGCAAACCATAGGGCAAATTGATTACCTTTTAGCCTCGGCAGCCTGGTATTATCATTTTTCAGGCTAACTAAGTTTGAAACCACAAAAGGCTTTACAGAGTAATACTTGCACTTGTTAATAGTTTAAATTCAGAATATATCATTGTCACTTTGTATCCCATCACATTTGTGGTTCATAAGGATAGTGTTTCTTGGATATGCACTGGAGTTTGTTCATCAGCCTTGCGATGTCGGTGCTCCACAGTGCACGCCACCCAGGGTCATAGAAGGTGGACTTCTGTTGGAAATGTGAATTTGCAGTCTACTCAGAATTTGTTAAGGGCAATAATGTGCCTGCAGATTAACTGGAGCACACATTTACGGTAAGTAAGGCACATATTGTTAATAGGAATAAGCACTCAAGTCAGTGACCTACTCTTCATTAAATTATCTGTGTATTTTTACACGGAGTAAGGCTGTAAAATATTGATGAGCGATAGTCTGGAACACTACCAATCCCATTCTCTCTAGGTAAAATTATTGGAAGTCATGGAAACAATGGACAAGGAGACATTCGAATATAAGTTTGGAAACGAATTAACTTATACCACTGTACTGAGTGACCAGTCTGTAGTGGATCTGAAGCCTGACGGCAGTAACACAGTTGTTCAATATGAGAATCGGATGGAATTAATTCAACTGGTTCAGAAAGCAAGACTGGAAGAGAACAAAGATCAGGTAACGAAGGTCTTCAATGGTGGAGTAAAGGAAAAAGGTGGAAGAGACAGCGGCAAACTATAGAAATGCTGAATAATTTGTTAAAAAACTTTCTTTAACAAATACCTAATGGACTGTGAGCAAAAAAACTATCTGCTGGAGGAACTCGCTGGGTCAGATAGCATCTGTAGAAAGAAAGACACATGACATTGTGGTCTGAAGATCAGTCTCAAAATATCATGTGTCCATTTCCCTTCAAAGATGCTGTGAGACTTTCTGAGTTCCTCCAACAGTTTCTTTTTTTATTCGATATTACAGCATCTCCAGTCTCTAAATGGACCATATTCCGTACAATCAATTTTGGCCCATTGTGGCTGCAACAAATTAAGGGAAACTTTAATGAAGGATATTCCAAATGTGCCCTGGCATGACTTGTTTCAATTTTTCCCTCCATTGCTGAATAAATCATGTTGTGTAGCAAACTTACAGCGGATTCAAGTAAAATCATCTCTACTTTCAAAATATTTGGCTACTTTTATCAGCATCAAATTTGCTAAGCTTATACAATCTCTGATGCAGATTCAGTCAATGAGGGTTGGCCTGTTGAAGGTGGTTCCCCAAGCTGTTCTTGACCTGCTGCCCTGGCAGGAACTGGAGAAGAAAGTCTGTGGTGACCCTGAAATCACAGTGGAAGCTCTGAAACGTTTAAGTGAGTACAAAATGTCTATCTACCAAATGTTGGTTATTTTCCTTTTTTGCTTTACTTGTTATCTACCAGTGAGGATTTTTCAATAGCCCACAAATCCAAGTTGTTAGCTGTCAACATAATGTCAGCTTTGATTTAAAATGTTGTGTTAGTATCTATCGCAGGTGTTTTTCTGACGTTAACAAACTATTTAAAATCTGGCTTATAATCACAAAGACTAGTTAATGCTGGATATTTGAAAGAAGAATTTACAAAATCGTTGAATTGGCAGTCATAAGCGTTTGTATATATTTTTAACCAGCGCAGCACTGACATCTACTGGCGGAAAATAGTACTGTTTGATGGCAAAATACAAGGGGCTTGACTGATTGGGAAGAAAAGACGTGGGGTTGGGACAGAGCCTGGATTGAGGCGAGGTGGTGGGCAATCGGCAAATGGGTAGAGTAGGTGAAAAGGAGACAAAAGGTGCCAGAGTGAGGGCACACACAAACTGAAAGAATAGCACCTCGTACACTATTTGGATAGCTGACAATCCAACAGTATAAACAACAAATTCTCGATTTTCATGTAAGAAACACCTTTTTTTCACTTGAGCCCCTTCTCCCCCAAAGGTGCATACACCACCTCTCCAGGATTATTTCGGATGAACCAATAAAATGTTGGATTTGCCTGCAACACCTAAGTGTTTCTTATGGAAATTATAAACGGACATAATCATTTATATTGAGTCCATTGTCAACAAAACACAGGAGCTTAGACTTTATCTAATTGTAATTTAATTTGTCTACATTTTGTTTTTTAAGCTCGCTTTGACGATCTGGAGCAGTCTGATACCAGAGTCAAATATCTTTGGGAAGCACTCACAAATTTTACCAATGGTAAGTGGGCACCCTGCACAACACTACCTCGGCAGCGAACTATGATACACTACGTATGTGGTTGTACTATGTACAGTGCCCTCCATAATGTTTGGGACAAAGATCCATCATTTATTTATTTGCCTCTGCACTCCACAATTTGAAATTTGTAATAGAAAAATCACTTGTGGTTAAAGTGCACATTGTCAGATTTTAATAAAGGCCATTTTTATACATTTTGGTTTCACCATGTAGAAATTACAGCAGTATCTATACATAGTCCCCCCATTTCAGGGCACCATAATGTTTGGGACACGGCAATGTCATGTAAATGAAAGTCATGTTTAGTATTTTGTTGCGTATTCTTTGCATGCAATGACTGCTTGAAGTCTGCGATTCATGGACATCACCAGTTGCTGGGAGATGCTCTGCATATACATATGGCCTGTATATCAAGCCATATTTAGCTTATGCTTGTTTTGGGGGCTAGTCCCCTTCTGTTTTCTCTTCAGCATATAAAAGCCATGCTCACTTGGGTTCAGATCGTGTGATTGACTTGGCCACTCAAGAATTGACCATTTTTTAGCTTTCAAAAAATCCTTTGTTGCTTTAGCAGTATGTTTGGGATCATTGCCTTGCTGTAGAAAGAACCGCCGGCCAATGAGTTTTGAAGCATTTGTTTGAACTTGAGCAGATAGGAAGTGTCTATACACTTCCGAATTCATTATGCTCCTACCATCAGTAGTTGTATCATCAATGAAGATAAGTGAGCCAGTACCTTCAGCAGCCATACATGCCCAGGCCATAACACCCCCACCACCGTGTGTCACAGATGAGGTGTATGCCTTGGATCTTGGGCAGTTCCTTCTCTCCTCCATCCTTTGCTTTTGCAATCACTCTGATATAAGTTAATCTTCATCTCATCTGTCCACAAGACCTTTTTCAAGAATTGTGGTTGCTCTTTTAAGTACTTCTTTGCAAACTGTAACCTGGCCATCCTATTTTTGCAGCTAACCAGTGGTTTGCATCTAGCAGTGTAGCCTCGGACAAATGACTCCTGAAGAGTGTGTGTGATCTGTCGGACAGCTGTTTGGAGATTTTTCTTTATTATAGAGCGAATTCTTCTGTCATCAGCTGTGGAGGTCTTTCCTTGGTCTGCCAGTCCCTTTGCGATTAGTAAGCTCACCAGTGCTCTCTTTCTTCTCATTGATGTTCCAAATAGTTGATTTTGGTAAGCCTACGGTTTGGCTGATGTCTCTAACAGTTTTATTCTTGTTTCTCAGTCTCATAATGGCTTATTTTACTTTCATTGGCACAACTTTGGACCTCATGTTGATAGACAGCAATAAAAGTTTCCAAAGGTGATGGAAAGACTGGGTGCTGAGAGCTCTCTTACACCTGCATTAAGGAGGCAATTAAACACACCTGAGCAATTATAAACACATGTGAAGCCATGTGGCCCAAACATTATGGTGCCCTGAAATGGGGAGACTCTGTATAAACACAGCTGTAATTTCTACATGGTGAAACCAAAATGTATAAAAATACCCTTTAATAAAATCTGACAGTACACTTTAACCACATGTGATTTTTTTTTTCCATAATAAATCTCAAATTGTGGAGTACAGAAGCAAATAAATAAATGATAGTCTTTGTCACAAACATTATGGAGGACACTGTACTTATGCTTGCATTATGGTCTGATTACTTAGTATAACGTGTGATTTAGTGTATGTTTATTTGTGATGTTGTGTTTAATGTGTCTGTAAAGTTTCCTTAAGTTAGAATTTCATAGTTCCGTTCCTGGTACATATAACAGTTAAACACTCTTGCCTCTTGGCTGCGATCAGACTTGTTAAACCATCTACATGAGTTTCCATAATGAGTGTTTTCTGCATGAAACCTAAATCAGAGATGATTTTCTGAAAGTCTTTTCCTTTTTATTCTAAGGATGTATTTCCATTTCTGGACTAATGTTGATGACTATCTGTCAGCCATGGGGCATTGAAATGCTTTTGCCAATTCTAAAGGACTAAAATTTTTATTATACCACAAAAGATAAAATCATTTTGTTTTTTCTTTGTCTAAAACCATAATATCACATCAGTGAAAAACTGGGGCTTGCCGGTGTCCTGGCCAATAGTTATCTGACAATCATAATCACTTCAAAATAAATAATTAAAATTATTGTTTGGTGATAAGTCCCTTCTATGACTCCATGTTGCTTTGGGAAATCCCGGGGGTGTCAAAGATGCTCTACAGACTTTGTTTTTAAATATGACCACGCAGAGGAATTCAATTATACAGATGATTTCCTTCTGATGGCCTGAATCTGAATTGAAATAAATTTGTGACAGTTTCAGTTAGTCTGCGTTTGAGAGCTTAACACTTCAACTGCCATTAATCAGATTCTTTTATTTTTTACATTAGTACATTTGGTTATTTTGATGCAAGTGAGCTGGGCTACTAATACAGTGTTGTTTCTGGCTGCTCAAATTAAATCTCAGACTAATTACCCAGAGAGAATGACTTCCCATCAGATTAATAATTGTGGGGAATTACATCTAAGGATATAACATTTATTTCCCCCCCCCCCCCCTTTTTGTTAAAACATTTGTGAATGTTATACCACACCCGCAACCAGTAAATACAATCAATTTAACTCACTTAAAGCAGCCCTCAGATTGTTTATTCTTTGTCTAAGATCAGATGTATGCGATATCAATTTGTGATGCTAATAGGAATTGTCTTTTAGCAAACAATCTGTGTACAATTCAATCTCAGACTAATTACCCAGAGAGAATGACTTCCCATCAGATTAATAATTGAGGGGAATTACATCTAAGGATATATGTGTACAATTCAATATTGTTGGTTTAGAGTTACAATCTAAATGTTTGTGTGGTGGGGGTGGGGGGGGGAGAAGATGAGAGACTTTTCTTAGTATTTTCTTTTAAACGTCTTATTTGCCTTTCAGAGGATCGTAGTCGGTTCCTGAGGTTTGTTACAGGCAGGAGCCGGCTGCCAGCCCCTATTTTCGTCTACCCAGACAAGTCCGGGTGAGTAGTTCAGATTTTGATTGGTGATTGCCCTAAAAAAGAATAAATATGGGATGGTAAAATGCCACAACTAACATAATGGAGGCAGAATATTAATTATTGGTGGAAAAATGATGAATATGCTTGAGTTACTTATCCTAGTAGTTTATCATTGCCCAAATTCTTAATCACCTCAAAGCCACTTGAGTGGTGGCAAGTGGCATTAAATACGAATTCATAGTTGGATGCCAAAATAGGACAGTCTCCAGAAAGTGTGATTGTTTATTATCAAAGCTGGTGAAGGAGCTTGTCCTTGGTTATCTAGCCTCAGAAGTAATAATGGTCTTAAGAATTTGAATAGGGTGAAAGAGGTAGAATATAGAACAGTAGGAACTGATCCTTTTGTTCACTCTGCGCCAAATATGATGCCAACCGTACTAATTTCATCTGCCTGCCTGTGGTCTGTATCCCTCTATTCCAAGTCTGTTCATGTGTCTATGTAAATGCCTCTTAAACTTTGTTATTGCATCTGCTTCGACCACCGCCCCAGCAGCTCATTCCAAACATATACCACTCTGTGTAAAAAGAAACTTGCCTTGCATATTTCCTTTAAAATTATCTCCACTTGCCTTAATAAACCTATACATTGCCTAATTCAACAACGATTTAACAAGTTCAGAAATCTATATATTGCAGAATAGCAATATTCATGACATTGGAATAGAATTAGGCCTTTCAGCCCATTGAGTATACTCCGTCATTCAATCATGGCTGATCTATCTTTCCCTCTCAACCCCATTCTCCTGCCTTTTCCCTGTAACCTTACACACCCTTACTAATCAAAACCCTATCAATCTCTGTGTTAAAAATATCCAAACACTTGGACTTCACAGCCATCTGTGGCAAGAGATTTCATAGATTCACCACCATCTAGCTAAAGCATTTTCTCCACATCTCCTTTCTAAATGTATGTCCTTTTATCCTGAGGCTGTGCTGTCTGGTCGGAGACTCTCTCATGAGTGGAAATATCCTCCCCAATTTCACTTTATCCAGGCCATTGATTATTCAATGTTTCAATGAGATTTCTGCCCCCCTCCCTTTAAAATCTAGTGAGTACAGGCCCAGACCCATCAAATGCTCATAATACATTAACCAAATCATCCTCAGGATCATTCTCGTAAACCTCTCTGGGCCCTCTCCAATGCCAGCACATCCCTTCTTAAATAGGGGGCCCCAAAACTGCTCACAGTCCTCCACAGAACCTCATATTCCGCCTGGGTTGCTTGCGTCCGATTAGCATGAACATTGAATTCTCCCAATTTTGCTAGCCCTTGCTGTCTCCTCCCCTTCCTTAACCCTCGAGCTGTCTCCTCCCATCCCCCCGCCCTCGGGCTCCTCCTCCTCCCTTTTTCCTTCCTTCTCCCCCCCACCCCCCATCAGTCTGAAGAATGGTTTCGGCCCAAAACGTCGCCTATTTCCTTCGCTCCATAGATGCTGCTGCACCCGCTGAGTTTCTCCAGCATTTTTGTGTACCCACAGTTCTCCAAATGCTGTTTGATCAGTGCCTTATAAGCCTTAGCATGACATTAACTTTTATATTCTAGCCCCCTACAAATGAATGCTAATTTGGGAATCCTGCACCAGCCCAACTCTCTTTGCACCTTTGATTTCTGAATCCACTCCCCATTTAGAAAATAGTCTACGCCTTTATTCTTACTACCGAAGTGCATGACCACACGCCTTGTTAGGCTGCATTCCATCTGCCACTTCTTTGCCCACTCTCCCAACCTGGCCAAGTCCCTGATTCTTCTGTTCCCTGCCCCTCCATTTATCTTGCAAGCTTGGACACAAAGCCATCAATTCCATCATCCAAATCATACAAGGTGAAAAGTAGCGGACCCAGCACCATTAGTCACCGGCAGCCAACTAGAAAAAGCTCCCTTTATTCCCACTTTCTGCCATTCTGAAATTGACTATCCATGCTAGTATCTTCCCTCTAATACCATGGGTTCTCAGCTTATTTAGTAGCCTCACGTGTGGCACATTAAGGCCTTCTGAAAATCCAAGTAAACAACATCCACTGATTCTCCTTTGTCTATCCTGCTATTTACTTCATTAAAGAATTCCAGCTGATCTGTCAGGCAAGATCTCCCCTTCACAAAGGCCCATCTTATGTGCTTCTAAGTAATTTGAAACCTCACTCCTAATAATGAACTCTAAAATCTAACCGACCACTGAAGTCCGGCTAACCAGCCTATAGTTTCCCTTCTTGAGCAGTGGAGTAACATTTGCAATTTTCCAGTCCTCTGGGAACACTCCTGCCTCTAGTGATTCTTCAAAGACCGCTACTAATGCCTTCACAAACTCTAAAGCTACCTCTTTCATAACCCTGGGGTGTAGTCTATCTGGTCCAGACGATCTATCCACCTTCAGATCTTTCAGCTGCCCAAGCACCTTCTCCTTAGTAATAGCAGCTCCACTAATTTCTACCGCCTGACACTCTTGAATTTCTGGCATGGTGCTGGTGTCTTCCGCTGTGATGACTGATGCACAAAACGTATTCAATCCATCTGCCATTTCTTTATTCCCCATTACTACTTCTCCAGTGTCATTTTCCACAGGTCCAATAACTTACCTTCATATTTCATCTTTTCTCCCCTTATTGCTTTAGTTGTGTAGGCTGCACCCTCACAAGAGTTGTTAGTTCATACATTTCTGTTTTCCTTTAACCCAATTTAGGCCGAGGCCTGAGGTGTATAATGGTTGTGAAAGGGTGGAGCAGTGAGGAAATATCTTATTTTGATAATCCACATGATCCTATGACACATCCCATAGTAATTTCCAAACTAATGTTGTTCCTGGACAGGATATTAAGTCTTTCCATTTTTGTTAGACTTTTTTCTCAATATTCCCGATATCGTTATATTGAGAAATATTCTTATATTTCATGTAGCATTTTTAAATGGCTATAATTTAAAACATTTTTCTATTTTTGTTCTTTAACAGATCAGAGAAAACAGATGCACTCCCAGAATCCTCCACATGTTCCGGTGCACTTTTTCTACCAAATTATTCCAGGTCAGTTGTTTTTACCAAGTTGTTTTTTTTTGTGTGATGTTTCTCTTTGTTTTCTGGTAGGTTGACTCTTATCTTTATGCATATTGCTAGTCCTATTGTGCATTGCTTCAATACCCACAATACTAAATCAGCAGTATTTGGCACTTGGCACATTAGGGGCTCCGTCGACCTGGGCCCCGGCTTCCTGGGCCACTTTCTTCATGGCTTTTAACTGCCCTGAGAGTTATGACAACAGGGTATGGTGTGTTGGCACTTTTTTCTGTTGCATAACTATTGAAGGATTGGTCACATTGGATTCATTTCACAATCTTCAGTTTTGGTTGTTTAATACACAACATCTAAATATTACCGTATATGTGA
Source organism: Amblyraja radiata (assembly GCF_010909765.2). Lineage (NCBI taxonomy): Eukaryota > Metazoa > Chordata > Chondrichthyes > Rajiformes > Rajidae > Amblyraja > Amblyraja radiata. The sequence goes on from NC_045965.1 coordinate 46,908,254, forward strand.
ATGTATTACATAGATGTGCAAAATATCCCACCTTATTTCTGACAAATGATCTTCGTGTTCCTTTTCCACAAAATGCTGCCAAGCTCCATCTCAGTAAAGGAGTCTGAAGAAGGGTCTCGACCTGAAACGTCACGCATTCCTTCTCTCCAGTGATGCTGCCTGTCCCGCTGAGTTACTCCAGCATTTTGTGTCTGTCTTCCATCTCGGTACCTGTGCTCAATTTGCATATCTGAAATTAATTAATCCTTAAATATTAGCAGCCAGTTAACATAATTTGGTAGATAATCTCTGTAAATTTCACCTTGGACAAAACCAAGTGCATTTATATCAAGCGTGTGTTGTATTGGCCTAGATTTTGCTGCACTGTTAATGATAACACTGTCAGTGCTTCAGCAGAGTTAAAGTGCTGGCAGCTTCTGGTAATCCTATTTGCACAGTTAAACGACAATTGAGATACGGATTTCATTGTACTCTGAACTTCCGCAAGGTGTTGTGGTTCTTGCTGAGGGAATCTGTACAGAGATGACAGTAATAGGGTGCTTGATCTACTTTCCCGCAAGTTGTGCATACAATTAAGTTTTGCATACAATTCCGAGTGAATGAGTTTTCAACAGCTAAAGTGATAATGATGCCTGAAAATTTAAATTTTGCTTGTGCAGAGACTTGTTTCCCTCAAAGGAAAATTGATGTTGCAGTTTTTTTAAAAATATTATCTATGCTATTTGTTCCAGATTTTCTTTAACTACTTTATGTGTAAATTGTTTTCCTTTGTGCTTTGTATCTTCTTGTCTCCCAATATTTTTTTTAAAGCTGATTATACTGATAGAGCGAATCAGCTCAGATACATGTCATTTCATCCCTATGTGTTCATGTGAACCAAACTGTTTAACTGGTCCCACTTGCCTGTGTCTGACCCATAGCCCTCCCAATCTTTCTTATTATCTATGCACTGTTTAAAATGTCATTGTATCTACCTCTACCATTTCCTCTGGGAGCTTGTTCCATCTACCCACCACTCTCTAATTGCCCCTCTGGTCCTTTTTTTAATAATTCCCTCGCACTTTAAACCAATGCCCTCTTTTTTGACTTCCTATCTATGCCCCTCATGATTATATGCACCATCGTCTGTCTCCTATGCTCAGCACTATGCTATGCAAAAGCGCTCTGCTTCACACCAATGCTTAAGTTGTATCATGGATGAAGCTAAGTAGAGCAATGAAGTCTTGCCAAGGGAAAGGAGCTTTACAGCAATATTTGGACATCAGTTGTAAATTGGCTGCAATGTGAAATTATTTTTTTACTTGCACCACTGTTCAACTCTAATGCCATTTTGCATGTAGTAATGTGTTAATTACTAAATTGTTAGTGACAGAATATCAAACCATTGTCAATCATTATTATTGTTTGAAGATTTAACTACTTTAGATTCCTTCAGTGTGGGTCTATTAGTCCATCTCCATTTGAATGGTTCCACCTTAAAGTAATTCTATGGGCAATGAATGTGATAATTCTTTGCTTTCAATGCCCCATATAGCAGTACAATGCAGGGGTGGAAATAATGGACAGATGCAGCCATGTCAAGTGTGGGATAGGTGAGGTGAACAAAGGGAACAAAAGGAGAGGAAATCCTGATGGACAGGGGAATGTGTGTGAGGTGAGAACACTCGGAATGTGGGTTTCCTGAAGTTGGAAAATTAATTGTTCTTATCATTGGGTTCAAAGCTACCCAAGCAGAATATGAGCTGTTGATCTTCCAATTTGCAAATGGCTTCTGGTCCAAGAACTCCAATTTGTATTTTGCCTCTTGTAGCAATGGAGAAGGTTGAGTTTGTACATTCAACCTAGCTGGTGGTCGAGGGTGTTTGTTATAGCCTCTACACTGCTCTGTTGGCTATCCTAGGACAAACCGCGGGTGATGTTTCCAGGTGGCAAAGTAGGCATTGTTGCATTTTGTGCTTCAGTTTTTGTGTTAGCACAAGTGCATGTAGCTACCTGTATTTTATCTCTGATGCTGATGACGTGTCTGAAAAGGAAAATCTTTAATTCCCCAACTTTTCCAAGGAAAGAAATTGTTAAAGAGAAATAATGAATTTTAAAAAACGATTCGAAATTTCAGTGCACATGGTGATCGGATGCATTATGTTTTTCAGTCAATTCAGTTTTCTGTACATCAATTAAAACTTTTTTTGCCTTGTTATAAATATATACATATGTTCCAAAAATTGGGGGGGAAACTTTTGATCATCCACAAATCTTCCCAAACTCACCTGCTCTATTTTAGTCAATAGCAATTTTTCTTTCTAAACAATGAGCATTTATTGCGTGCTCAACAGGAGTCATCTGTAAAATACTCCCATTTTTAAGTTCCTCAATAACAACAATTAGGCTATATATATACATATATATCTATTTCTATTCTATTATATAAAAGTCTGTGGCTGCCGCCTGCCGTCCGTCCATCTGCCTTTCTGCCTTTTGATTCGTTCCATCGTGTGATGTCACAATGCCCAATGCTCGCAGATGTCCAATCGGAATGGATCCATTTACATGGACGGCTGCCGGCCGCCTTTCTTCCTTTGATTCATTGCTACTCCGAAACCAGACGAAGAATCGCAGAGATCTTTTCCATTTCGGTAGAGATTTCACTTTTCTTTCTAAGTATCCACTCCTGATTACATTTTGTCGTGTTTAAGTACACGTTTTTAATCAAATCCTTCTCCCCCCCCCCCCCCCCCCCCCCCCAATATTTCAAAAATAAACTGGCTTCTCATCCATAGAAGCAGCCCCAGCCACTGCTGAACGTTCCATCGTGTGATGTCACAATGCCCAATGTTCACATATGTCCAATCGGAATGGATTCATTTACATATGCCTTTGCAGGAGCACCAGCACCTGGTGAATGTTCCATCGTGTGATGTCACAATGCCCAATGCTCAAAGACATTGTTGCCATAGAGGGAGTACAGAGAAGGTTCACCAGACTGATTCCTGGGATGTCACGACTTTCATATGAAGAAAGACTGGATAGACTCAGCTTGTACTCGCTCGATTTTAGAAGATTGAGGGGGTATCTTATAGAAACTTATAAAATTCTTAAGGGGTTGGACAGGCTAGATGCAGGAGGATTGTTCCAGATGTTGGGGAAGTCCAGAACAAGGGATCACAGTTTAAAGATAAGGGGGAAATCCTTTAGGACAGAGATGAGAAAAACATTTTTCACACAGAGAGTGGTGAATCTCTGGAATTCTCTGCCACAGAAGGTAGTTGAGGCCAGTTCATTGGCTATATTTAAGAGGGAGTTAGATGTGGCCCTTGTGGCTAAAAGGATCAGGGGGTATGGAGAGAAGGCAGGTACAGGATACTGAGTTGGAGGATCAGCCATGATCATATTGAATGGTGGTGCAGGTTCGAAGGGCCGAATGGCCTACTCCTGCACTTAATTTCTATGTTTCCCTCTCCCTCTCCCTCTCCCACCCATCCCTCTCTCCCCCACCCCCCTTCGCTCTCTACCGCACCCCTTCCCTCTCTCCCCCCGCCCCCTTCCCCCTACCCCTCTGTCCCTCTTCCACCACTCCCCCGTCCCTCTTCCACCACTCCCGCTACCCCTCCCTCCCTCCCCACTCTTCCACTTCTCTCCCCCTTCTCACCTCCCCCTCCCCCTCTCCCTCTCCTCACCCCTCTCCCTCTCCCATCCCTCTCTCCCCCAACCCCCTTCCCTCTCTACCCCACCCCTTCCCTCTCTACCCCACCCCTTCCCTCTCTCCCCCTGCCCCCTTCCCTCTCTCCCCCCGCCCCTTCCCTCTACCCCTCTGTCCCTCTTCCATCACTCCCCCTACCCCTCTCCTCCTCCCTCTCCACTCCTCTACCCCCTTCCCCTTCCACTCTCCCTCCCCACTCTTTCCCCTCTCTCCCCCCCCCCCTCTCCCCCTCCCTCCCTCCTCCCCTCCCTCCCCATCCCCCCCTCCCCACATCTCTCTCCCCATCCCCCTCTCTCACCCCCTACCCCGCTCTCCTTTCCCTCCCAAATCTGTCCCGTTTCCTCCTCCTCCTCTCCCCTCCCTCCCCTCTTCTCAACCCCCCACCCCCCCACCTGTGTGTTTGGGGGTGGTTAATGTGAGTGTGATGCCGCAGACCCCCCCCCCCCCCCCGCGCAAACGCCGTTGGGGAAATACCAACGGGTCTGCACTTGGATCTAGTAATATATTAATATATATTATATATAATATATATATATATATATATATATATATATAATATAATATATATATATATATACTATAACATATACATATATATACATATATATATACATATATATACTATTAGACATGATATATATATATATATATCTCTACTCTCTATCTCTCTATATCTTCTCTCTATCTCCTCTAATTATATATATATATATATATGATATATGTATACAGTTGTACCTGTGTATAAGCTTCTGTTAATTTATTTTTTAAACATATGCTTTCTTTTCTAGTGCAAAGCAATGTGAGGAGAAGTTACGATATGCCGCCTATAACTGCGTCGCTATAGACACTGATATGGTGCCATGGGAAGAGTGACATTAGATATTTGCTGCTTTGAATAGTACTTTGCGGTTAGTGAAAGCATCTTTGAGTTGCCTTAAAGTTTTGTCTTTATAAATGCTAATTCCTTGAGATGTAAAGATTAAGCATTTTATTTTTCCTTTCTTAACACATGCTTGAATTTTCACTTTAACCAATTAGAGACAAATATGTTTTCGCATATGAATCAGAAAATGACCAATAAAGCGCTCCAATGCTGCAGTGGTTTTTATTCAGAGTGATGTGTTTGCTGTTTGTCTTGCAAGATCACCATAGGTTTGGGTGGAGAGAAGATTCTGAGGATGGATGCAGGGCAATCTGCTGCAGAATGGGGAAAAATCAAACACCGTGTTCAATCTGTCTGAAGAAGAATCCAACCCAAAGCGTTGACTGTCCATTCCCTCCATAGATGCAGCATGATCTACTGATTTCTTCCAGCACATTTTTTTGCTCAAGATTCCTGCATCTTAATTTTCTTGTCTCATTATTGTCTTAGCTAAAGAAAGTACTTCTATACACAGTGTTTTGTAGCCAATTAATTGCATTTAAAGTGTAGCCACTGTTATTCTATGTGTATATTTGGCAATCAGGTTATGGACATGGTCCCACAGCAACACAAGTTAAATAAACACAAAATCTACTCTTTTTTTTTGTGTTGCTTGTGATATTTCAAGGTTTATTTGAATCATTGGAATGTCCTTCATGCTGCAATCTATTATCTATCTATGTTATAACGCCGATGCTAGACCTTTCACTAGTAACTGGCCAGGAAATTGTGCACCTGAGTTAGGAATGTTACAAAATTTTGAGATTTTAAAAATCAAGCCTGTAATTTATCCCATCAGATAAAGAATAAAAAGAACTTTAATTTGATACCTAATTCACTTTCATATCTTCAGTATTAAAAAAGGTATGGTCATTTTCATACTCGGAAATTAGCATCTTGTTCCCTATTGCTTTTCCATTAACTTAACACAAAAGCTGTGATTGGGGACAGTCAAAAGCCCATAACTTTCTTAAAAATTAAGAGAACTGAATGAAATTTTCAGTTATTATAGATTGAAGCATTCTGAACGAAATATGAAACATCTTACTTGGATGACCTGAAATTAAAGCATATAATTAGTTAGTTACTTAATTGTAGCTAATTACAAAATTGACCGTTGTGACGGAAATAGTAATAAACACCAAGACTGCCTTGAAAATTCAAAAATGTGATTTTCTCAAGATCACAACTTTAATATTATTGTATTATATGCTGTAAGTCCGTAACAGACAGTTAAATAAATTACGATTTCTAGCAAAATACCAAGTCTTTATGGAGAAGATCAGTTGCTAGCTGGTACATTGGCATATCATAATCAGTAGCATCATCATACTCCTCAGATTGTAACCAATAAGCAACTCTGTACACCTTGTTTTTCCTCAACTTTTCAATGTTGGCATTGTATACTACAGGTTTTTGCTCTTCAAACCACGCATGACATGCCTTTCTGCCTACTACTTTCCCATTAAGAATGTCCGGTAGATCATCACATTTGGAGTAGTCCAAATTCGGATAATTTCTGCGAATGCTGTCTAAATCGGTCTCTTTTGCTGGGCATTTGGATTGACAATTTTGCATTTCTTCTTCGGAGACATCTGTTTGAAATGTAAAGAGAAAAAAACAGTGAACAGCATTAACAGAAACAAGTTATTGTTTGCAGTTTTAGAAAAAAGGTAGAAACGATAAAGTTAAACGCTAAAACAAATAGTAAATACCTAACAAAAAAATCATATTCATCAGTTTCATCAAATCAATTAAATTAATCTAATCAATTAAATTCGTCAATTCAATTACTAGATCTAAGCAACTATCCATTTCTTAAGAAAAGGCAAACATTTTTAAATAGACTAAGTATCCAAATAAGAAATAACAAACTGATCCCATTCACATAAGAATTCACAATATAACATGATTTTTAAATCTCACTTTGTCATGAATGTATATGCCAAATGGAAGGAATTTAATGTTTCATTCCCACAAATTAATCCAGAAACATCCACTCTCAAGATAATCAAAATCTTTTTTTTTTTTGCACAATACATCTGACTAAAACTGTACTGTGGATATTTAGTATGAAAATATTGATCATGGATAGACAATACCACAAAATATAGATGATTTAGATGTTCTTATGACATGATTGTGCAAAAAAAAAAGAATTTGATTACCTTGAGAGTGGATGTTTCTGGATTGTGATTGATTGGAATGTGGCCGCTGCCATGATTTAAGCCCCGATACTGGCAGGCAAGACACGGCCGATTCGTATGTGAGGCCTAAAAAACATTTTTCGCATCGTAAGATTAAAGTGAAGCCACACCAAAAAGCAAGATAATATGTTAAATAAACGACATACTGTTTATTTAATTGTCCTGCAATTGCGATCCGTGATGTTGAAAGCTTTGAAGGCGTTAGAAGTTGCGTTTAACTTAAATCCAATACAAACCTGCATTTTAATTCCCCCCCACCTCCCCCCAGAGCCTCTGGAATCTCACGCACAGGCAGCAGGCAGATCTGGAGCGCCACTGATGGTGGGTTTTGTAATAACGCTACCTGAGTTTCGATTATTTAAATTTTTTAAATTTTTTTTTTTATGTTTTGTTTATTTTATTAGAAGTTAATACAGTACAAAACAGTACAGTGGAACCTAATTTTAGGTGCCAACTATGTCATACCGTAATCCATTCTATGTACAACCTCTACTTTATGTTTTGAGAAGTAAGACAAGAAAAAGAAAACAATAGAAAGGGGAAAAATAGATGGTAGAGAATAGAAAAACGTGAAGTGTGTATATAACAAAAAAGAAAAAGTAGAAAGTAGAAATAGGAGAGAAGGCCCCTTAAAAGAGAAATTTTCAAATCTTTATTCGGAGATGTAGATCTTGTCCAGTCATTTAATTTAAATGACTGGACAAAATGTGGGCTTTGTCATGGCCATTGTTTACTGCAAATGCTACTCCTTATTTGCTCAAACCTAATCGATGAGTTTTAACTCCTCACCCATTTGAAATAGAAATGTGCTTCTCATTGTAGCCAGTTTCAGAACAACATTGATAAAGGACTATTTGCTTGAATTACTCACAGCACAAACAAAATGAAATTTAAAATGTTGCTCAGAACAATACATTCCAAAAAATAATCAGCAAGTTTGGAGGAGAATGAAATATTAATCTTATGCGTTGGATTGATCAACATGTTATAGCTTTAGTGATCACACTGCAACTGATGTATGATGGTATTTGCAAGAGGATGACTTCTGAGGACACATAGGATTAATTGGCAAAATAATTCTGTCACTCATGATCCATAATGTAAACAGATTCCATCAGTCTTTTATCCAAATATCCTTAAGTGAAATGGCAGAAATGGTTGGAACCTTTTGGGGCAATTAAGCTTTTCCATTTCTGGAGATGTGGTAAAGCTCAGTTACCTGGCATATTGCGGGACTGGACATGTCAAATATACTGGTTAACTTTGTTAGCTAAGATATCGCCCCAATATGGTGCTGCCACAGTGAAATGCCATTTAATGAACTGCCATATAATTGAAATTTACTGCGATTGATAAATAGATTTTAATTTGAATGTCGCTTTTTATATCTTTTGGATATTGACTCGTAGAGTAATGGAACTTGGTGCACTTTGCTCCTCAACCTTGGCCATGTGAGAGAATACATTGCTGTCTCTTTGTCGAATATTAATCCTAGATAATGCAAGAATTCAAGTATGAATGCTATGTGTTTGGTGTCTGAAAATGTATTAAATATATTCTGTACAATTTAAATAATTATCTAATGTCATTTGTTTTCTTTGATAGCCAAAGCCATTTGGAAACTCTTTTAAAGTATGCATTGACACCCAAAAAGACAATTGTGATTCCTATGCTTCTAATGGCACCCACACTACAGAAACATGGTTTTGTGAATCATCACATTTTTTATCCACTTCCTTCAAGCTAGGGAAAGCTGAAGTTAGGAAGTGTTCCATCTGGTTAGTTTTGCTATCACTCCGATAGACCAGTAGATGGGAGTACAGCACTGGGAATCTCAACCAAGAAAAAATCCCAGCCAGACAAGTTTCATTTACGGAGAGAAAAAAATTGACAGGAGTTGTGTAAGTGATGAGAGTTCTGCACTACCTTTCTGTTGAATTAATTGCTGATATTATTGATGATGCGAGTGAGGCCTAATGGAAGGAAATACAGGATGATGAAAAATCTTGCTTGCAGCAGCATCACAAGCGCATACTGTTCGAACACGGAAAAATTATACAAATTACATAATTTCTAAAAAAAAGTTTTGCAATTAAAAACTAGATATTAGTGCAAAATCTAATTCAAAAAAAATATTAACAAAAATGGTAATGCAAGAGGTGTTCTGTTGTTGATGTAGGATTAGGTTGTGCAGATTGGTTCAAGAACCTAATATGTCAAAGTCGCTGTTCCTGAACTTGGTGGTGTGGAACTTAAGGCTTCTTTCTGTACCTCTTGCCTGATGGTAGCAGTGAGTAAAAGGCATGGCACAGAAGCACACGTTGCCTTCTTGTAGATGCTTTCAACAGAGGGGAAGGCTGTACCTGTGATTAACTGGGCTGAGTCCACCACTTTCTACAGCCTCTTGCATTCCTATGCATTGGAATTGGCATACCAGGGCGTGATGCAACCAGCTTGAATACTTTCTGCAGTACACCTGTAAAGGTTTGTTGCCGTATTTGGAGAATACAAAATCTCCAAACTTCTAAAAGATAGACACAAAAAGCTGGAGTAACTCAGCAGAACAGGCAGCATCTCTAGAGAGAAGGAATGGGTGACGTTTCAGGTCAAGATCCTTCTTCAGAGGTTAGAAGGACAGGTTATCTGGATGTTAGTGCCCAGGAATCTGAAGCTGGTCAATTCTCCACCATCGATCCACCAACTGGCACGTGGTCTCCCAACTTCCCCTCTGAAGTTAACGTTAAGTTCTTTAGTCTTGTTGGAGTTTGTTATGTAGTCTTTATGCTGTGGATATGGACAACAGGATTGAAGATAGCACACATATCGGAGACTCTTGGTTTAATCAGTGAAATCATAACAGGATTGACATTCAGAAGGTTTGGCATGGACATTTCTGTGATGCTGAGTAGGCATGAGTCCTAGACCTTGACAACATTGTCAGCATAAATGTTGGGCCAACTGAACAGCTTTCTGCAGAAGCAAAGGAGACGTAGATCTTCTGGAATACCATACACTATCTCCTTGCCCAAGTCTGCCAGTCAAGAGCCAGTATGATGGGATGGGGCTGTGTAACCATGCCTAAGACCTGTGACTAGGAAGAGAAATACACATCTCGACATATATATTGGGAATAGGCACACTTTCTGACTTTCTTTTGGCCTGATCATAATCTTTACATCACTCTGGTCACTTAGGTGGATGGATGCAAGAACAGCTGGAGCTTGTAAGCTAACAGATCTGCAGTGCAACAATTAGGTGCACTCAGTAATGAAAATGGATCTTGCAAAAATGACAGTAAAACAGGAAATCTGAGTGTATTCATGGGATCAGTCAGTATCTTTGACATTGTAGGTTAATGACTCCTCAGTACCACAAACCTGCTCAACTCAATCAGACCAACTTGTCTTTGCATAATAAAACCACATAGCCAACACATGATGTTTCTCATGTCGACGATAGACAAAAATGCTGGAGAAACACAGCGGGTACTTCAGTCTGAAGAAGGGTCTCGACCCAAAACATCATCCATTCCTTCGCTCCATAGATGCTGCCTCACCTGCTGAGTTTCTCCAGCAATTTTGTCTACCTTCGATTTTTCCAGCATCTGCAGTTCTTTCTTAAGCAAATGTTTCTCATGTCAGTGAATCAACCTGGTTTATTAAACAAAATAACTTCCAACTATCTGAACATTGCAAGAGTCTGTCCCTGTAGATTTTTTTTTTAAATTGGCAGCGCATATTTCTCTCCATTTGTATATCCTTGGGTTTCCTACCTTGGCGGAGGCTTTCTGCCAAACAACTGCAGTTGAGAGTCGGGGAGCTTCCCGCCACAGCCAGCTTCTTAATTATGGAGTCAGATTGACAAATTGCTTATTGTTTTAGAAATATTGAATCCTGTGTGTTTCCTTCACCTTTCGTCTGTCTTTTTTGTGCGTTTTAAAGCCAAAAATATATGTAACTCCACTCCAGTACGTCTGTTGAAAATAAAATCTGAAATACAGTTGTTACAAGTCATAGCTTGATCTGCGGCGCTAATGGAAAATATTCATTGTAATGTTGAAATGCAGGTTCAGTGGATGTCTTTATAATGAATGCAAGTCAGCCTTCAGTAAGTGACTGTTGTGCACTGATGTACAATGAACATCATCTTGTCTATGTACTTGCATGCTTTAATTGAGATTTGGTTGCACTATGATTCCTTTAAACACTCCAAGATGGCATAAAGGTATTGCTATCAAGTTACACGTACTTTCAATGGCACCCCTGAAAGACAATGGTTGCATAAAAGAATGCTTGATAACAAATTATAGGCAATAAAGTAATACTGACATTAAGCTCAGAAACAAACAAACCCACTGGTTTAATAATATTTTGATACAGAACATGCTTTTCAATGTTCTGATTTATCTGGCATAGGCATCTTCAGTGCAGGTTAATCCCTGAAAGTGCAGTGGAGAGGGCAGACAATGGATGCTGTGTGGGAGAAGAAGGAATATGAAGAACGTCCAAAGGTGTGAAAGAGCATAAATCAGTTCATTTTTTGGGGGGCTTTTTGAGAACAGGTAGGGATTTGGCAAGATGGAGCGATGGAGATTCCAAGATGATTGGATAGCGCAGGCATAAATGAGGAACCAATTATCAACACCAAATCGATCTTAGAGAAGCCATGAACTGCGGAATACGGAGGAAGGTTTACACTGATTAATAATTATCCACACTTTTTATTAACTAAAAAACATTGCATTTATTTCCTGGGCATTTCCTGTCATTTATTTATCACTTTTTATTAACCATTTTTGTAGACCAATGTTAGTTTAATTATCTAAAAAAACAATGATCTCGGCGATGAAGTACCTTGCTGTTACATTCTGAAAGTACCTGTTGTGCCCTGTCATATCTCCACCCCAACACCCCTTCATCATACTCCCATCTGTCTTTTCACTCAAATCACTCGAGGCTTTCTGAATGCTTTCTAATGTTGAATTTCTTCTCTTTACATCAAATCTCTAATTTCCAACAAAGGGGGGGGGGGGGGGGACACGGGACTGGGGCTGCTTAATCGTTGTTGTTTTTTAATGAATGAACGAAAACTAATGGATTTGAAGGATTTGGAAAGATGTTAGCTGCAGGCTCAACTAAATGAAATTAATTGGTAGTCTAGGCTCGAGGCTACTTTCTGCCCGTGTTCTTATGCTCGATAGATTTGAATGAGGCATTGAATAAAACTAAGCCATGCAGTATCTTGACCCTGTTCCAAAATTGAATAAGATCTGAACTGAAGAAGATGAGTTCCACCTGTTCCTATGAACCGTCAATCTCCACAATAGTCCAGAAATATCTTAAATATTCTTGATGACTTTGCATCCATTGCTCGCGGGATGGGAGATTCCCAAGGTTCACAACCTTCTGGGTGAAGAGCCAAGGAATGAGCTACAGTTTTCAGGAAGTTACTAGCTGAGCACTGCATCTCTGTCAGCAACATTTGCCCCTATTCATGTTTAATAATTAATCTATCCCTTTGCCTTGGTTGTTGTGTATTTTGCATCAAATTCAGACCCAAATCAAATGAGAACCAAAGAGAACAGTGGTTGCCAACTGTTTAAGAATCCTGTGGCAAGTAACTCATCATCTAACTCCCCAAAGCCTATCCACTCTCTATGAGGCTCAAGTCAGGAGTGTGATGGAATACTCTTCACTTGCTTGGATGAGTGCAACTTCAACAATGCTCAAGAAGCTCAATACTACACAGGAGATACTATGGCACATAGTGGCAGCATCTACAGGATCTTCTTCAGCAACAGGAGGCACAGTGCCGCAGCAGTAGAGTTGCTGCCTTAAAGCGCCAGAGATCCGGGTTTGATCCTGACCGGGTGCAGACTGAACAGAGTCTGTACATTCTCCCTGTGACCACGTGGGTTTTCAATTCAGTTCAATTCAATTCAATTTATTTGTCATTTGGACCCCTTGAGGTCCAAACGAAATGTCGTTTCTGCAGCCATACATTACAAAACAAAAAAGACCCGAGACACAACACAGTTTACACAAACATCCATCACATCGCTGTGATGGAAGGCAAAAAAACTTATCTCTCCACTGCACTCTCCCCCCCGATGTCAGAGTCAGAGTCAAAATGTCCCGCGGCCATTAAAGCCACGCCGGGTGATGCAAGGTCGCGCACCAGGTCTAGTTGTTAGAGCCCCCGGCGCGCGCTCGCAAAGTCCCGCGGCCATTCCAAGCCGCGCGGGGCGATGGTGTAAGGCCCCGCTCCAGGTACTCTTCAACCCCGCAACTCGGGCGGGATAAGTCGCCGTTGCGGAAGCCCTGAAAAGCGGTCACCCAGCAGGGACCCGCGGGCTCCCGGCGCTGCCGTCCGCCAAACCCGCAGTTGCAGCCTCCGAATCTCCGGGGGTCGGGTCGCAGCAGCGCTCCACCACAGCTCCACCCGCTCCAGACTCGGCCAGCCCCGTGACGGTGAGTAATCGGCAGCTCCGCAGCTGGAACCCCAGGTCGTTCCTGTTGGAGGCCGCTCCACGTTGCAGCCCCAACGACAACGGAGACCCGACAAAGAAAAGGTCGGGTCTCCCGTGCAGGGAAAGATTTTAAAGTTACCCCCCCCCCACCCCCACACACACATACCCCAACAAAAAAAATAATAAAAACTACATAAAAACAAGTCAAAAATTAATAAAAAACACAGACAGACTGCAGAGGCCGCTGCTGACGAGAGTCGCGCCGCCCACCTTTCTACAGGTGCCCTGGTTTCCTCCCACACTCCAAAGACATACAGGTTTGTAGGTTAATCAGCTTCTGTAAATTGTCCCTGCTGTGTAGGACAGTGCTGGTGTATGGGATAGGGTGGAAGATTACAACCCTCACGTGGTCCGCCCTGTTTCGACTAATGCAATCAACCCGGCATGCATAATCAAGTAAGATCAAATAGAACAAGTTGTCTGTTGGGTTTGAGTCCTTGTAATAATAAAGACCTCACACCTTGGCAGGTTATACACTGCTTATTTAGATTAAACAACTACAAGCTCTTACTTGAGAGTTAACTTCATACTGAAGAGTGCAGTAGCTCATGATGCTAATAAGCTAGTGGGCGTAACTACAAAAGCATGACATAACATGAGCCACTGATCTACATCCCCCCTCTTAAAGAATCAATAGCCTTATACCCATAACTAAGCAAAGCAAAAATCACAACCGATGACAAACGTATGTAAAGTCAAACATAGTCCTGATACTTCACGACCGGCCTGCTAACACGACCGGCACATGTACGATAGAGGCCATCTCCATTCCTCTTCTCTGGGGACAGAGTTGGTGATTTCAGCACCATGGGGGAGTGGACCAACGCCTCTGGGGTCGAAGCAGGAGACTGTGGCACAGGCAAAGATGGGACAGATAGAGAAACTGTCACAGGCATGGATTGTTGTGCTGGCAACAGCATGCGAGGGTCACCAGATGACGATTGAAATGAACTTGTACGAACCGGATAATAGGGAGGAGGGATTGGCTCCTTCACAGACAGAGGATGTTGTCTGCTTCGTCGGTAGGTGCCGCCATCGGCTCTAACAATACGAGCGTGGCTCCGAAGCTAGACCAGAAATCACCCTAACACACTCATGGCCATTGTCAGTCTGTAAGCGGACCACCTGTCCTTTGGTCAATGGTGGCAGAGGCCTGCTCGTCTTTGTCGAACCATTTATTTTTTAATGTCACGCTTCTGTCGTAACCTGGTTTGAATATCCTCAGGTGGAAAGGCATGTGGGACTAACGTTTGTTCTGCGATGGGCAAAGGGATACTGGTCTGCCTTGACAATAATCGTTGAGCAGGAGAACCCAAGGCAGGGTCACGGGAAATGTTGCGTACGTTGAGCAAATCTAGGTATACGTCAGACTTGGCCCTGTGAGAGCGCTCCATGAGTTATTTTGCACTACGGGCAGCCCGTTCAGCCAGCCCATTAGACTGTGGATACTCAGGGCTGCTGGTGATGTGGTGAAAATTCCATCGTCTGGCAAACTTTCTGAATTGCTGGCTGCCATTGTCAGTCAACAGCTTGCCTGGAGATCTATGGATTTAAAAATGACGAGATAATTTCGAAATCACGCCGCTGGAAGTGGGGCTGCTAAGAAAATCAATGTCGAACCACCCTGAATACGAATCCACGGGCACCAGGTACTGCTTGCCGTGCCACTCAAATAAATCAGCTGCCACTGTAGACCATGGGAGCGCAGGTACAGGATGTGGCAGAAGTGGTTGCTTTTGGTGATGAGGTGCCATGCTATTGCACACACCACAAGCTGCCACATTGTCGTTGATGTATTCGGCCATGCCAGGCCAGTAAAACATGCTTTTCACCCGTGAAACAATGGCTTCAGCGCCTGGGTGTCCTGCATGGACAGCGTCGAAATACCGGTGATGCAACGAAGCAGGAACCACAGCTTTGTGTCCTTTTAAAACAATCCCGTCTTGTAGCACCAATTCGTCCCGAACAGGGAAGAAAGGTCGGGCTGGCAAAGGAACGTTGTAGTGCTTGTCTGGCCAGCCATGCTTAATGACAGAGGTCAGGGACCGTAGGGTGTTGTCGGTGGCAGTGTGGGCAACTAAGTCCTCCATCCATGAAGAAGGGATGAAGGATACGGACATCACGATAAAGTCATCATCCTGTGAGGGCAGATCCTCGCAAGTCTTCCGAGGTGCACGTGAAAGAGTGTCTGCCAGGTGCATATCCTTTCCACGTTTGTAGGTGAGGACGATGTCATATTTCTGAAGTTGTAGTAACATCCGTTGTAGGCGCGCTGGAGAGTTATGAATAGGTTTATTGAAAATGCTGATAAGAGGTTGGTGATCTGTTTCAATTGTAACTGCGACTAAGGATGAAATCATTGAACTTTTTGCAGGCAAAAACAACCACTAGTGATTCCTTTTCAATTTGGGCGTATCGTTGTTCTGTGTCAGACATGGTGTGTGAGGCATAGGCGACAGGCTTATTGCCATGGCCATCATTATGAAGGCATGCAGCGCCCAGGCCATGTTGTGAGGCGTCGGCGACTTGAATCCGGGGCACAGCCGCGGGCCAGTAGGCGACATCGTCGGAGCTCGCAGGTCACAGGCTGGTGCCTGTTTTCCGGAGCTCCCGCGGCAACAGCTGCATCCGCTGGACTGGAGGGCGGCAGCTTCGACCACCCCGGGCCGCGGAGCTTGAACCGGCCCGTTCGCGGAGCTCAGTGAGCCGCGGGACTAACTTACCATCGCCCGGTGGTAACCCTAAGAATTTTGCCTCCATCACAGTGAGGAGGTGCCTGGTGAACTCACTGTGGTGGATGTTAATTTGTGTTTATTGTGTGTTTTGTTGTTTATTATTACATGTATGGCTGCAGGCAACGACATTTTGTTCAGACCGAAAGGTCTGAATGACAAATAAAGGATCTAAGTCTAAGTCTAAGTCACATGTAAGTGTAACAGGCAGTCTATGATCAAAGTACACTAGAGTTGGGGTGGCCGACATCTGCCGTTTAAGAGTGTCAAATGCTGTCTGTTGTTGTTCATGCCAGGTCCAAGCAGTGTCTTTGTGTGTGAGAAGGCGTAATGGGGCTGTCCAAGTGGAAGCGTGGGTTTGAATCCCACTTCTGACACCATGTTGTTTTTGAGTCGTAATAATAAAGACCTCACACCTTGGCAGGTTATACACTGTTTATTTAAAATAAACAACTACAAGCTCTTACTTGAGAGTTAACTTCATACTGAAGAGTGCAGTAGCTTGCGACGCTAATAAGCTAGTGGGCGTAACTACAAAAGCATGACTCATAACATGAGCCACTTTATCTACATTGTCCTACAATTTTAGGCTGCGCCTGCCATACGCACGAAGAAGAAGAAGGTGTATGGGATGATCACTGGTGGGCATGGACTCTTTGGGCCGAAGGGCCTGTTCCCACACTGTATCTCCAAAGTAAAGTAAAAGTCTAAGTAAACTCACCAAGACTCCTTAGTCAGCATCTTTCACAACCTCTACCAACTAGAAGTGCAAGGGCAGCAAAATCATAGCAACAGCACCACCTATAAGTTGTTCTCCAAACCCCCCACCACCCTGACTTAGAAATAAATTGCTGTTCCTTCACTGTTGCTGGATTAAAATCCAGGAACTCACATCCTAACAGCATTGTGGTGGTACACATACCTCAAAGGTTGCAGCGGCTCAGGAAGGCAGCTCACTGCCATCTCGACAAAAGCATTCAGTGTTGGACAATTTAAAATATTGGCTCAGCATGCAAAGGCCACATCACTTGAATTAATATATTTTCAAAAAAAACTGTAGCTAGGTAGATCGCTGGAATTGGTGGCTTGGTACAGAGAATCCATTGCATCCAAGGGGGTAGAAAAGTGAAGAGTTTCCAGGGAGCTGCCTAAAGAGGGAGTACTTCCACCACACACACTGCAGCACTTCAAGGTGTTATCTGATCCCCACCCCTTCAAATTAGAGATGGGCAATAAATGCTGGCTCTGTCTCCCATCCGCGTTTGCAAGAATGAATACAATAAAAAAATAAGGTTGTAATAGCTGATTAGCAGAAATAAATTAGATCAGGGAATTGTACATTATACATAATTAGTGGGAAATTATAGAACGTGCTGAGTAATATACTACAAAATATCAAATTACTTATCCAAAAATATTTGTTCCCATGTAATTAACATTCTATAATGTAACATTCACAATTTAGGGTTATGTAATACACTGAATTCAAACCTTCGGCCTGTGTAATTGAGTGGTCCTATAATTAAACAGGTCTTTCATTAAAAGTTGTGGATGTAAAGAACAATACAGTTTGAAGAACTCTACATTAATGTAATTTATTTGTGGTTTTATAAACCAATTTAGTACATTGGAACATTAAAAATGCATTTTCTAGGTAGAAGGCTTTAATATTTGAAATATTTTCTTCCCTCCCCCTCCCTGAAAGATAGAAATGAAACAGATGGCCGAAACAGCCATAAGAACTGATCTCAGCATGAGGCCTACTGCAACTGTTTCCTGTGTGTACAGCTTAGGCCTCAATCTCTGTGTGTGGTATTACCTGCTTCACAGACTTCCCTTTCGCTTCCCTTCTTCACTGCCTCATCTTGTCTTCCGCCCTCAGGCCAGCTCATCGAGCTCAATTACAAAGCAGACAGCCAAACGATTACTCGTCTTTAAATCTGGATTCAAACTAGCACCTTCGCCCAGATGACAATGTCATCTTCCCATGTTGCCAGCAGCACCATGTGTTTTACATTAACTATTTACCCTTCTCCCCTTGACCCTCACTGATATTGCAATTAGCACCCTATCTGTCACTTCCTCATGTGGAATGTAGGAATGGTATGCAGTGATGTAAGGCTAAAGAGAAGCCCAGAGGCCAAGTAGTCAACAAAAAAAATGAAGTTTTGCCAATATTTAGAACATTTTTGTCAGAAAGATCAAATCTGCCTTCAATTCTTTACCTTCCCTAGAGAGAAAGAGAAAGTATAAGGCTATGTTAATATTGAGACGGTTTCTGCCCTTCATACTTGAACCTGTTGTAATGTGTGTGCCTTATTCTTGAATGTAATCCCATGCTTTCCCTCAACCAGTGTTACATTTCGTGAACAATCTCATTTTGTCAACATTGCTGCCAAAGATGAATTTCATCATAATCATACTTTATTCGCCAAGTAGGTTTTGCAACAAACGAGGCATTTGATTTGTCATTGTCAGAGTTGTTCCTCTGACCCCAAAGTTTCTGAAAATATGTAATCTAAGAACAATAGCACATATGCACAGAGTATTTGCCATTTACATGGTCACTAGACTAAGTGGGATCCATTGGTTCCCAGTCACAGGGGAGGCGGGGGTGGTGTGTGGGGGAGGGGGTGGTGTGTGGAGGCGGGGGTGGTGTGTGGGGGAGGGGGTGGTGTGTGGGGGAGGGGGTGGTGTGTGGGGGAGGGGTGGTGTGGGGGGGAGGGGTGGTGTGGGAGGGGGGTTGTGGGCAGGAGGGGGGTGTGGGGAAGAGTGGGAGGGGGAAGGGGGGTGTGTGGGGAGGGGGGAAGGAGGGAGGGAGGGGGAAGGGGGTGTGTAGAGGGGATGGGTTGTGCGGGGGGAGGGACTCCACTCAGCGGCCACCGGCCGCGGCACCACACTGCACCTCCACACAGCGGCTTTCCCAACTCCACACAGCAGCTTTCCCGACTCCACACAATGGCTTTCCTGACTCCACTCTTGCAATCAGCACGGCTTGTTTACTCAGCCCCGCCTCCGGGGTTTTTTTCTCCAGCGGGTGCCGGAAGGGACGTTACCTTCATGGTGACTGACAGGCGAGGAGACCAATCTGTTGATTTCACGATTGTTTAAACCTTCATAACTTTTCTCATATTTCATCGATCGGAACAAAACTTGGTGGGTTGGAGCAGAGGAGAACGGTGAGTAAGGTGGCAAAAAATCCTGGCATTTTAGTGCAAATTTAATTACAACGCATTGGTCAAGATGAGAGTTTTCAGTAATAGTATAGATAAGGGAGAGTAGAATTAAGTCATTCGGTCCATCAAGTCTACTCCTCTATTCAATCATGGCTGATCTACCTCTCCCTCCTAACTCCATTCTCCTTCTTCCTCCCCATAACCTGTGGCAGCGAGAGGAGGGGGCGTCTGCCTCATGGTCAACTCTGCGTGGTGCTCAGATGTGGCAGTCCTGCCCAAATCCTGCTCTCCACACCTCGAACATCTGGCGATGAAGTGCCGTCCCTTCTACCTTCCGAGGGAGGTATCAAGACCATCAAGAATGCCTATTGCTCTATCCCTCGCCCTCACTTCGGTAAATCCGACCATACCACGTTGCTGCTTCTTCCTGCCTACAGGCAGCAATTAAAGAGCGCACCCCCAGAGGTGAGGACAGTACAGAGCTGGTCGGAGTCTGTAGACTGGGCAATGTTCAAGGACTCGGCAACGGACTTGAATGAATATGCCACGATCGTTACAGACACCATTAAGAAATGTGTGGAGGACTGCATCCCTACAAAAACCTTCCGAGTGTTTCCCAATCAGAAACCTTGGATGAACTTTGAGATCCGCACTCTTCTGAAGACCAGACAGTGGGCATACATGTCTGATGATACAGTGGTCTACAAGAAGTCCAGATACGACCTTGGTAAGGCCATCAATAAGACCAAAAGGGACTTCTGCTCCAAACTGGAGGATGAGACAGATGTTCGGCAGCTGTGGCGGGGCCTGAATGCAATCACCTCCTACAAGACGAAAGCAGCTTCAATGTCGGCGAAACATCACTCCCTGACGAGCTCAATGCGTTTTACGCACGCTTTGATCTGGAGAACACCGATGTGCCTTCCCGAGCCCCCATTCACTGTGATGGTATTTCAGTCTCAGTCACAGAGGCCGACGTCAGGAAATCCTTCAGAGGGGTGAACCCTCGAAAAGCGCCTGGACCTGATCGTATACCTGGTCGTGTTCTAAAAACCTGTGCGGACCAACTGGCTGGAGTTTTTACGGACATTTTCAACCTCTCACTTCTGAGGTTCCCACCTGCTTCAAAAGGGCTTCAATTATACCAGTGCCCAAGAAGAGTAAGCCTCAATGACTATCGACCAGTGGCACTAACACCTGTGGTGATGAAGTGCTTTGAGAGTTTGAGCACATCAAGAACTGTGTGGTGGCTGTCTGTGCACCAGTCTCCCCATGTTAAACAAAGTCACGCGCGCGCGTCCTCCCAAAAGAGGACAGTCATACTCGTTTCGAGTGGCCACCGATGATGATGATTGTGAACCAATTGATGCTTTGGAGGTAAGACACAAAAAGCTGGAGTAACTCAGCGGGACAGACAGCATCTCTGGAGCGAAGGAATGGATGACATTTCGGGACGAGACCCTTCCTCAGACTGGTCTTTGGAATCTAATTTTCACTGCAAGTTGTTCTGAACCTCGCTGGATTCCTTAATAAAGTTATTTCCATTAACATGTTGATTATGATCACTGCTTGCTTTGCAATATCTCTCTGTGGTAAAGCTTTACGGGACATTTTTTGGATCTGCTTTTAGCTGGTTAAAGGTAGCTTTCTCATCTCTACTAAGGGCCTTCTTTCTAAACGTGCATGAGGTTTGACGGCAGGATGGATAAGTCACTGGAGTGATATCCAAAAACCTGAACTATTAATCTGCAAACATGAGTTTAGATCCTACTATGTCAACTGCAAATTTAATGGCACGTGATAAATTTGAATGTAGAAATGAGATCCTGTCTCCACCTGTTTTTCTGTGTGCAAATCACAAGTAGAACCTTTTAATGCGATGGCGACCATTTGCAGTGGATGTCCAATCCATCAGGAAAGCCATCTGGGCACTTCCACGGCCATGTCTAATGCTTTTCTTGTGTCATTCGTATGTGTGACAACGTTATCAATATTCACAGTGCACATCTGCGCCGTACTGACAAATTGAAGTAATAATCACATCCTCTCACCGTTATTTATAACTCGCCGTGGGGAAAAAAAGTGTGCAAACCCCACAGTAGGTCAGCTAGGAAGTGAATTAAAGGGTTGTAACAGTAGTTTGGGATAAAATAGATTGGGAGCAGATGCTTGTAGATAAATCTAACAAGCGGCAGTCTTTTAAGCAGGAATTAGTAAGGCTGCAGAGCCAGCATGTTCTGGTACGGGTGAAGGAAAAAGCAGCAAGATTAGGGAATCTTGGATGACACAGGATTTGATTAGGAAGAAAAAGTGAAACACGGCTGGTATGGGCAACTGGGTTTGAGGGGGTCTCTTAAGGAATATAGAGTATGTAGGAACAAAGTTAAAAGGAAAACATTAGAAGAGCAAAAAGGGTCATGAAACATCCTCGGTACACAAAAATGCTGTAGAAACTCAGCGGGTGCAGCAGCATCTATGGAGCGAAGGAAATAGGTGACGTTTCGGGCCGAAACCCTTCTTCAGACTGTACAACCATAATAAGACAAATATCCTCGGCAAGTAAGATTCAGGAGAATCTCAAGAAATTATACAAGCACTCCCCAACATACGTAAATGTTATATCCCGTGGACCCTTATGGAAGTCTGATGTTGAATAAGTCGGAAACGGAAGTACTGCTGGCCTGCGTAAAGTTACAATTCAACATGGAGACCAGTGAGCGTCAGTGGGCTTAAAGAATTGAGTTTACGTAAGAGTGAGTTTAAGTATGAGTGGAGAAATATACACGAGGCAGGGTTACCTAAAATTTGACCATTAATTTTCATATGGTTTGTTTGTAGATGGCCCAGGCAGAATATGAGGTGTTCAAAAGGGAACTGCAGATGCTGGAATATCGAAGGTACACAAAATTACTGGAGGAACTCAGCGGGTGCAGCAGCATCTATGGAGCGAAGGAAATAGGCGACGTTTCGGGCCGAAACCCTTCTTCAGACTCTGAGGTGTTGTTCCTTTTGTTTGCGTTGGTCCTCACTCTGAGAGTGGAGAATGCTGAGAAAGGACAGGCGGAGTGAGAATGGGGAATTTATATGACATAGGAGCTGAATCAGGCCATTCGGCCCATCGAGCCTACTCTGCCATTCAGCCATGGCTGATCTATTTTTCACTCTCAACCCCATAATCCTGCCTTCTCCCTGTAACCTTTGACACCTTTACTAATCAAGAACATATCAATCTCTGCTTTAAAAATACACAACGACTTGGCCTCCTTCGCCGTCTCTGACAATGAATTTCACAGATTCACCACCTTCTGACAAAACAAATGTCCTCCTCATCTACCAATCTAATGGGCCTGTCCCACTTAGGCGATTTTTCAGACAACTGCCGAAGACTGTCAAGTGGAACACACACACACACACACATCGCTTTCTTCACCAGCCCGTTATGCAGGCGAGGGACAGGGCAAGCGGGGGGAGCGCTGTCTGAGTGAAATTCATATGGTGTAAAGCCAAGGTGATACAGACACACACTGCGATGAACAGGAAGGTTGACGCACAGTGTACGGTAAGTCCTTTAAAAGAAGGAGGGAGAAGGAGTGGAGACAACTTTTAAGAAGACAAAGATACACGGCTGTGAATCTCGGCGGCCATTTAATATTACCGGCTGGTTATCCTTGGTTCTGAAAACTAGTGCTTACGTTTTTTTCCCCCAATGAGCAATGAAATTCACCGGTCAGCACCAGCTACAACCGACGAGAACCTATGAGAACCTTCGACCTCCTGGCAACCCACTAGGACCTCCTAGCGACCCTCCTATGGCACGAGAATTCTCGTTACTCTCCATGGCGGCTTCATTCTAGTGGCCGCTAATTTTTCAACATGTTGAAAGATTTGCGACAACCATAATAAGGCCTCGACTAGTTCCTAGACTGCAGGTACTCCTCACGACCATGAAGGCGACTCCCCGGCAACCACCCGCGAACATGTGGCGACCGCAGAGTCTACTGCAGTCGTCTAAAAAGTCGATAAGTGGGACAGACCCATAAAGGTATGTCCTTTTATTCTGAGGATATGCCTCTGGTCCTAGACTCTCCTACTACTGGAAACATCTCCAAATCCATTCTATTCCTTTCACTACTTGAATTTAAATGGCATGCAACTTCTAATTTCTTTATACTGGCAATCTCCCCTCTCCACTCTCAAACCTCTTGGAAGGTTTCAACCTGAAATGCCAATGACTCCTTTCACCCACAGATACTGCTCGAGACGCTGAGTTCCTCCAGCAGATTATTGGTTGTTCCAGATTCCAGTGTCTGCAGTCTCTTGTGTCTCAATTTGCAGATGAACAGTTGGAGGGGAGAGAGGATGTAGAACATGTGGCCACACAGATTGAAGATAGAATACCCACCTTTTATGTTTACCCTCAACTCTATGGCAGCTGTTTATGTCAATATACTGTCTGCCATGGAATCATATCTTTAAATCTATGGCCCATTTAGGATGACCTTTAAGCATTAAAGAAGCAGCAACTACGATCTCTGTAAGTGGATTCTTTTACAAATGGCACAGTGGGGCGGCATGGTGAGGCAGTGGTATAGTTGCTGCTTTACAGCGCCAAAGACCTGGGTTCAATTATGCCTTTGGGTGCTGTCTTTACGGAGTATGTACGTTCTCCCTGTGGCCCCGTGTTGTCTCCGAGTGCTCTGGTTTCCTCCCACACTCCAAAGACGTACAGGTTGTAGATTAATTGGCTTCGGTAAGTTTAAAAAGGGTTCTAAGCGTAAACCTAGCAATTATAGACCTGTAAGTTTGACGTCAGTGGTGGGCAAACTAATGGAAAGGATACTTAGAGATAATATATATAAGCATCTGGATAAACAGGGTCTGATTAGGAACAGTCAACATGGATTTGTGCCTGGAAGGTCATGTTTGACTAATTTTCTTGAATTTTTTGAAGAAGTTACTAGGGAAATTGATGAGGGTAAAGCAGTGGATGTTGTCTATATGGACTTCAGTAAGGCCTTTGACAAGGTTCCTCATGGAAGGTTGGTTAAGAAGGTTCAATTGTTGGGTATTAATGGTGGAGTAGCAAGATGGATTCAACAGTGGCTGAATGGGAGATGCCAGAGAGTAATGGTGGATGGCTGTTTGTCAGGTTGGAGGCCGGTGACTAGTGGGGTTCCTCTGGGATCTGTCCACTGTTGTTTGTCATGTACATCAATGATCTGGATGATGGTGTGGTAAATTGGATTAGTAAGTATGCAGATGATACTAAGATAGGTGGTGTTGTGGATAATGAAGTAGAGGCCATTTGGAAGAGTGGGCTGAAAGATGGCAGATGGAGTTTAATGCTGATAAATGTGAGGTGCTACATCTTGGCAGGAAAATCAAAATAGGACGTACATGGTAAATGGTAGCGAATTGAGGAATGCAGTTGAACAGAGGGATCTAGGAATAACGGTGCATAGTTCCCTGAAGGTGGAATCTCATGTAGATAGGGTGGTAAAGAAAGCTTTTGGTGTGCTGGCCTTTATAAATCAGAGCATTGAGTATAGAAGTTGGGATGTAATGTTAAAATTGTACGACATTGGTGAGGCCAATTCTGGAGTATGGTATACAATTTTGGTCGCCTAATTATAGGAAGGATGTCAACAAAACAGAGAGAGTACAGAGGAGATTTACTAGAATGTTGCCTGGGTTTCAGCAACTAAGTTACAGAGAAAGGTTGAACAAGTTAGGGCTTTATTCTTTGGAGCGCAGAAGGTTAAGGGGGGACTTGATAGAGGTCTTTAAAATGATGAGAGGGATAGACAGAGTTGACGTGAATAAGCTTTTCCAATTGAGAGTAGGGAAGATTCAAACAAGAGGACATGACTTGAGAATTAAGGGACAGAAGTTTAGGGGTAATATGAGGGGGAACTTCTTTACTCAGAGAGTGGTAGCTGTGTGGAATGAGCTTCCAGTGGAAGTGGTGGAGGCAGGTTCGATTTTATCATTTAAAAATAAATTGGATAGGTATATGGACGGGAAAGGAATGGAGGGTTATGGTGTGAGTGCAGGTAGATGGGACTAGGGGAGAATAAGTGTTCGGCACGGACTTGAACGGCCGAGATGGCCTGTTTTCCGTGCTGTAATTGTTATATGGTTACATGATAAAATTGTTAATGGTTCCTAGTGTGTAGAATAGTATTAGTGACGGGTGGTGTGGGGAAGAGTGAAGAAGCTTGTCTAAGGTTGCCACAAGCTGGATGGAATTTAACTCAGAAAAGTGCAAAATGGTAAATTTCGGAAGTTAAACCAGCGCAGGGCATACACACACTGAATGATAGGCCATGGGGAGTATTGTTGAATGGGAAGACTGATTAGTAAAAGTACATAATTCCTGGCAATAGAGGTAGACACAGTGATGAAGAAGGTTCAGAAGGATATGACCTTCATCAGACGGGGCATTGAGTACAAGAGTTGAGACGTTATAGTAAAACTGCACAAGATATTGGCGAGACTCCACCTTGGAATATTGCACAAATTCTGGTCACCATAGAATAAGAAGGATGTGATTATTCTAGAAAGGGTGTAGAAAAGATTCACAAGGATGTTTTCAGGACTGGAGCATTTGAAATATAAGAAGGTGTATAAGATCATGAGAGGAATAGATCAGGTAGACGCACAGTCCCTTGCCCAGAGTAGGTGAATTGATGATCAGAGGACATAGGTTTAAGGTGAAGGGGAACAGATTTAATAGGAATCTGAGGGGTAACACAAAGGCTGGTGGGTGTATACGTCTCAGATTCCTATTAAACGTTGCCTATTTCCTTCACTCCATAGATGCTGCTGCACCCGCTGAGTTTCTCCAGCACTTTTGTCTACCTCCTATTTCAGATAGACGTTGGTGGATATATGGAATGACCTGCCAGAGGAAGTGATAGCGGCAGTTGCAATAACAATGTTTAGAAGACATTTAGATAGGTACGTGGATAGGAAACGTTCAGAGTGATATGGGCCACATGAAGGCAAATAGGACTAGTTCCGGAAGACACCATGGTTGGAATCGACAAGGACCGGTTTCTTTGCTGTTTTAACTCTACGACTCAAATTCTGAAACATATGTGTTAGTAATCCAGATCTCTCCATCATTCCCTAATTTCCAGCACATTCGGCTTTTTGGCTTTACATTGCAAGTTGTGGTTCACACCCTTCCATTTTATTTAGTGCTAAATAGTTCCTTATTTAGTTCCTTTAGTTCCTCCATCATGTTCCTGTTCACACTCTTCCTTCATCGTTTCTCTGTGTTGTAATCGTTGCAGATTCTTACTGTGATTCGCACTGTCTCTGGCCTTTAGAGCTGTGGAACTCCTTGTGCCTTGGCCTAGCCTCCACCCCACAGTCTGCTCGGTTTTAAAACTTGGTGAAAACCCAAACCATTTGGTGTACTTTGTCTTTCCCCCTCGCCTTTTTCAATATTGGTGGTCCCGTGTGATGGGGTTACGTCCTCCACACGACTCTCAAAGTAAATATAAAGTTACAACCACAAGGCACAACCAGTTATTAGACTTCTCTAAATGAATAAAATTGAACTTGTTTCAATGGAGCACTTTTATTCCAATATCCATGAAACTTAAGGAGAATCTTCGAACGATACAGCACAAAGGAGACCATTCAATCCTTTGTGACTGTGTGGCTCTTTGAAACAGATATCTATTTAGTTTGTCTATCCTGTTCCTATCCCATAACACTGAAAAATAGCCTCCTTTCTGTATTTAGCCGATTCCCTTTTGAAAATTAATTTTACTCTTCTTTCATTTCAGGAATGCGTCCAAATTGTAGTGGCCCGCATACTCTATTTATCCTTACATGCTTTCATCCTGTACCTTTAATGTGTATACTCTGCCTAGCCCTACTTCTGTTAGATACAATGTATAATTATTCTATCAAAACCTTTTATGTATTTGAATGCCTTGCAAATCTACCTTTAACTTTCTCTGTTCTAAAATGACCACCTCCAGCTATAACAATCTTCCCACACAACTGAAGTCAATGCCCGAGTTGGACGGGATACTCCTGTTAAGTCCTAACCAGTCTTTAAAAAATGCATGAGATTACCTTTATTAATAAAGCCAAGGATCCCATACCTTTTACAGCCTTTCAACATGTCCTCCACCAATCATACATGTAAGTAGATATGTCCCTGTCTCTCTGTTCCCATCCCCTTTCTCTTTTAATTATGCAAGGTTGATTCACATTGTCTATCCTCATTGCAACCACTGAAACATCAATCCATATTTGAGTCCATTACATTTCATCTGCCATGCGTAAGGGCAGCACATAGTGCTAAGTGTACAGGGGGATTACTGGTTGGTGTGGATTCCGTGGGCCAAAGGGCCTGTTTCCATGCTGTATCTCTAAAGAATTTTTTCCAGAACCCCCAACCCCTACCCTCTCCCCCCAGCATGTCCCCAGCAAACCTCACCAACTTTTACAGATCCACCGTAGTAAGCATCTTTTCACAGCCTGGTTTAGGAGCAGCTCCATCTGAGACCACAAGAAATCGCAGAGTTGTGGACCTAGTCCAGACCATCAAGCAAACAAACCTCCCTTCCATTGTCTCTATCAACACTTTTGACTGCTTCAGCAAGGCCACTACCATAGTCAAGGATCAGCCTCACCCCAGTCACTCCCTCTTCTCCCCTCGTCCATCAGGCAAGAGGTTCAGAAGTTTGAAAAAGCATACTTCCAGATTCAGAGACAGTTTCTTCCCACTGTTATCAGGCAACTGAACCATCCTCTCACCCGCTAGAGTGCAGTCCTGGCCTACCACCCGCTAGAGCGCAGTCCTGGCCTACCACCCGCTAGAGTGCAGTCCTGGCCTACCATCCACTTCATTGGAGACCTTTAAGCTATCTTTAATTGGACGTTATCTTGCACTGAGTGTTGTTCCCTTTATCATATGCTTGTAGACTGGGGACAGCTTGATTGTAATCATATATGTTTTTTATCTTTGACTGGAGAGCATGCAACAAAATGCTTTTCACTGTACCTTGGTACACTTAACAATAATAAATTATTGGTACACTTAACAATAATAAACAATAATAAATTAAACTAAACAAAAACAAAATAAGCATCTTAAAACCACACATGGCATTGAATTCATAGGCAATGTGTTTTAGCTATCCCATCGTTTCAATTGGAACTCCATCTACTCCTGTCATACATGCTTTTGGTTTATTAATCCCTTGCCCGTAATGATTATTTACATGAGTACACAAAAATGCTGGAGAAACTCAGCGGGTGCAGCAGCATCTATGGAGCGAAGGAAATAGGCAACGTTTCGGGCCGAAACCCTTCTTCATGTCCCAGATTTATATTCAAAGCTTGTTAAATCTTCTTTTAGTTTGTGCATTTTTAAGTTTATTTTAATTTTTATCCCTTTATATCTAATTACTTGTTCTGATGTTATATTTACACTTGGGACCCTTCTTCAGACTCCAATCAAGTAGTTCTCCTTGAAAACTTTGATATCCTACATCGTGTTGGGTAATCAAAACTAATCCAAGTATTCTAGAAAGAAAAGACACAAAGTGTTGGAGTAATCCAGCACCTCAGGCAGCATTTCTGGAGAACATGGATAGGTGAAGATTTGGGTCAGGGTCCTTCTGACTCGAGAGAGGAAGAGAACATCTTCAAAGTAGGCATACCTTGAGGAGATTTCACAGTGGAGCAGCCAAAATGTAGAAACAAGAAACAGCAGATGTTGGTTTACTGAAAGACAGAGTGCTGGAGTAACTCAGCTGGTCGGACAGCATCCTTGGAGAACATGGATAGGCGACGTTTCGGATCGGGATCCCTTTATTCTAGATACAGGAATTTCTCATGCGTATTCGTATTACGTGTAATCCAAAGCCAGACACAAAAAGCTGGAGTAACTCAGCGGATGAGGCAGCATTCCTGGAGAAAAGGAATAGGAAGCGTTTCGGTCGAGACCCTTCTTCGAACACGAAATGTCACTTATTCCTTTTCTCCAGAGATGCTGCCTGACCCAAAGGACAAAGGACATTTATTGTCACATACACCAATAGGTGTAGTGAAATTTGAGTTGCCATTTGTAGCACACGAATAAAAATAAAACACAACATTAAAGAATCCGACATTAAACACAAAAACATTCCCCCACAATGGTTCCCACTGTGAGGGAAGGCAGCAAAGTCCCGTCCTCTTCCTCTTGTTCACCTGTGCTCGGGGTCTATTTGAGGCCTCCGCAGTCGCCGCGACGGCGGCCCGATGTATCAGTCCCTCTCGCTGGATGATGGAGCTCCTGCGTGGGAAGAACACTCTCAGCGGCCTGGAGTGTCTGGAACGGCCGCTTGCTGCCAGAGACCGCGGCTCCCGAAGTCCACAGGCCGCGCTGGTCTGAGCTCCAACACTGGCGATCTCGGCGAGAGATCCCAGGCTCCGCGGTGTTCAAACTCAGTGCCGCCCGCAGATGGACGCTCCGCGACCACAGCTCCACGATGTTGGAGTCAGCGGTCTCAGCACACCGGAGCTTACCACACGGCGACCCGCTGAGTTTGTCCAGCTTTTTGTGTCTGTCTTTGATGTAACCAGCATCTCCAGTTCCTCCTTACATGTAATCCAGCCGCGCCAGAATTTTTTATTGTTTGGAAACCCTGAAAAAAATTCTCTGCTTGATATTTTCACCTTTGGAATTACACCAGTCCTAAAGCAACCTGCTCATTTTGTTTACCTTACCTAACATGGGCCAAATTTGTTTGTTGTGTAAGGATTAAGTTTAAATAATTTTTCATCTGAGTTTCAGTCATCCATTTTATTTTTATTCCATGCACAAATTAAAGGATCCATCATCTAATAGGTTCCTCACAAGGACTGTTTATCATAAAGACGGGCAACAGGCCTGATGTAGATCACTACATCCCGTGTGTAGCAATTCAGACTCAACATTTCAAGAGAAAGATTCTCTTTGCAATCGATTTAACTGGGCCCCCCTATGTCTCATGATGTTCCAGCATTCATTTTGTGGAGTAAGTCATCATCTGGGGTTATTTTTCTGAATCTAGCAACTAATATGTTATTAGTCATAAAATCAAACAACATCGAAGCCCTTTGGCCCAAATCGTTCATGCTGACCAAAATGCCCATATAAGCAAGTTCCATTTACCTGCATTTGGCCCATGTCCCGCTAAACCTTTCCTATCCATGTGTCTATCCAAATGTCGCAACATTTAAAATCCGCTTTAAATGGTGCCTCAACCACTTCCAATGGCAGCTTGCTCCATATATCCACCAACCCCTGTGTGTAAAACATGGTCCCTCAGATTACTATTAAATCATTCCCCTCTCTTATTAAACCGTTGCCCTCTGGTTCTTGATTCCCCCACCCTGGGATGAAAACTCCATGCATTCACCCTGTCTATTCCCCTCATGATTTTATAAACACCTCTACAGTATCACCCCTCAGCTTCCTGAGCTCCGAATAAAATCCTAACTTTCCCTATAACTCAAGCGCTTGAGTCCTAACAACATCCTCCTCAATCTTCTTTGCACACTTTTCAGATTAATGGCATTTCTCCGATGGAAGAGTGACCAAAACTGAACACAATACTCCAAATCCAGCCTCAACAATCTCTTGTATTACTTACCTGGAGATGTGGAGGTATTACTTGTCCTTATTGTCAACCCCAGCTATAAAAGTCATAGGTATAATTCAAATATTAAGGTACATTTATATCAAAATCTGAGTTCTTCGAATCACCTCCTTAAGTAGTATTTTATTGACAAGAAGTGGTCAACCCACCCACATACATAACCACCGACACACAGTCAATGATTATATAAATTAAGCTCTTTTCGGGGGCTTGCTAAAAAACCACACACACATGGAAATCATGAAACCATGCAGACAATAATCTATCCTGTTACCATTTCACCGGCAGTCAGACGTATTGGCATTGTGACAGTTAACTGGCTCCAGCTCCATTAAGAACACATGGATATGTTTGGACTGTAGGTAAACCAGCTTAGATTTTTAGCTAATAATCTGTTCTATTGCCAATAAATCTTGCTAGTAGTTCTACAACGGTATCAACACAAGAGGGGTCGGCGAGCATATTACTTCAGCAAAATCGATATTTTCATGCACTGTCATAGTGATTCAATCACTTTTCAGGAAGAATGTAGCAACATGGAGGGAATTAATATTTTCCACACACACACTCACGCAACTGGTATGGTATGGTATTAGTTTATCGTCATGTGTACCGATGTACAGTGAAGAACTCTGTTTTGCATGCTAACCAGGTAAGAAAAAATTATCCATCATAAATTGTCAGTATTATCAGAAACCAGACTTGAGTACAACAGGAAGTGCAAAGAGAAAGGAAACAGAGTACAGTATACAGTATTACAACTATAGAGAAAGTGCAGATAAAACATAGTGCATAAGAGGTAGATCAGGGAATCGAGAATTCATCCATTAGCAGGTGAGCTCCGCTCAAGAGTCTTATAACAGCGGGGATGAAGCTGTCCTTGAATTTGGTGGCACGTGCCTTCAAACTTTTGTATATTCTGCCTGATGGGAGAGGGGAGAAGAGAAAATGACCGGGATATACGTGTGGTTCTTGATTATGTTGGTTGTTTTACTGCGGCAGTTAGAGAAAGGGGAGAGGCTGGTTTGGGTGATATACTGGGCTGGACCACAATTGACAATAGACGTCAGATTTCTATATGTCTTCCAAATAATCCTATTCTCAAATGGAAATTACATAGTGTTGATAACTCCTTGTTGTAACTTCATGTGTAAACTCGACTGGTTTTGTAACACCCTTCATAGAAGAAAACCGATGTCTATATGAGCCAGCTGTGTCATTGTGCCATGTTAAGTATGCTTTAAATCTAATTCCAAATAAGTTTCATGGGTACGAACACATTAGAATCCAAACAAGCTAACAAATGTGACCTAAATGAATTTCTACAGTTTCCCCTGGGTGCCCCGGTTTCCGCCCACATGCCAAAGGCTGTGAGTATGTCAATTAATTGGCCTCTGTAAATTGCTCCTGGTGTGCAGGGAGGATGCAAAACTGGGTAATTTAAAATTAGCGTGAATGGGTGATTGATGATCGGCATGGACTAGGTGGGCTGAAGTTCATGTTCATAAGTTCATAAGTGATAGGTGCAGAATTAGGCCATTCATCCCATCAAGTCTACTCCACCATTCAATCATGGATGATCTATCTCTCCCCACTAACCCCATTCTCCCACCTTCTCCCCATAACCCCTGACACCTGTAGTAATCAAAGAATCTATCAATCTCTGCCTTAAAAATATCCATTGACTTGGCCTCCACAACCTTCTGTTTCCAAGCTGGATCTTTCAATTATTCGTTTCATTCAATTGCAGAATCCTATGATGTAACTACCTACAGTTTAGTTTAGTTTTATTTAGGTTATTATGTTTACCGAGGTACAGTGAAAAATATTTTGTTGCATACTATCCAGTCAAAGAAAAGTCAATATATTTAGGTTAGGGTTAGGTCAATAAGGAAACTGTTCTTCCAACCAGCAGAGTGTACAGAAGCCTTCGCAACATTTGAAAATGTCTTCTTGAAAAACCTGGACTGCGGGACTACATACCCAGTGCTCTTTTTCAACCAACACACACGTTGGTTGTGGGCGGCACGTTGGCACAGCGGTAGAGTTGCTGCCTTACAGAGCTAGTCTGTATGGAGTTTGTATGTACTCCCTGTGACCTGCGTGGATTTTCTCCGAGATCTTCAGTTTCCTCACGAAAGACGTACAAGTTTGTAGGTTAATTGGCTTGGTATAAATGTAAATTGTCCCTTGTGTGTGTAGGACAATGTTAGTGTGCGGGGATCACTGGTGGGTACAGACGGGGTGGGCCGAAAGGCCTGTTTTTGTGCTGTATCTCTAAAACTAAAACACACAAGCTAGGCCACGTGGTCTTCGTTAATTGCTTATTTTCTGATTCCATAGCTCAGCGATTTTCAGTTATCTCAGAAGAACAGGAAATATCAGTGATGATTGTTGATAACAAGGACTGCTTTGTTCTCACAACAGTTTACCCATTCTGTGCAACAGAATAGTAGTTAAAATGTTGGTCATAGTTGTCAAAGATAGACACAACGTGCTGGAGTAACTCAGCGCGTCGGGCTGCATCTCTGGAGAAAAAGGATGGGTGATGTTTCTGGTCGGAACCCTTCTTCAGACTGACAGTAGAAACAAGAGAACTAGAGGTAGGAAAAGGCCCGAACAAATCAGGGCCAGCAACAGACGACCAAGGAAGGGTGGAACCCATAATGGCCATTGTTGGCTGGGGAAGAAGTGATAACAAGAGGGATACGGGGATGCAAACAGTGGAACTGGTAGGATGACTAGGGTGGGGGAGGGGGAGTGGGGGTGTAGAGGGAATGCAGGGGTTACTTGAAATTAGAGAAATCAACATTCACACCAATGGGTTGTAAGCTGCCCAAGCGAAATAGCGAAAAGATTGTATACCATGAGCAAAGATTCAGGAGCTGAGTGAAAATTCCTCGTTGCCAGTACCAATTGGGCTTTTGATGCTTGAAGTGTACTGGAGCATCTAATACGCTGCCACACAGGTAGGTAATGAATGGATTCCAGGCAGTTCTTCACAGGAAAATAAAATAAAGCAAATCATCATGATATGCCGTTAAGTATTTTGCATCAATCCAAGATTTTGAACAAGGAATGGGCTTAAGGAAAGAAAAATTTGTATTTGAAACACGGAAGGTTGGCCTACAAGTACAGTGAATAATTGGGAAAGCAAATTGGATGCTGACCTTTCTTGCAAGGTAGTGGTGGTACAAAGGTAGAGAGCTCTTCCTACTACTGTAGAAACAAGGAAATGCAGATGCTGGTTTATAAAAAAATGACTCAAATGTTTGGAATAATGCAGTGGGCCAGGTAGCATCTAAGTGATATTAATTGGCCAACAACAAAAACCCCAAGATGAGATCAAGGGAGGTTCCGCACTGGCTAAAGGAAAACCAGGAATTGCTGGAAACAATCACCCGGTCAAGCCACATCTGTGGGAAGAGAAACAGAGCCAACGTTTCAGGTCTCTCAAAGGGTCTTTGACCTGCTGAGTATTTCCAGTATTTTCTGGTTTTCTTCAATGTTTCCAGTACTTCCAGAAGTCCACGAGCAAGGGATTCTATAGAGAGACTCCCCTCCAGGACTCCACCCTTCCTGAGGTCATCTGTTGCCAGCTCTGCTTTGTTCTGGCCTTCTCTATCTTCCAGATTGAAGAAGGGTTCCGACCGAAAATGTCACCTGTTCCTTTTCTCCAGAGATGCTGCCTGACCCGCTGAGTTACTCCAGCGTTTTATGT
This sequence comes from Amblyraja radiata, assembly GCF_010909765.2. Classification (NCBI taxonomy): domain Eukaryota; kingdom Metazoa; phylum Chordata; class Chondrichthyes; order Rajiformes; family Rajidae; genus Amblyraja; species Amblyraja radiata. The sequence continues at coordinate 46,942,892 of NC_045965.1, forward strand.
CTATACCCTCCTGAATATCTGCTTGTGCTGGATAAAAACCTTTTACATCTACAGCTTTGGTCTATGTATGACCCATTCAATGTCATAACATTAAGGAGGTGTTTTTTTCTCAGAGGCCTATGAAACTTTACAATTCACAATCACAGTGGTGTCTGGATTGTCCTTGAATATATAAGTGGCCAAAGTTGATCTCAGCATTAGGAGGAACACAACGTTTATGGCAAAAGCTAAGAAAGTGGAGTTGAGTCCATAACATTATCAGTTCAAATTATTGTCACATGTACCAAGGTACAGTGAAAAGCTTTTGTTGCATGCTAACCAGCCAGCAGGAAGACAATACGTGATTACAATCAAGCCATTTAGACTGTGTTGATAAGGGAATAACGTTTAGTGCAAGGTAAAGCCAGTGAAGTCTGGTCAAGGGTAGTCCGAGGGTCACTAATGAGGTAGATAGTAGTTCAGGGCTGCTCTCTAGTTGTGGTAGGATGATTCAGTTGCCTGATAACAGCTGGGAAGGAACCGTCCCTGAATCTGGAGGAGTGCATTTTCACACTTCTATTCCTTTTGCCTGATGGGAGAGGGGAGAAGAGGGAGTGGCCAGGGTGCGAATCATCCTTGATTATGCTGCTGGCCTTGCTGAGGCAGCGTGAGGTATAAATGGAGTCAACGGAAGGGAGCCCTAAGAGCTAAATCTAACTCTCTCTTGAAAACATCCAGTGAATTGGCCTCCACTGCCTCCACTGCCTTCTGTGGCAGAGAATTCAACAGATTCACAATTCTCTGGGTGAAAAGGTTTTTCCTCATCGCAATTCTAAATGGCCTACCCCTTATTCTTAACAAAAGGTGCAAGAGTAGGCCATTCGGCCCTTAACCTGTGACCCCTGGTTTTGGACTCCCCCAACATGGGGAACATTTTTCTTGCATCTAGCCTGTCCAATCCTTTAAGAATTTTATATGTTTCTATAAGAAACCTGCTCATCCTTCTAAATACAAGCCCAGCCAACCCATTCTTTCATCATATGTCAGTCCCGTCATCCCAGGTATTAACCTGGTGATCCTATGCTGCACTCCCTCAATAGCAATAATGACCTTTCTCAAATTAGGAGACCAAAATTGTACACAATACTCCAGGTGCAGTCTCACCAGGGCCCTGTACAACTTCGGTAGGACCTCCTTGCTCCTAATCTCAAATCCCCTCGCAATGAAGGTCAACATGCTATTAGCTTTCTTCACTGCCTGCTGTACCTGCATGCTTACTTTCAGTGACTGATGTACAAGCACACCTAGGTCTCGTTGCAACTCCCCTTTTCCTAATCTGACACCATTCAGATAATAATTTGCCTTCCTGTTCTTGCCACCAAAGTGGATAACATCACATTTATCCACATTATACTGCATCTGCCATGCATCTGCCACTCACCCAACCTATCCAAGACACCCTACAGCCTCATAGCATCCTCCTCGCAGCTCACACTGCCACCCAGCTTTGTGTCATCCGCAAACTTGGCGATGTTACATTTAATTCCCTTGTCTAAATTGTTTATATATATTTGTAAATAACTGGGGTCCCAGCACCGAGCCTTGCGGCACCCCACCAGTCACTGCCAGGAAGGAAAGTGAATCTTTGTAATTCCCTGGAAATGAGACACCAGCCCACTCATCCGGCACCATTGTGCTCTGTCTGCCTGGGCCAGCTGGAGCTCCCAGTTGTAGTCGCTTCAATTCCCCTTCCCATTCCCATACTGATCTGTCTGCCCAGGGCCTCCTCCATTGCTAGTGAGGCCACACGCAAACCGGAAGAAGGGCACCTCGTTTAGCCTACAACCGAATGGAATGAACATTGAATTCTCCAATTTCAGGTAAACCCCAGCCCCAAACCCAGGTCCTACCTCGCACACCTTTCTTTCCACTTAAGGTCACCAAACCTGACTGATATTTCAGGCATGCATACCTGATGACTACTGAGCCCCATATTAGAGTGTCATAAATTGCTGAACTGAAATTACTGAATTTAACACAGTCACGTATGTCATGCATGGTTAAATGCTGCAAAAACCACTCAGTAACCTATGAAAGAAATGTTAAAAGTAGGAAAGATGAGGATAAAAATTATTTGTTAACGCACATAAACTCAAATAAGTCATTTGAGGGATGGCACGGTAGAACAGCTGTAGAGTTGCTGTCTTACAGCGCTGGAGATCCGGGTTCAAACCTAACCAAGGCTATCTGTATGGAAGGTACACAAAAATGCTGGAGAAACACAGCGGGTGCAGCAGCATCTATGGAGCGAAGGAAATAGGCAACGTTTCGGGCCGAAACCCTTCTTCAGAACATCGTCTAAAGAAGGGTTTTGGCCCGAAACGTTGCCTATTTCCTTCGCTCTATAGATGCTGCTGCACCCGCTGAGTTTCTCCAGCATTTTTGTGTACCTTCGATTTTCCAGCATCTGCAGTTCCTTCTTAAACTATCTGTATGGAGTTTGTACATACTCCCTGTGACCGCACGGGGGAGTTTTCGGGAGCTCCGGTTTCTTCCCACATTCCAAAGACGTACAGATTTGTAGGTTAATTGGCTTCTGTAAGAATTATAAATTGTCCCTCATGTGCCGGATAGGGAATCGCTGGTCGGCGCGGACTCAGTGGGCTGAAGGGCCAGTTTTCACACTGTATCTCGAAGGTAAATAAACAAAATAATTAAGGATAACTCTTGAACTTGAACTTGAATAGTCAGTGGTACCCATCATTATAAATTAAAGAGGCCCAAATGACTTTCATCAGCTTTTGCAATGTGTTTTCTCATTTTTATCCAGTCAACCTGATTCATCTAACGAGATGCTGGAGGGTGCAATGTGCATTGGTGTGGTATTGGACTCTCTAGGACAGGAGCCAGGTTTCACCTCTGGTCTGTGCTAAGTTAGGTGAATTCATTTTAGGAATTTGTTAGTGGTAATGACATCACTGGGGAGACATCTTGGAGAACAAACTCAGCCAAATGGTGTGGAGCAGTTGAATTAACACAACGATTTAAAGTGACAAGATCAGTGAACACCTCTGCGTTAATGAATATATTACCACTGACATTAATTCAGCTTACACACACCATTGCTCTCGGTAATGTCTTATGGCTATTTTTGTCACATGATGTCATTGACAGCACAATATTTTAAAACATGTTAAAAACGATACAATAATCATAAAAAGGGAGCTCTTTTTCAAAATCAGTGAATATTTGGGGGTAACTCATTGGATGGCAAAACTGTTTAAAATGTTTGCTGCTTTCCTTTTTCGGCAAATGATGCCACTTTCAAATTTTCTATTAGCATTCTGCCATTTCTCTTGAGTATAATTAACAGCCCAATGCTGTCATGGATTCCAGCTGTCAGAAAAAATAGTTTCTCAGTGCAGAGTGTTGGCAACAGTCTCAGCAAATTCACTGGCCTTGGCAGGCTAAATAAACACAGCTGCATCCATGAGCGTGTGAGAAGAAAGTAAGGCCTTGTGTTCTGGGAAAGACATTGGGAATGACGGGCCTGCTTCAAGCAGCAGTGCTGCTTGCTCATGCATCCAACGTGGGTCGTGATGGCTGCACAGACAGACATGATCGTTACATTTTTTGAACCCAGTGGTTCTGCCTTTGCCAGTACAGGAGCTGGAGGCGAGGAGGTAGGGTGGGAGGGTTTGGAGCTTTCTGGGTCAGGTCAAGGCGAAGGAATGCTTCTACTGAGGATGCAAATTTCCTTGTCAATTGACACCATCCAAATATATTTTCCTGTGATGTTTGCAATACTTGTAGACTAACATTCACACAGCCCATTTATGCACTGTAGAATACATGGAAAATAAGACATTCTTCAACTTATCTCTTGGCTATTATACTGCATTGAAAGTATAGTTTTGATGCTCACAAAACATCTGGATAGAACCACAACATCTGCTCCATGTAGAAAACACACATGCATGGAACTTTGCTTCTGAAATTTGGTTCATGTTGAATGTCAATGGAAGTGAATTTCAGATGCCGAATTGAACTGGAGCAGGTTATTATATTGAAGGTGCTAGTGAGGGTAGGAATAGGACGACAGGGGAAAGGAATTTGTGGCTGGGGAGTTGGTGCAGGAGGCAGGGATTCCGATTTCTAGACCATTGGGATCACATCTGGGGCAGAGGTGACCAGTACAAGAGGGATGGGATGCACCTTCAGTGGAGGGGGACCTATATCCTGGCAGGGAGGTTTGTTAGTGCTACATGGATGGGTTTGGCAGGGCGTGTGTAGGATCCTATACAGGACCGAGGCATGTCAGAGGTTAGAAGTTGGTATGGAGGGTGATGAGAGAAAGTTTAATGGGCAGAACAGGCAATAGAAAGGTAAGGAGCGAGGGAGGAAGGAATGTTTGTTTAAATTGCACTTATTATAATGCAAGAGGCCTGACGGGCAAGGCAGATAAACTTAGGGCATGGATAGGTACTTGTGACTGGGACATTGTAGCCATCACGATAACCTTTTTAAGAGTAGGGCAGGACTGGCAACTCAATGTTCCAGAGTACAGGTGCTTCAGGAGAGACAGAGGTGGAGGTAAAAGAGGATGGGGTGTTGTGTTATTGGTTACAGAGGATGTTATGGCAGTGGTCAGAGGTGACATTGCTGATAGTTCATCTATTGACGGTATATGGGTGGAGCTAAGGAACAAGAAAGGGTTGATCACCTTGTTGGGAGTGTATTACAGGCCCCCAAATAGTAATCTGATGGATAAGATATACATGCATTTAGATGGGCAAAGGCTGATTAGGAATAGTCAGCATGATTTTTGTACATAGGAGTCTTGTCTCACGAATCTGATTGAGTTTTTTGAAGATGTAACCAAAAAGGTTGATGAGGGCAGAACTGTAAACATTGTGTATACGGATTTCAGCAAGGCATTCGACAAAGTTTCACATGGTAGGCTGCTCTGGAAGATTAGAGCGCATGGGATCCAAGGAGAGATTGCTGAATGCAGAGAAAATTGGCTACATGGAAGGAAGCAGAGGTTGATGGTGGAAGGTTGCTTTTCTGGCTTTTGGCCTGTGACAAGCGGTGTGCCTCAGGGTTTGGTGCGGAGCCCATTGCTGTTTGTCATCTATATCAATCATTTGGATGAGATTGTACATGGCATGATTAGCAATTTTGCCAATCTCACAAAAGTGGGTGGGATTATAGATAGTGAAGATAGTTGTCAAAAATTACAGCAGTATCTTGATCGGTTGGGCAGGTGGGCTGAAGAATGGTTGATGGAATTTAATGCAGAGAAATGTGAAGTGTTGGCTTTTGAGAAGTTTAACATGGGCAGGACCTACACAATGAATGTGAAGGTTCTGGGGATTGTTGTAGAGCAAAAGAATCTAGGAATGCAGGTACAAAATTCCTTGAAAGTGGCGTCATAGTTAGACAGGGTGGTCAAAAAGCCTTTCGGCACATTGACCTTCATCAGTCAGAGTATTGGGTTTAGAAGTTGGAAGGTCATGTTGCAGTTATATAAAACAATGGTGAGGCCATATTTATGGTATTGTGTTCAGTTTTGGGCACCATGTTATAAGAAAGATGTTGTCAATCTGGAAAGGGTGCAAAGATTTACAATTGTGTTGCCTGGATACGAGGGCCTGAGCAATAAGGAGAGGTTGAGCAGGGCTGTGACTATTCCTTGGATCACAAGAGAATGAGGGGATATATCTCACAGAGCTGTAGAAAATCATGAGAGGAATAGATTGGGTAAATGCATAGTCTCTTGCCCAGACTAGGGGAGTCGGGAACAGAGGACATAGGTTTAAGGTGAGAGGGGATAGATTTAATTAAAACTTCAGGGGTAACTTTTTTACCCAAAGGGTGGTGGATGTATGGAGTGAGCTGCCAGAGGCACGGTGGAGCACTGTGGCACAGCGTTAAAGTTACTGCCACGGGTTGTCTGTACGGAGTTTGTACATTCTCCCCGTGACCTGTGTGTGTTTTCTCCAGGTGTTCCAGTTCCCTCCCAAACTCCAAAGACGTACAGGTTTGTAGACTAATTGGCTTTGGTAAAGTTGTAAATTGTCCCTCATGTGTGTAGGATAGTGTTAAGCGGCCTTTTCACGGTGCGACTTGACGCAAGAGTTAACCAGAGTTTAACATCGTGGGAACCTCGTGCGATAACAGTACGGCATTCGTGGACCACCGTGGACCACCGTAGCGCTAACGGCAGGTAATCGTGTATATTGGTCACTCGGGAGAAAATTCAAGAAAGTTTGAATTTCTCCAAGAGTGACTTGTACACTTGTGGTTGAGCATTGCAACATTGTATGAACATAGTGGCCAGTGCGATATCCGTAATAACTCCTGCGGGTACCGTGGGAACTCCTGCGAACGGTGAACCCGGAAGCTGGACAGAGGGGACAGAAGGTGAGTAAAAATTGTCTTCTGTGGGATTGAATTTAAAAAATAAATAAAAATAAAGATTTGCATCCGCATATGGACATCAACTTATTCATGAGTTATGTTAATGAGATTCAAGAAAATAACTATAATCTTTAAAAGGGACTTTAAAAGGGACTTTACTGAAAGGTTACGCATTTTTATGGTCCGTGAGAAATTTTTCACATGTACTTCTTTGAGAGATACAGGTCGGAGTCCTCGCCGACTAGCGATCGATGCCTTTCCGAAGCAGGGTCCGGAACGCTACCAATCAATGTTCTCCAGAGACCCGTGTAAGGAGTGAACTGCACATGCTGGTTTAAACCGAAGACAGACACAAAACGCTGGAGTAACTCAGCGAGTCAAGCAGCATCTCTGGAGAAAAATAGCTGATGTTTCGGGACGAGACACATCTTCAGACTCAATTCCGATTAGGATGTCTGAAGAAGGGTTCCGATTCGAATCGCCACCTATTCTTTTTCTCCAGAGATATCGAGACCCTTCTGATATGCTGCCTGTGGTCGATAAATGCGTAACCTTTCAGTAAAGTCCCTTTTAAAGTCCCTTTTAAAGATTATAGTCGAGGGAGAGGAGGGGGAGACAGATGGGGGTGTCTTCATTTACTGGCGGCGGGTGTCTATCACTGAAACAGGCAGGTAAGATTTCACATCCACCTTGTGTGTGCCTCTCTCTCTCTCTCCCTCCCTCTTACACAGGCTGAGAGACTCTGCCTCTGTGAGTGTACGTCTCTTTCTCCCCCTCTCCCACACACAGTAAGACCGAGGTACTGTGCTCAGTCCATCTGTGTCTCCCACATACACAGTAAAACATGTCTCCAAATGAGCCAATTCAACCAAGGGAGGATATTTATAGTGTGTGAAAAAAAAAGTTACATCATTTGTGTCACGTGTAGTTCACGATGTTCATTCAAGATTTAACGCGAAAGCTCGGGAGACGGACAAGTCACTCGCACAAATAACAGAAATGCCGAGTACCGTGGGAACTCTTTATCTACCCCCCGTTATATCGTGCGAGACTCGTGCTGGACCACGACCATTTCATTCTGGTGACATCTTGCGTCAACTCGCCCCGTGAAAAAGCCCCATTAGTGTGTGGGGATCGATGGTCGGAGCAGACTCAGTGGGCCGAAGGACCTCCTTTTCAAGCTATATTTCTAAACTAAACGAAAGGAGATAGTTGAGGCAGGTACTATTGCAATATTTAGACACAGATATGGATAGGATAGGTTTAAAAGGAAATGCAGGCAGTTTGGACGTGTAGATAGAACATGTTGGCCAGCGTGGGCAAGTTGGGCCAAAGGGCCTGTTTCCACACTGTATGACACCATGACTATGAATGTTGAACATAGTAAAAATAGTTTCAATTGATTTTGATTTGCTCCATCTTAAAAATCTTGTTTTACTATTTTTCCACCATTCCCATTGTCTTCCAATAAGCTTGTTCCTCACATGCAACATGATCCATTGCCATTCATTAAATATGAAACACTGGGTCCAGTTTCATCAAAGGGCCTTGACGATCATGGTAGTGGCTGGCACAAACAAGTGATCTTTCCTAACTGACAGAAAGAAAAACAGAAATGCTGGAAAAATTCAGCCAGCCACCAGCATCTGTGGAAAGACAAAACCTGTTAACGTTTTAGCTTGGGGACCCTTCCTGAGAAACCCTAAATGGAAGAAAGGTCTGAACCAGAAGATTCCCAAGTGAGTAAAGTTTTTTTATAAATAGTCATGCTTGTTGAACCAGGAAGAGCAGGAATGCCCTACTGAATTCCACAGACCAAGTATAGAGATACCATCCTTCAAGTTTGCTCTGAGTGTCCAAGTGCATGACTGGTTGAAGGACCCTCTGGTCAACTTGCCACTGAAGCTAGCGCTTATTCCCTGGGCCCCATAAGGGAGCTTTCAGTTACCCCGGTCCATTTTATCTAATGAGAGCTTTCAGTTACCCTGGTCCATTTTATCTAATGAGAGCTTTTATTGTACACAAGGCTCACAAGAAAATCGACAGGAACCTGGCATGGAAAGAAATTGGCTGAACCCTCTGAGAAATGTAGGGCTTATATATTTATGTTGTGCAAAACCACCTACAGTAGTTGTCAGGAATCAGACTGATCTATGAACTCCAGCTGCTGGAATGAAGCTGGAGACACATTGCAGTCTCCCAAAGAAGTTGTTCAGACAGGTTGAAAGCCTTTATATTATGATGGAAGTAGGGAAAATAATTAAATGCATACAGCTTCCGGATAGCACAAGAGACTATAAAGAAATATTGTGGAGGTGTCCAAAATCAACAAGTTTCGAAAATAAAACATTCCAACTGCAGTTACGTGTTTTACCAGGTATAAATTAGGCCTGATAAGAAGGAGGGAATAGGGATTATTAATGGGCGGATTTGAAGAATGTTTCCATCCCAAATAAATCAGGAGGTAGATGGGAACAGGTTCTTAAGCCCACTACATCAGTACTGAACGTCATCACCTGTCTACACTGATTTGTATTTTGTTTCATTTTCCCCACATAAATTCTTCTGCACACCTACACTAACCTACCAACCCACACGTCTCATTTTACCTCACATCCCCATGGGCTCCCTCCCCTCCCCCCTCCCAACCCCCATTCTCCTGCCACACACCTCCACACAGCACAATTTACCGTGGCCAATTAGCCCACCAGCCACCACACCTTTGGTACGAAAACATACAGCTGAAAATATGTTTTGAACACCGAACCACAATAGAAAGCATTGATCAGCTTGCAGTCAGTACCCACGATGGGCAGGTCGGAATCATTTTAAGGGGAAAAAAGTGGGCTCGTTGGGAATTTCCACCGCAACCTCCACTGAAACCACAGATTAATCACAGACGAGGGATATTCACCAGTCCTCTGCCAAAGATCCAATACCAGAGAGGAACCACCAATACACCTCCCCCATCCAAGGAATGCGTAGTCCTTGGGTCAACAGGAAGCAATGTCCATGTATGGAGATCGAAAACCAGCAAAATACATCAAGTGAGCTATTTAGTGGGGGTGGATTTATCTTATTTCGTAAGCCAAACATACATGCCCCTGACTTGGGTAAATAACACCAACCTACCTTTCCTAACACTCCCAGTGAAGAATGCAGAAAACTCTGGGAGGAGTCTGTTTCGTGAGGGGTTGTGGTGAGGAAAGGACATGTGGTGAGGAAAGAACTAACCCCACTGGCGTACAAGTGGAGCTTGTGAGAGAGTAGGGGATAGTTGCCTCCTTTACTCCTAAACTTAAAGTTAGTGGAACCCTCAGGACTGCCTCAAGCCAACTAAATAGTACAACTGTGTCGGAAGGAACTGCAGATGCTGGTTTAAATCAAAGATAGACCCAAAAGGCTGGAGTAACTCAGAGGATCAGACAAATCTCTGGAGAAAAGGAATGGGTGACATTTCGGGTCGAGACCCTTCTTCAGACTCTACAACTGCTCTTGTACGAAGGATTCCTGGAGTAAAATTTGAAATCCAATCCATCATTTCTCCAACAGAGCTATAGAAACTCCACCACTTGGACCCATGATTAGAATAACGTGACTAAATCTTTAAATTGTTTCCTGGACATTCAAAAGCATACAAAACCTATTAAGAAACAAAAAAAGAGAGAAATAACAAAAAAATTAAGGTCAAAAAACAATTTCCAACGCTTTTGGACACCTTTAAACACTTCAATTTAACTAGCCATTAGAGATTTGAAAGAACTCTTGGAAATATTTGAAAGTGAATTTTTTAAACTAATAACCCATCTGAAAGAGGTTTAAAATTACAAATTCTTACCTGAGGCTCTCACAGAAGTTCCCTTGCGCCTCCTTCGGTGTGGCGCAGAATTTCCCAGTGAGTTGGTAATATATGTTTAGTGGAGTTTAGCTCCCCATGCTAAACTCCAGCAGGAGTTCAATGCCAGAGTGAGCCAACTAACACCCATATATTGCCGACTGGGAATTCTGGATTTTTGTGTTTATACATGCAGGAACAGAAATCCTAATTTGCCGTCCTTTCCCATAGTTGTGTGGTATTACTCCAGTAAAAACTGAGAGAATATTAGGAATTCAACGAGTGGTGTCAGAGGAACGGAACAATCCACTTTATCAAGAGTTTATGAACAGCAGAAAATAGCAGAATAGCAGCCAACATTAAATTATATTACAAATACATTAGCAGTCAACATTAAATATCAAGGCCAAGCAATTTATTTACTAAGGCCTAGCATTCTAATTCTGTGCATGTTACCTTCCAGCTCTGGAATGGGACTGGTCACATTATGCCCATCAAGCTATAGTGCATGTTCACCATCTAATTAAATACAATATGAGCTTATATGGAAATATACCTCACACCATTGCTGTGATCCATTCAAACACATAATGTCTTTATGAAGATATATTTAATATATATGGAAATATATTAAACTCGTTTCCCCTTTTTCTCCATTAAATCACGCAGCATGGAGAAAGGCCATTCCATCTACCAAGTCTGCACTAACCATCAGGCATGTATTTACACTTACAAGATTTTGTTATATTCGCCCTACATTCTCATCAAGATCACAGCCTCCAAAGTCTACCCTTCACTGACATGGAGTCCTGAATTTGTACAGCACAGTATCAGGCTCTTCTGCCCACCATGTCTGTATTGACCTTCTTGCCATTCCACACCAATCCCTTATGTCTACATTTGGTCTTGCCTATTGAACTGCCTATCTATGTGTCTCTTAATAGTTGTCCCAGTTGCAACTATTAACCAGACAACCTAGGGGCTGCAGATGCTGGAATCTCGAGTAAAATGTCTTCTGAGGTTAATTTAATTGTTCAAACTTAAACCTCCTTAAATCTCATTAGGACAATAATAAATATCTAGATGGAGAAATTGATTTCCAAATGCTGAGCATTCAAAACTATTAATGCAAGTGGAGTGTTCCAGTTCTTGGAGTAGTTTGATTAGATGATACATGTCCAGCTACAGTGCAAGTGCACCACAAATATCATCCAGTCCTTACGCCCATAGATGGAAGCTTCCTCCATCAATCTACCTGTGTGTCCAAACATGGAAATATATCACATGAGAGGAACATTTAATATACATTAAAATAAATTAATCCTACATCACTAACAGCAAATAATAGAAACATAGAAACATAGAAACATAGAAAATAAGTGCAGGAGTAGGCCATTCGGCCCTTCGAGCCTGCACCGCCATTCAATATAATCATGGCTGATCATCCAACTCAGTATCCTGTACCTGCCTTCTCTCCATACCCCCTGATCCCTTTAGCCACAAGGGCCACATCTAACTCCCTCTTAAATATAGCCAATGAACTGACCTCAACTACCTTCTGTGGCAAAGAATTCCACAGATTCACCACTCTCTGTGTGAAAAATGTTTTCCTCATCTCGGTCCTAAAAGATTTCCAACTTATCCTTAAACTGTGACCCCTTGT